>NC_044390.1:92025210-92358335 GCF_006542625.1 Nomascus leucogenys | reverse complement strand
GCTTCTTTCCCCATAGAGGCGGCTGCAATACCACCTCCTCCCGCTGGGCTCACACTGCTGTCCGGCTCCCCTGGGAATTCAGCCCATGCAGCCCCTGCCCAGGATGCTCACAGGGCAAGGGGTGCCCCCTCTGTCACAGACCCAGACTCACATTCACACCGAAGTCCGGGGACGTGGAGCTCCAGATGGCGCCAATGCTTGCTGCAGCCAACATCGCCTCGACAGCGTGCTCACTGTTGGGTAAATAACCTGCGGAGAAAACACAGGAAGAAGCCTTGGGTTCAGGGTGTATGGGAGGTAGCAGATGTCCAGAAGGTTCCTCTGAGAGCCAGGGTCAGAGTGGAAAGGGGGCTGGCCTTGAACTGCCTGCGAATCCTGACCAACAGCCCCCACCCAGCTGAATCGCCTGCTGCCAGCCTGTCCACTCCCCACCATCCCCCTGCAATCCATTCTCCATGCTCTGATGACAGTGACCCCGTGGCCTCTCCTCCCTCTGCTCCCCCTCCCTTCCTGGGATCTGGTCACAGCAGCCTTCTTCTGACTCCTCAGTTGTCCTAATTGCCTCCTGCCTTTGCACAGCTGTCTGACCTGCTGAACACTCGTCCACGCACACCAGCAGTCTCCACTCAGTGTGCACTCATCCTGCAGCTCTTCACTCAAATGAAACTTCCTCAGAGCAGCCTTCTCCAAGGCCGTCTTGCCCCCAACCCGGTGAACTCAGGTCCCCCAACTAGTTACCTGCAAAGCACACTGTATTTCTCCTTCACCAAACTTAGCATAACTGCAAATGAATAATCACCTGTGTAACTGGCTGTTTAGTATCTGGTTCTCACATGAGGGCTGGGACTTTGCCTGTTTTGTTCTTTGCTTTACCAAATGCTTTTTACCATGCCCTGCACATCAAGGGTCCTCAGATATATGCTGGCTGGCAGATGGATGGATAGATAGGTGGAAGCAAAGAATAAAGGACAGATGGCTGGCAGATGGATGGATGGATGATGGATGAGGGATGATGAATGGAGGATGGATGGATGAATGAATGGATGGATGAATGAATGGACGGATGACAGATGGAGGATAGATAAATGGATGGAGAGATGGATGATGGGTGAATGGGTAGGTAGAAGAATGTATAGACAGTTGGATGGATAGTTGAATGGATGATGTATGAGGGATGATGAATGGAAGATGGATGGATGAATGGGTAGGTAATGAGTGAAGGATAGATGAGTGGATGGAGAGATGGATGATGGGTGAATGGGTAGGTAGAGAAGAATATATAGACAGTTGGATGGATGGATAGTTGGATGGATGGTGGATGAGGGATGATGAATGGAAGATGGATGGATGAATGGGTAGATGATAGGTGGAGGATAGATGAATGGATGGATAGAGGGATGATGGATAAATGGGTAGGTGGAGAGAAGAATGTATAGACAGTTGGATGGATGGATGGTTGGATAAATGACGGATGAGGGATGATAAATGGAAGATGGATGGGAATGAGATGGGATAGAGGATGGGATGGAGGGGGGGGGGGGGATGGATGGAGGATGGGAATGATGAATGGAGGGGGGGGGGGAGGGGGGGGGAGATGATGGGATAGATGGATGGATGATGGTAAATAGAGAAGAAGATAGAGGATGGATGGAGAATGATGAGAATGGAAGATGGATGAATGGGATAGGGAATAGATGGATGGATGGGATGAGGATGGTGGAGAGAAGAATGTATAGATGGATGGATGGATAGTTGGATGGATGATGTATGAGGGATGATGAATGGAGGATGGATGGATGAATGGGTAGATGACGGATGGAGGATAGATAAATGGATGGATAGATGGATAATGGGTAAATGGGCAGATGGAGAGAAGAATGTATAGACAGGATGGATGGATGGATGAATGATGGATGAGGGATGATAAATGGAAGATGGATGGATGAATAGGTAGATGATGGGTGGAGGACAGATGAATGGATGGATGGATGGGTAGGTGGAGAGAAAGATGGATAGATGGACGGGCAGATCGATGGGTTGATGGATGGCTGCACAGACAGGTGGACTGGTGGATGGTTGGTTGGATGGATAGAGAGGAGAGGGAATGAAGAACACAAGCAGTACTGTCAAGAGCCATATTCAAGCCTACAAGGCGCAGAGGTCCTCAGGCTCTCCATCTCCTAGCAGGCTGGCTTTCATGACAACAGAGGCAGGGAATCCTCATGGCCACAGGAGACTATGATCAATTAATCAAATCACTCTACACATTCCAGAGGAAAGGATCTGTACAGTAGGACAGAAGGCAGTCGCAATACGAAGGGTCATGGCCAAGGCCTCATCAGAGCAAGGTGCAGCTGCCCAGGTGCACCCCCAGGGGTCCCTGGTCAGCTGGCTCCCTTTTTCCCTCCTTCTCCCCCCTGCAGTGGGTATTTCTGTTTGTCTAGATTCACACGCAACTCCCCTGCTGGGCCATAAGCATCCAAGGGGCAGGGATCACACCACCATGGGGTTCCACCCACATCTGGCAGATGGTTGGCGTTTGCTGAGTTTGCAGCAAAGATGAGACTTGGCTATGAGTGTAAACTGAAACATCTCAACACTGTCACCCCCAGGGGCAGGGCAGGACTCAGTGCCCAGGGGAGGCTGCTTAACCAGCTGACTCCATGCGGCTGACAAGTGAGGAGGAGCTGGCCCTTCTCCCATGGCACATCAGACACCAACCCTGGGGACCACTTCACAGACAAAGGAAAACGGAGCTAGACACAGCTTTAACTCCATCTTTTGAAGACTCTAAAGCATCCAACCCCATTTAATCCGCAGAATCATTTTCTAGTGTTTTCTGGAAAACTCAAAGTCCCAAATCCTAGTACCTGTGATCAGGTCAAATCGGTATCCAACTGAGACCCACAAAATGGCTGGGGCACAAGGGACCAGCTCAACTCTGAAGGGTCCAGGGCATCGGGGCCAGGCGTCTCCTCAAAGAAAGCATAGCTCAGAGGAACCTTGGCTGTCCCCAATGTAACCTGTTCTGTCTCTCCTTCACTCAGAAATGTTTGCTTCAAAAGAAGATTTTTTTTTTTTTTGAGGCGGAGCCTCGCTCTGTCGCCCAGGCTGGAGTGCAGTGCCGCGATCTCGGCTCACTGCAAGCTCCGCCTCCCGGGTTCACGCCATTCTCCTGCCTCAGCCTCTCCGAGTAGCTAGGACTACAGGCGCCCGCCACCACGCCCAGCTAATTTTTTGTATTTTTAGTAGAGACGGGGTTTCACCGTGGTCTCGATCTCCTGACCTTGTGATCCGTCCACCTCGGCCTCCCAAAGTGCTGGGATTACAAGCGTGAGCCACCGCGCCCGGCCAAAAGAAGATTTTTTTAAATGAGAATTGTGAGGGAAGAAAAAAACTGGAGATAGAATATTTTGCATTCTTTGCAAGACCTTAAAAGTGTACAGATTAAATCAGACGACCAAGAACCACCCAAAAAGTGAGGTTTCAGCCTCAAAACTGCATCTGTGACTAGACGAAGTGGCTCATGCCTGTAATCCCAACACTATAGAGGCCACGGCAGGAGGATCTCTTGAGCCCAGAAATTTGAGACCAGCCTGGACAACACAGCAAGACCCTGTCTCTACCACAAATACCAAAATTAGCCAGCCATGGTGGCATGTGCCTGTAGTCTCAGCTACTCAGGAGGCTGAGGTGGGAGGATCCCTTGAGCCCAGGAGGTTGAGGCTGCAGTGAGCCATGATCACGCCACTGCAGTCCAGCCTGGGCAACAGAGTGAGACCCTGTCTCACAAAGAAAAAAAAAAAAGCCTGCTCTGATGATCAGCCCAATACCCATAGTCATTCACTCAATAAACACTTCTTAGATGCTGCTGGGTGCCAGGCACTCTCTATGAAGATACAGCAGTGAGGAGAAAACGAAGCCCCTGCCCTCTAGTACCGAGGACACATGCGCACAAACACACCAAGATCCCTGCAGGTTCAGGTGAGCCACGAGGACTACGATGAAAGCAGGTGCAGAAAGAGTGGGATGCATTTTTCGAAGGCTAACCAGGAACGGCCTCTGAGGAGGTAACGTTTGAGCGGCAATCCTGATGAACCAGGGTGAACCCTGAGGATAGGCCGAAGGAGAACAGGCCGCCAAGGGCTGAGACAGGAGGCAGCCGGCATGCCCATCGCTGGATTCCTTTCTAGTCAGCTACCAAATGCTGAGCACTAACTCCATGCCCAGTCCTGTTACTCAAGGGGGAGGCGGGGCAGGATACGGGGGCCTGGCGCACAGGATTCTTGGTCCAGCCGCTTACTGCACTTATAGGTGACAAGGCCACCCAGCTCCTCCTGCCTCTTTGCAAACAAGCTGAACGGCAATTTGCAGTAAGTTCCCTCGGGAGAGGCACACCCATGCCAAACACCAAGGCTCCAAAGCCCAAGCCCCTCCCCAGCGGCTTTTCCTGCCACCCGCCCCCTGTGGTCCTTGTCCCATGACACGGAGGGGAAAGGGAGGGAGGTCAGGAGCCCCAACCACCAGGGCTGCACTGGAAGATAAATCTCCTTCGTCTGCACCTGCTCATCCCCATGTACACACCTACCTGCATCTCAATTAACTAACAAGTTGTTTGGGCTAAAGAACAGGTCCATGCACAGGCCTTTACCATTTTTTCCACAAGTCAAAGTGAAAGGAAAATTGTAAGAAAAATACCTAAGTAGTTCTTATGGAAATCCTCAGTTGCTATCCCAGGGAACAAAGGAAGGCCCCGGTCCAGAGCAGGACGACAAGCCACGCCTCAAGGTCTACAGATTCCAGCCCCTGCTCCTTCCAGAACAATCCCCAAATGGGGCCTGCTCTTCGGTCCTACTTCCTTTGCTTTATGGCTTAAGGGGGAAGGGGCAGTCAGAACAGACCAGCACCTCAGGAAACTCTAGGCAGAGCGGAAGAAGGTGGACGAGGCCTTTGGGATCAGACCTGGGCACCTGCCCCACCTCCTGCCCTCCATGTTCCACCCCACAGAGTTCCTAATGCCCGTGTAGACGCCTCCTGCTCGCTGCCTCCAGGCCTGTGGCCTCCTGCTTGCTGCCTCCAGCAGCCTCCAGGCCTTTCACAGGCCGTTTCTGCTGCCGGGACTGCCCTTTCCCGCCCTGCCCCACTGCAGGGCTAACTCCTAAATGTGCCTTCATTCCTCCAGCAAGCCCATATTGAATGCGTCTTCATCCCTCCAGCAAGCCCGTATTGAATGCGTCTCCATCCCTCCAGCAAGCCATATTGAATGCGTCTTCATCCCTCCAGCAAGCAAGCCCATATTGAATGCGTCTTCATCCCTCCAGCAAGCCCATATTGCACAGAAGCCCATATTGAACGCGTCTTCATCCCTCCAGCAAGCCCATATTGAATGTGCCTTCATTCCTCCAGCAAGCCCATATTGAATGCACTCCCTTGATGTTCCTGGAATTGTTTCAGGCTCTGGGACAAAGCAAGGAACAAAGCAAAGCAAATTCCTGCCTTCGCAGAGCGGCATATTCTTTCAGCAATTTTCCTTGGTCTTTTTTTGCCTTGCATGTAGAGTCCAAGTCCCACAAGGTTCCATGTAATATGACACGACTCCACCTTATTTGAAAGTCGTCTTGACCTTCACGCCACACATTCTAGCTTGGTCTCCTCCCTCAAACCATCACCAGCACCCAAAATGCTTACCAACGACCCGATCTCCTTTCTTCACACCCATTTTCCTCATTGCTGCTGCAAACAAAGCCACTTCTTGCCTCAGCTCTTCAAAAGTCACCTTCACAATTTCCTCTTTGCCTTCCCCTGGGAAGAGAAAAAGGGTAAATTGTACACAGACCACTGCAAAAAGAAAAGTTGCAAGCCAGACACTGAATGAAAAATCCCACCTGTTTCAATGCAGGTTATTAATCTACACCCAGGGAAAACAGACGCAGGGAACACAAGCAAAATACAGGTCAACTTAACCTCACGCAGAAGAAAGGCTGTGAGAGTCAGCCGAGAAAATACACTAACAACATGTGCTGCATAAATATTCTCTATTAGGCCGTGTGCAGGGGCTCATGCCTATGATCTCAGCACTTTGGGAAGCTGAGGTGGGAGGACTGCTTGAGCCCAGGAGTTCAAGACCAGCCCTGATAACAGAGTGAGACCTCCATCTCTACCAAAAACGTAAACATTAGCCAGGCATAGTGGCACGCATCTGTAGTCCCAGCTACTCAGGAGGCTGAGGCGAAGGATCACGTGAGCCATGCCCACACCACTGACCTCCAGCCTGAGCAACAGTGCAAGAACCTGTCTCAAAATAAATAAATAAATAAGATTTTCTACTGGAAATGCTTTTATTAACTGAAGAATCCTTTGATTATAATTGTGGGGTTTTTTCTTTTTTAATTACAGATTCACAAGAAGTTTCAAAGAAAGTACAGAGAGGTCCTATGTCCCCCTCACCCTGCTTCCCCAGTGGTTACATCCTCCATAACCAGAGTACACCAGCAAAGACAGGAAACATAAATGGATGCAACATGCATGTGTGTAGTTCCACAAAACAGACGTGGATGTGATGTACATGTGCGTGATTCCACGAAACAGACGTGGATGCAACGTGCATGTGTGTGGTTCCATGAAACAGACGTGGATGCAACGTGCACGTGCGTGGTTCCACGAAACAGATGTGGATGCAACGTGCACGTGTGTGGTTCCACGAAACAGATGTGGATGCAATAGGCATGTGTATGGTTCCATGAAAGACGTGGATGCAATGTGCACATGTGGTTCCACAAAACAGACGTGGATGCAATGTGCACGTGAGTGGTTCCACGAAACAGACATGGATGCAATGTGCACGTGTGTGGTTCCGGGAAACAGACGTGGACGCAACGTGCGTGTGCATGGTTCCACGAAACAGACATGGATGCAATGTGCATGTGCGTGGTTCTAGGAAACAGACGTGGATGCAACATGCATGTGCGGTTCTCTGTCACCTTAGGGAATTTCCTGCAACCACTACAATTGAGATATAGGACATTTCTACCACCCCAAACCCTTCCCTCCTGTTGCCCCTTTACAGTCATCCCTGACCCCTACACCACCCCCACCCCGGGCAATCACTTACATATACTCTAGCTCTATAATTCTGCCATTTCAAGAATGTTATATAGGCTGAGAGAAGTAGTTCATGTCTATCATCCCTGCTCTTTGAGAGGTTAAGGCAGGAAGACCACGTGAGGTTAGGAGTTCAAGACCAGCCTGTGTAAGATAGTGAGACTCCATCTCACTATCTTAACATTTAACAAAAAATGTTAAAACTAAGGCTAGGCAGGGTGGCTCATGCCTGTAATGCCAGTACTGTGGGAGGCCAAGGTGGGCAGGTTGCTTGAGTTCAGGAGTTCGAGACCAGCCTGGACAACATGGTAAAACCTCGTCTCTACAAAAAATTTTTTAAAAAACTAGCCAAGCATGGTGGTGCACACCTGTAGTCCTATCTACTCGGGATACTGACGTGGGAGGATCACCTGAGCTCAGAAGGTTGAGGCTGCCATGAGCTGAGATCACACCACTGCACTCCAGCCTGGGCAACAGAGTGAGACCCTGTCTTGGAAAAAAAAAAAAATGTAAAAACTAGCCAGGCGTGGTGGTGTATACCTGTAGCCCTAGCTACTTGGGAGGCTGAGATGGGACGATCACTTGAGCCCAGAGGTTTAAGGCTGCAGTGACCTATGTTCGTACCACTGCACTCCAGCCTGAGCAACAGAGTGAGACCCTGTCAAAGAGAAAGAAAGAAAGGGAAGGAAAGAAAGGAAAGGAAAGAAGGAAAGGAGGGGAGGAAGTGAGGGAGGGAGGGAAAAATGTTACATGAAATATAGAAAGTGATCCTTTTTTTTTTTTTTGAGACGGAGTCTTGCTCTGTTGCCTAGGCTGGTGTGTAGTGGTGCGATCTCAGCTCACTGCACCCTCCACCTCCCAGGTTCAAGCAATTCTCCTGCCTCAGCCTCCCAGTTAGCTGGGATTACAGGCACCTGCACCTAATTTTTGTATTTTTAGTAGAGACGGGGTTTCACCATGTTGGTCAGGCTAATCTCAAACTCCTGACCTCAGGTGATCCACCCACCTCGAACTCCCAATATGCTGAGATTACAGGCGCGAGCCACCGCACCCAGCCAGAAGGTGACCTTTTAAGATTGGCATTTTTCACTTGGTGCAATGCCACTAAAATTCACTTAAGTTATTGCATGCATCAATAATTCACTTCTAGGCCGGGCACGGTGGCTCACACCTGTAATCCCAGCACTTTGGGAGGTTGAGGTGGGTGGATCACCTGAGGTCAGGAGTTCAAGACCAGCCTGGCCAACGTGGTGAAACCCCGTCTCTACTAAAAATATAAAAATTAGCCAGGCGTGGTGGTGGACACCTGTAATCCCAGCTACTCGGGTGGCTGAGGCAGGAGAATTGCTTGAACCCAGGAGATGGAGGTTGCAGTGAGCCAACATGGTGCCACTGCACTCCAGCCTTGGCAACCGAGTGAGACTCTGTCTCAAAAAAACAAAAACAAAAAAACAAACAATAAAATTCACTTATTTTGTGGCCGGGCGCGGTGGCTCAAGCCTCTAATCCCAGCACTTTGGGAGGCCGAGGCGGGCGGATCACAAGGTCAGGAGATCGAGACCATCCTGGCTAACATGGTGAAACCCCGTCTCTACTAAAAAAAAAATACAAAAAAAATTAGCCAGGTATGTTGGCGGGCGCCTGTAGTCCCAGCTACTCGGGAGGCTGAGGCAGGAGAATGGCGTGAACCCGGGAGGCAGAGCTTGCAGTGAGCCGAGATCGCACCACTGCACTCCAGCCTGGGGGACAGAGAAAGACTCCGTCTCAAAAAAAAAAAATTCACTTATTTTATTGCTCAGTAGTATAATTTTTTAGAAGATTAAAAGTGACACAAGCTCACTGTCAAAAACTTTGATAGTGCAGAAAAAAATAAAAAAATAAAATGATCAACCACCCTAGTTATCAAAGAAATGTATGTTAAAACAGGAAGATACCAATTTTCACCTAACAGACTGTACAAATGGGAAGGGACAGTGTGTAGCCAGCCTCCACAACAGCCCCCTAGTGACCCCTGCCCGCTGGTATTCACACCTGACCTGGGGAATCGATGGGTTACTGTGGAAATGACAATGACTTCTGAGCTGTGGTCATAAGATACAGTGCGGTTCCCATCTGGCTCACTCTAGGGGATGCCAGCGGCCATGCTGTGAGATCACTGAGGCAGCCTCTGGAGGAGGCAGCCCACACAAGGAGGAACGAGGCCTCCCACCAACAGCCATGTGAGCACACCATCTTGGATGTGGTTCCTCTAGCCTCAGTCGAGCCTTCAGATGCCTGCAGCCCCTGCCAACATACTCACTGCAACTTGATGAGTGATGATCACCCAGCTAAGCCACTGCTGGATTTGTAACCCACAGAAACTGGGAGGTAAGAAATGTTTGTTCTAAGCTATGGCTTTCAGGTAATCTATGACATGGAAAGACAACTAACACAAGTAAGACCCAGTGTTGTGAAGGTACAGGAAAATGATCTGAAGATAATTTCTACAGTATAGAAGTTACCCTTTTGACCATTACCCTTGATGCAAATATTTTGCTCCTGATTGGTCACCGCTTTTCAGTTCTATAATATGAATTCTCTGTGTGTGTGTGTGTGTGTGTGTGTGTGTGTGTGTGTGAGAGAGAGAGACAGAGTCTCGCTCTATCGCCCAGGCTGGAGTGCAGTGGCACCATCTCAGCTCACTGCAACCTCTGCCTCCCAGGTTCAAGCGATTCTCCTGCCTCAGCCTCCCGAGTAGCTGGTACTACAGGCACCCGCCACCACACCAAGCTAATTTTTGTATTTTTAGTAGAGACGGGCTTTCATCATGTTGGCCAGGCTGGTCTTGAACTCCTGACCTTGTGATCCACCCGCCTCAGCCTCCCAAAGTGCTGGGATTACAGGTGTGAGCCACCACGCTGGCAAATTATCTCTTTTAGAAAGTGAATAAACATCCTAATTTCCCTTTGGCATAAATCTGGCTTTTTCCAGCCAGGTGTTATAGCTCACACCTGTAATCCCAGCACTTTGGGAGGCTGAGATGGGAGGATCACTTGAGCCCAGGAGTTCGAGACCAGCCTAGGCAACATGGGGAGACCCCATCTCTTTTCTTTTTTTTTAGTCTCACTCTGTCCCCCAGGCTGGAATGCAATGGCACGATCTCGGCTCACTGCAAGCTCCGCCTCCTGGGTTCATGCCATTCTCCTGCCTCAGCCTCCCAAGTAGCTGGGACTACAGGCGCCCGCCACCACGCCCAGCTAATTTTTTGTATTTTTAGTAGAGATGGGGTTTCACTGTGTTAGCCAGGATGGTCTCGATCTCCTGACCTCGTGATCCGCCCGCCTCAGCCTCCCAAAGTGCTGGGATTACAGGCGTGAGCCACCGCGCCCGGCCTTGACCCCATCTCTTAAAAAAAAAAAAAAAAAAAGAAAGACCAGGCACAGTGGTTAAGTACCTGTGGTCCCAGTTACTTGGGAGGCTGAGGTGGTAAACTTGCTTGAGCCCAGGAGGTCAAGGCTGCAGTGAGTCGTGACTGCACCGCTGCACTCCAATCTGGGCAACAGATCAAGACCCTATCTCAAAAAAAAAAAAAAAAAAAAAAAAAAAAAATCAGGCCGGACACAGTGGCTCATGCCTATAATCTCAGCACTTTGGGAGGCAGGTGAATCACTTGAGGTCAGGAGTTCAAGACAAGCCTGGCCAATATGGTGAAACCCCTCTCTACTAAAAATACAAAAATTAGCTAGGCATAGCTGGCACGTGCCTGTAATCCCAGCTACTTGGGAGGCTGAGGCAGAAGAATATCTTGAACCCACGAGGCGGAGGCTGCAGTGAGCCAAGATGATGCCATTGCACTCCAGCCTGGGCAACAAGAGTGAAACTCCATCTCAAAAAAAAAAAAAAAAACTCATTTTTTTTTCCCTATTTGCCTAGAGTTGTATGCGTCTGCCCTTCATCCTTTCCTTGCTGCCCTGGGGTAGCCTTTTCGTTACCTCTCCCACATCCCCAGCCCAGAAAACTTTCTATCACGTGAAAACACTCGGTAAGCTGATAGCTACTCTTCAAAAGCAAAATGTGCTGCGCAGGCAGCTGTTCTAACAATCTCAACACGGATGCGCTAATGCATGTTTGCTCCACTCGCTGGAGCATGAAAGCAATTGTGCACATATATGTATTTTTTTAAACGGGGCACCACATGACCTCGATGAGAATTACCCATAGGAGAGATGAGTTCTGCTGAGAACGCCTGAGTGAGCATGGAGCAGAGCTCTGTGAGCACCTGCACCCAGCTGGGTAAGGAACAAGTCAGGAAAATATGCAGAAAACGAAACACAATGATCTTAAAGCCCCCAAGCCAATAATCGGCTGCTCAGGCCCCTGCTTAAGTAAGGGATGCGATTTGTAAACTAACTGTGATCAGTGGCATGAGGGTCCTTATTCCCACTGCAATTATAAGGGAATTGCTCATTAAAAGAAGGGGCTCTGCCAGGCGTGGTGGTTCACGCCTGTAATCCCAACACTTTCAGAGGCTGAGGCAGGCGGATCACTTGAGGTCAGGAGTTCGAGACCAGCCTGGCCAACATGGTGAGAAACCTCATCTCTACTAAAAATACAAAAATTAGCCAGTGTGGTGGCGCATGCGTGCAACCCTAGCTACTCGGGAGGCTGAGGTGGAAGGATGGCTTGAACTGGGGACGTGGAAATTGCAGTGAACCGTGATCACGACACTGCACTCCAGCCTGGGTGACAGAGTGAGACTCCATCTCAAAATAAAATAAAATAAAAAGGGCAGGCACGGTGGCTCCCACCTGTAATCCCAGCACTTTGGGAGGCCGAGGCGGGTGGATCACGAGGTCAGGAGATCGAGACCATCCTGGCTAACACGGTGAAACCCCGTCTCTACTAAAAATACAAAAAATTAGCCAGGCGTGGTGGCAGGCGTCTGTAGTCCCAGCTACTCGGGAGGCTAAGGCAGGAGAATGGCATGAACCCAAGAGGCGGAGCTTGCAGTGAGCCAAGATCGAGCCACTGCACTCCAGTCTGGATGACAGAGCAAGACTCCATCTCTAAATAAATAAATAAATAATAAATAATTTTAAAAAAAGGAGGGGGACTCAAATATTGAACAGAGAAGAGATGGTGGGAGTGAAGAGGAGAGAGGCTAAGGTAAAGGGGTAGGGGGTGTGAAACAGACACAGAATTATAACCCTACCTCCTTAACCCACCCTCAAGACAGGGCTGGGTTTAAAAAAATAAAAGGCAACTGGCTGGGTTCAGCCAATACTGTATATAACTCAGAAAGAGAGAGAGAGAGAGACACCCCACCCAGTTCAGTCTCCACCCAGACACCCGTATTACAAGTTCTGGGAAGACTGGCTTATTTCATCACTAGGAATCAAGCATATTTTTAGTTTTTTAGTTTTGGGTTTAGATTTTTAGTTTTGGGTTTTGGGGTTTTTTTTTAAGGATTCACATTTGACCGTTCCCAGTTTCCAGGAGAAACCAGGACCTCATGAAGTGTCTGAGACATTGGCTTAAAGCACACACATTTAAAGGGACCAGGAAAAGAAAAGAGACGCAGCGTTCTCGTTCTCCTCAGGATTACGAAAGAGGTGACTGGGTTGGCACCCTAGGGAGGTTCCCACATGCACTGCAGTGCCTGGGGCAGGCCAGTCTCATAGGAGCCTCTTAGCGATCAATGACATGTGCTCTGTCTGTACTGTGGAAGATTATTAGGACATAAAAGGAATGAAGTACTGATCCATGCTACAATGTGGATGAACCTTGGTAACACTGTGCTGAGCGAAAGCAGCCAATCACAAAAGGCCACATATCGTATGATCCAATTATACAAAATGTCCAGAACAGGGAAACCCAGGAAAGAAAGCAGAGAGGTGGGTGCCAGGAGCTGGGGGAGGCAGGAACAGAGAGTGACTGCTAATTGGTATGGGGTTTCCTTTTGGAAAATGGAAATGTTCTGGAACTAGGGGTGGTGGCTGCATAACCTCTTGAAAAATGCTAAAAACCACTGAGCTGCGTGCCTTAAAAGGGTATTTCTGTGGTATATGAATTATATGCCAGTTGGAAGAAAAGAGCTGGCTGGACGCGGTGGCTCATGCCTGTAATTCCAGCACTTTGGGAGGCCAAAGCGGGTGGATTGCTTGAGCCCAGGAGTTCGAGACCAGCCTGAGCAACATGGCAAAACTTCATTTCTACAAAAAAACTTTAAAAAAAATTAGCCGGACACAGTGGTGCATGCCTGTGATCCCAGCTACTCAGGAGGCTGAGGTGGGAGGATCGCTTGAGCCTGGGAAGTCGAGGCTGCAGTGAGCCACGATCGTGCCACTGCACTCCAGCCTAGGCAACAGAGTGAGACCCTGTCAGAGGGGTGACCCTGGGGACGCAGAGATGGAGCACACAGCAGTCCCCTAAGTCTCCTTTCCCATGAGGCAATCCCTTCCCGTTCTCCACCCAGGAGCCAGGTCACCACGGGATCACCCAGCCCTTGCTCAGAACCCTGACGACGGCCCACTCCCTCTCACACCTCCCCACACTCCTGGACCCACCACCGAGGCCCCCCAGCTCAGCCTTCCTGGCTGTTCCCCACAGCCACAGAGCCTCCTCCAGCCCAGGGTCTTCTTCTGGCTGTTCCCTGTGCCTGGGAACATGACTTCTGCAGAGGTGTGGGGAGGAGATTCCAGGTACAGGGGTCAGCCAGAGGAAGGCTTCTTCAAGTTCCATCGACTCCTCCAAATGGGCTTTCCCTGGCAGCCCTGTCTAAAACAGCCCTGCACCCCACCCCATCATCCCTTTCCCATCACGATGCTTTACTTATTCTTCCAAGCATATGCTTTCTTACTTATTGTTAAACCACCACGCTTTCCCCCCAGAACATCAGCCTCTCCCAGGGCAGGGAGCTTGTCTATCCCGTTCAACGCTGTCTTCCTGGCACCTTGCAGAGGAGGCCTTTTTTTTTTTTTTTTTTTTTTTTTTTTTTTTTTTTTTTTTTTTTTTTTTGGGATGGAATCTCGCTCTGTCACCCAGGATGGAGGGCAATGGCGCAATCTCGGCTCACTGCAACCTCTGCCTCTCGGGTTCAAGCAATTCTCCTGCCTCAGCCTCCCAAGTAGCTGGGATTACGGGCACCCGCCACCACGCCTGGCTAATTTTTTGTATTTTTAGTAGAAATGGGTTTCACTATGTTGGACAGGCTGGTCTCAAACTCCTGACTTCAGGTGATCTGCCCGCCTCGGCCTCCCAAAGTGCTGGGATTACAGGCGTGAGCCACTGCACCCAGCCCTAAGGAGGCATTTAATACAGATCTGAGGAATGAATGGATGAACAGACAGGTGGGCACGCAAAGGGCAAGGGAGAGCCAGTCAGAGCCCTGACCCCAGACCACCTATCTACTCTGCCCTGACCGTGTCAAGGCTGAGAACCAAGGAAAACAGCAATGGAACACTGACCAGCCCCAAATGGTACGTCGAGACTTCGCTCCACGGCTCTTCACCAGGAATGTGCACCAGAAGTGCCCAGGGGCTTTGAAAACACATGGAAGCCTGGGCCCCAGCCCTGGAAGATGTGTCCCAGTAAGTCTCGGTGGGAACTGGACTGCCATGATCTTTAACAACTGCACAGGGGCTGCTAGTCCTTCCCACAGTGGCAGAAGGGAGGCCCTGCTCTGTAGCCTGGGCAGGGCCACTCACTGCCTGTTTCCACTGGTTTGGTTTCTTGTGCTGATCTAGGGAGTGAGTGAAGTTTCTGATGAGTATTTTATACCACGGTGAATTAATCTTTCTCTGGCTTCTAATAAAAATTGCCAACTCGGGCCGGGCATGGTGGCTCACGCCTGTAATCCCAGCACTTTAGGAGGCCAAGGCGGGGGGAATTACCTGAGGTCAGGAGTTCGAGACCAGCCTGGCCAACATGGGGAAACCCCACCTCTACTAAAACTACAAAAATTAGCCAGCCGTGGTGGTGCTCGCCTGTAATCCCAGCTACTTGGGGAGGCTGAGGCAGGAGAATCACCTGAACGCAGGAGGCAGAGGTTGCAGCAAACTGAGATCACTGCATTCCAGCCTTGGCAACAGAGGAAGATTCCATCTCAAAAAAAAAAATTGCCAACTCGGATACTCAATCTGGCATTTAATATAGATTGTCAACTGTTTCTGTGTATGTTGGCCTTATTTCCATGATTAGAATGTAATATTCTGGAGGCAGAACACGACTTCAGTTTCTTTCTGAGTCTTACATTACAAGATGTCTTAGACACAATGAGTGTCCAATAAACTCTTGCTGAACATACTATTTTTTTTCTTTGAGACAGAGTCTCGCTCTGTTGCCCAGGCTGGAGTGCAGTAGTGCAATTTCAGCTCACTGCAAGCTCCGCCTCCGGGTTCACGCCATTCTCCTGCCTCAGCCTCCAGAGTAGCTGGGACTACAGTCGCCCGCCACCACGCCCAGCTAATTTTTTGTATTTTTAGTAGAGACGGGGTTTCACCGTGTTAGCCAGGATGGTCTCGATCTCCTGACCTCGTGATCCGCCCACCTCGGCCTCCCAAAGTGGAACATACAATTTAAAAATAATAATAATAAATTTTTAAAAGCTGCACAGGGGCCAGGTGCAGTAGCTCATGTCTGAATTCCCAACACTCTGGGAAACCAAGATGAGAGGACTGCTTGAGCCCAAGATTTCAAGACCTGCCTGGGCAACATAGCGAGACCCTGTCTCTACTTAAAAAAAAAAAAAAAAGAAAAAGAAAGAAAGAAAATCAGCCATGCATAGTGGTGTGCATAGTCCCGAGTCCCAGCTACTCAGGAAGCTGAGGTGGGAGGATTGCTTGAGCCTGGGAGATTGAGGCTGCAGTGAGCCATCCATGATCGAACCAATGCACTCCAGCCTGGGCCACCACACCCGGCCTCTGCGCCCAGGCTCAACTTTATTTTAAAAGGAAAAGCCAATGGGAAGAGATTCTAGTTATAGTTCCATCACTAACTTTCTGTGTGACACAAGCTAGTTACTTAATACTGAGCATCTCCATTTTGCCCATAAAGCATGACCACACACTGGCCCTTTCCCCTCCCCAGCAAAAATAAAGTCAACAGAAATCTTAATTACGTAATAAAGGTGCCAACATATGGTTTGGAAATCCTGTCTCTCCAAATATGTGGCACCACATGCATGCACCATCTAGAACTTCCACAGAGGAAACCCCACGTCTCGCCATCAGGACTTACTTGCAACGTAAAGGGCAACTCTGTCATTCTCTTTGTGCCGCAGGAGGTTTTCTGCATAGTTGAGCCGACTGCCTTTGAACCACTCGGGGACATCTGCGATTCCTTTCGATGTGTCCACAACCTATAGAGAATGACAAGAAACCAAGATGCACACACGAGACTACGCCACAAATCAGCAAAAGCGATTCTGCTTCCTGGGAAGCCAGCTCACTCATTGGTCCAGAGCATTTTTTAAATCATTTTATGGACTGAACTCTGAACTGGCCTAAAGGCTAGAAACTGAAAATAGGGATTAATGCCAACGGAAAACAACCATCCCCTGTAACGTATGTGTTCCACAAACATTCATTAAGCACCTACTCAGTGAGAGATCCTGAAGACAAAGACGCCGCCCAACACGTCAGGCTCTGCCCAGACACACGGAAACCAGGAGAGCAAGCTCTGGGACTACCTGCCCCTTGCCCACAACTTTTGGGGGTTTCAGCCTTTACTTCCTTCCTTGGAGTGCTGGAACCTTGATTTTTATTGTCAAAGTCCCAAAAAAATCAACATTTCAAAATGGTTTGCCCCAAAGAGACAATAAATTTGACTTTGAACGGCAGGACTCCCTTTTTCCAGATATTGATTGATTCACAGTGTAAGGAGTTGAAAAGTTTTTCTAAACTGCACGTTAAAAAAGTAACAAAACTCCAGCCGGGCGCAGTGGCTCATGCCGGTAATCCCCGCACTTTGGGAGGCCAAGGCGGGCGGATCACAAAGTCAGGAGCTCGAGACCATCCTGGCTAACACGGTGAAACCCCGTCTCTACTAAAAATACAAAAATTAGCCAGGCATGGCAGCATGCACCTGTAGTCCCAGCTGCTGGGGAGGCTGAGGCAGGAGAATGGCGGGAACCCGGGAGGCGGAGCTTGCTGTGAGCCAAGATCGCGCCACTGCACTCCAGCCTGGGTGACAAAGTGAGACTCAGTCTCAAAGAAAAAGAAAGAATGAAACTCCTAATAGTTTAAAAAACTACTGCTGGCCGGGCGCGGTGGCTCACGCTTGTAATCCCAGCACTTTGGGAGGCCGAGGCAGGTGGATCACGAGGTCAGGAGATCGAGACCACAGTGAAACCCCGTCTCTACTAAAAGTACCAAAAAATTAGCCGGGCATGGTGGCGGGCGCCTGTAGTACCAGCTACTCGGAGAGGCTGAGGCAGGAGAATGGTGTGAACCCGGGAGGCGGAGCTTGCAGCGAGCCAAGATAGCGCCACTGCACTCCAGCCTGGGTGAGAGAGCGAGACTCCGTCTCAAAAAAAAAAAAAAAAAACTACTGCTGGGCGTGGTGGCTCATGCCTGTAATCCCAGCACTTTGGAAGGCTGAGGCAGGCAGATCACGAGGTCAGGAGATCGAGACCATCCTGGCCAACATGGTTAAACTCCGTCTCTACTAAAAATACAAAAATTAGCTGGGCGTGGTGGCACATGCCTGTAATCCCAGCTACTCGGGAGGGTGAGGCAGGAGAATCGCTTGAACCAGGGTGTTGAAGGCTGCAGTGAGCCGAGATCACACAACTGCACTCCAGCCTGATGAAAGAGCAAGACTCCGTCTCAAAAAAAAAAAAAAAAAAAAAAAAAACAAAAAAAACTATGACAGTGTGGCCAGGCACGGTGGCTCATGCCTGTAATCCCAGCACTTTGAGATTGGCAGGTGGATCACCCAAGGTTGGGAGTTTGAGGCTAGCCTGGGCAACATGGCAAAACCCTGTCTCTACTAAAAATACAAAAAAATTAGCCGGGCGTGGTGGCGGGCGCCTGTAGTCCCAGCTACTCGGGAGACTGAGGCAGGAGAATGGCATGAACCCGGGAGGCGGAGCTTGCAGTGAGCCGAGATGGTGCCACTGCACTCCAGCCTGGGGGACAGAGCCAGACTCTGACTCAAAAAAAAAAAAAAAAAAAAAAGTTAAGATGGTTACACAATAGTTTATGATATATGTATTTTAACATAATTAAACCTTTTTTTTTTTTTTTTTGAGACAGGGTCTGGCTCTATTGCCCAGGCTGGAGTGCAGTGGTGCAACCACAGCTCACTGCAGCCTCGACCTCCTGGGCTCAACCGATCCTCCCACCTCAGCCTCCTGAGTAGGTGGGACCACAGGCATGCACCACCGTGCCCAGCTCATTTATTTTTTTGAAGACAGGGTCTTGCTTTGTTGCCTAGCCTGCACTCGAACTCTTGGGCTCAAGGGATCCTCCCATCTTGGTCTGTGAGAGTGCTGGGATTATAGGTGCGATCCACTGCACCCAGCCCCAAATATTTAAAAATTAAAAACAAACAAACAAAACTATTATTTAGGATCACTCAAGTTCCCAGGACAGGGCCTGGGGTCCCCACACAACAGAGGATTAACAGGCTGCAAAGTTCTCAATGAGGTCTGCGATAATTTAATGCCAGCTCTCCAGAGCAATGACTTTTTCCCATCCGCATGAGGTTGTAAAAAGAAGATACGATTCAGTATTCCCCAAAATTAGCATTTCACTTTGAAGCACGACCACAAAAAGGATGACGTCCACGGAAAATCTCTACTTACCTCATCATACACGCGTGAGAAGACAATTCCACTGAATTTCCAGAACTCTGCCCAGAAGTCTGAATATGACTCAACGGACCAATGGTACAAGTCATCATAATTCTCTAAAAATGAAATAGCTCAGATTAACCTTGGAAGGAAAATCTTGGCAATTCATTAATAAGATGGACACACCTCAGGAGTCTTGGGCATGTCCAAGCGAGCCAAATTCATCTGAGAAGAAATGGTCTGGGGGAGGAAGGAGCTTAATTTGTATTGATGCAAACCCAACACCACTAGTCCCCAAAAAGAACAAAGGTGAGGCGGTGATGTTTTGAGTCATCTTCAGTGATTTTATATCTTAACCACCATGCCTAAGAATACAGACTCTAGAGCCCGAATGCCCGGGTTCAAATCCTGGTTCTGCCACTTATTAGCTTTGTGACCTCAGGCAAATGCAAAATGGGGATAATTAGTAATCCCCCTCCAGCCACAGGGCTGTTGTGAGGATTTAAATGAGCACATGTAGAAAGTGCTTAGAACAGGGTCTTGGAAATTACCACCATGGCATTAGGAGTTCACCATTATTATACCATATAACCTTAGGAAATTTATAGTCGATACATTGGAAAACCCAGAAGTTCAAAACTGGTAGTCTGTTGATGACTTCTCAAGGCCAGTATAATGTTGGGGGGTGTTACTACTTATTTTGATTTTTGAATAAGCAATATGTTCACAAGACTCAAAATTACGAAAGTGTAAAAAGTTATATGGAGGCCAGACGCGGTGGCTCACGCCTGTAATCCCAGCACTTTGTGGATCACGAGGTCAGGAGCTCAAGATCAGCCTGGCCAAAATAGTGAAACCCTGTCTCTACTAAAAATACAAAAAAAATTAGCCGAGCACGGTGGCGGGTGCCTGTAATCCCAGCTACGTGGGAGGCTGACGCAGAGAACTGCTTAAACCTGGGAGGCCGAGGATGAAGTGAGCCGAGATCACGCCACTGCACTCCAGCCTGGGCGACAGAGTGAAACTCTGTCTCAAAAAAAAAAAAAAAGTTACATGGTAAAAGGTCTCCCTCCTTTTAATCCACAACAATCTAACTTTTTATGCCCAGGGGAGTTCCCCCTTGCAGATTCCACTCAGTTATACTCAAAACAACTTTTCCCCACCATCAAGACATGAGCTGGAAACCTGATACAAAGAGATGTATTTAACTCCTAAAGGAAATGTGACTTCACTGAAAAACTGACCCCAGCCTCGCTGAGGACTCTTTACCCTCTCAACTGCGTAGGATCCAAGTGGATTGGCCACAGCGAGCCAATCAGTCCTTAAGGATAGGAGAATTTTATCCTATCGGGGACCAAGGGAAGCCATACAGTGCTTCTGTTTCAAAGCACAGCCTTGCTGGGGCTCCAGGAAGGCAGAGACTGGCAAGGATATAATAACATATCAGGAAGATGGCCAATGAGGTATCAGGAATGGGGAAAAAGGCATAATACAACCGCTGAGCTGAATTATCTCACTGCCATCAGTCAAGTCAAGCTTGCCCATCCTCACTGTTCCCAGCCCCGGTGGGGAAGAGAGGAAGAGACACGATGCTCCCTGCCCTTCAGCAGTGTCCCCTCTTGACTGTGGTGTCCAGGAATGGTCCTGTTATGCTGGACAAGGAGGGATCACAAGAACTGGGGCAGGGACAGCTGAGAGGATCGCTTTAGCCCAGAAGCTCAAGGCTGCAGTGAGATATGATCCCGCCACTGCACTCCAGCCTGGGTGGGTGACAGAGTGAGACCCCATTTAAAAAAAAAAAAAAAAAAAAAAAAAAAGGCCAGGAGCAGTGGCTCACGCCTATAATCCCAACCCTTTGGGAGGCCAAGGTGGGTGGATCGCTTGAGGTCAGGAGTTTGAGACCAGCCTGACCAATATGGTGAAATCCCATCTCTACTAAATACAAAAAATTAGTTAGGTGTGGTGGCGCATGCCTGTAATCCCAGCTACCTGGCAGGCTGAGGCAGGAGTATCTCTTGAACTCAGGAGGTGGAGGTTGCAGTGAGCCGAGATCGTGCCACTGCACTCCAGCCTGGGCAACAAGAGTGAAATTCTGTCAACAAGAACAACAACAACAAAAGCCTATCACAAAAGTTCATTCACCAACAGCATTGCTAAGGAAGGCAGACGCAGCCAGCCCCAAGAATCTGGAAGGATGCAGCCACAATGGCATCTTGACACCACAAGGACCCTGGGAGACGACAGCAAAAGTGGCCGACTTCAGGTGGAAATTTTCCCACCGTCAGCAACTCAGCCCTCTCATCAAATGCGACTCTTCAGACACACTCTTCTGCTCCCACGCTCCCCGCCTCCACTGGGGAGGACGCTGCAACCACAAGCCCAGGTCTGATTCAGCCTGCGCAATCTGCTCACACTTAAAAGCCTGTTCTTGCTTTTTGATGGACTACTTCGTGAATTTGCATCTCCACCTTGTGCAGGGATCACGCTAATTTTTCTACCTAGTATATGTGCTACCAAAGCAAGCACATAAATCCATTTTTAAATGAAATTCTGGCTTCTCCTGCGAAAAGTGAGTACCTGACTGTGGTCATCAGCCAATAATTGTCACCTCCAGGCATTCATGGCCCTCTATGGTCCCCTTCCGAACCTGAGAGGGCTGATCCGTGTCACCAACAGGGTATTGTGGAAGTGGCCAAACGTGACTTCCAAGGCCAGGTTGTAAGGGTCACTGCAGCCATATGGCTCTCTTGGGTCACCTGCTCCAGAAGCCAGTGAGGATGCTCACGCAGTCCTAGGTGGCATATGGCAGATTCCTCCTGCACTACCTTGCTGCCACCACCAGCACTAACTTACCGCCGTGTGAGTGAGCTCTCGGGGATGGGCGCATTCCCACTGCAGCCCCTCCGGGACCCTGAGCCAGAACCACCCAACTAGCCACTCCCCAGTCCTGACCCACAGAAACTGAGAGGTAATAAAGGTTTATTCTTGTTTTAAGTCACTAACTTTTGGGCTGATTTGTCACCAGCAATAGGTAACAAATGCATTGTCCACACCACATAGTGACGATTAGCTAGAACTGGGAACAGCTGCCTCATCGGGCCCTCAGGCAAATGCCAGAGGCAACAACTAACCAGACTACAGCTCCACCGCCTACAGCTACCAAGTCTTAACTGAGACTTCGTGCCTTGGTTTGTTCAGCTGTGAAATGGGGCTACTACTACCACCTACTTGGTAGGATTACCGAGAGGATTACATTAGTTGATACATATCAGGTGCCAGATGGAGCCTGGCATATACAGAGAGCTCACTGAATAGTCACTATTATTATCTTGGGCACCTGTCTGGTCCCTACAGGCTTCTGAATTTTCAGCCCTTCTTCCTCTCCACCTACGAGAACCTTGGCCAGCCTACACCTTCAAATCTTAGCTGAAGATTTTATCTGCCCTTTTTCCTAATTATTCATTTTCTTAGAGACAGGATCTTACTCTTCTGTCCAGGCTGGAACGCAGTGGCATGATCATAGCTCACTGCAGCCTCTAAGTCCTGGACTCAAGCAATCCTCCTGCCCCTGCTGCCCAAGTAGCTGAGATGACAGGCTACCCGCCCTCCTAAACCGCATTCTCTGCTAAACCCAGCACACTGCTGTTGTGCTGGACCCCTATTAACTCCAATAGATGGCACCAGATTCCAGAGATCTGGAAGCAGTGAGCCAGACACAGGGTTGATTGGAAACTTACCTACAGGGATGGTCCGGGGGCAGCAGGCTGGATAGGAGAACCACAACCGCTTGTAAAATGCACGCAGTTTATACAGCACCTTCACTTAGCGCCCTCCCCTAGCAACTTCCACCTGGTAACCTTCACTTAATCCAGAAGAAAGGGCCTCAACCCCCCTGTAGAGCCTGCGTTCCATGGGACGGGCCAGGGGTTCAGATGTTCCTCACAGACAAGGAGTAAATCCAGGTTGGCTACTCCTGGATTCCTTAGCTTGGAACTCTGAAAACACGTTCTTCTGAAGTTACAGCCGTCAGGTGCATCTGTCATACAACAGTGCAGTACCCAGAATGTCAACACCAATGCCCCATTCGTGGAAAGCCCAGTGTCCACTAACTTGTGGCACTATCTTCACATGAGATCTCTCCCCTAGCCCCCCAGAGCTATTTGAGAACAGGGCCCAAGCCTTCTATTTGTTGGCAAACTCCATCCCAGCTGCTTGCACAGAGAGCCGACGTGCAGCTTGTGGTACACAGAAGGACACTTGGCACAGTCCTCCAAAAGAGCATGCCTTTGAAACTGGTGCCACCTCCCTGCCTCCTAATTACAGAGGGCTAGTACATGCAGCACGTCTGCCAGAGCTTGCTAGAGGCCCGGAATCACAGGCACGTACGGCAGGCGGGAGCTGCAGCCGACCCCAAGGAAGTCTGCATCAGGGGACCCCAGAGCCCCACGTGGATGTGCAGGGAGTGCACAGGTGGCTTCAGCTGGAAGCAGTGACAGGAGCCAACCAACCTGTGGCTCTGGTAGTGGAAAAGAGGGTGGGTAACCCTACCAGAGCCTCCCAAAATGCAGGGATAGAAACTTCCTGCCAACCTTGGTCTGGGAAGACGGGCTCACGGAGAGTGGGGAATGCCCCTCCCTTCCTCCCTGAAGCCTGCAGGGCTGGAGCAAGGCTGCTGAGGACGTGTGCCTTGCTCTCTACTACATGGCCCCATACTGTATACAGGCTACAAGTGAGCCTCTGCTGGGACACAGAGGAGAGGATACAAGTTTGCGGGTACTGTCTTTAAGCAATAAGAATGCTCACAGCCGGGCGCGGTGGCTCACACCTGCAATCCCAGCACTTTGGGAGGTCGAGGTGGGTGGATCACAAGGTCAGGAGTTCGAGACCAGCCTGGCCAATATGGTGAAACCCCATGTCTACTAAAAATACAAAAAAATTAGCCGGGCTTGGTGGCGCATGCCTGTAATCCCAGCTAATTAGGAGGCTGAGGCAGGAGAATTGCTTGAACCCAGGAGGCGGAGGTTGCAGTAAGCCGAGATCGCGCCGCTACACTCCAGCCTGGGTGACAGAGCGAGACTCCATCTCAAAAAAAAAAAAAAGAATGCTCACAAATACACAAAAAGGCAGGGCAGAATGAAAGCCCAAATTACATGTTCTTGGAGAGAAGAGGGAAGGCAGAAATATTCAAAGAGAATAATCAAAAAGAAGACAGCATTTGAGCCGGATCTTCAAGCAAAGCCCAAAGCTTCCAGGGCCAGGAATATGAAAGGGGAGAGGCAGGTGGAAATCACCTTCAAGAGTGGTAAGAGGAGAAAAGGACAAATACAGTGCTAAATGCCCTCCTCCAAACTAAAGGGAGGGGCCTCCAAGCTCCGGACAATGCTGCCACGTTGGGAATGCAGACCCAGCATGACAGGCCTTGGGGTTCTCAGAGGTTGGAAAGCTTGCTTTTCATGTGTGGTCTCCCAACCTTTATTTATTTGAGACAGAGTCTTACTCTGTCGCCCAGGCTGCAGTGCAGTGGTGAGATCTCGGCTCACTGGGACCTCCAACTCCTGGGCTCCAGCAACCCTCCCGCCTTAGTCTCCAGAGTAGCTGGGACTACAGGTGCATGCCACCACGCCCAGATAATTTTTTGTGTTTTTTGTAGAGATAGGGGTTTCACAACGTTGCCCAGGCTGGTCTCAAATTCCTAGGCTCAAAAGATCCACCCATCTCAGCTTCTCCAAGTGCTAGGACTACAGGTGTGAGCCACCACGCCCGGCCCCCTCTCCTAACTTTTAAATGCAGGCCACTCAACAGTGTGTCTGCAGATGAGACCTGGCCCATGGGCCACCAGTCTGAGAGCCTTGAAGGAGGGAAAGGAGCTCCGCAGCCATGCTTGGGCCCTCCCAGCACTTGCTCATGTTTACTCCCCAACCCCAGGGACCCAGGGCAGAGCTGAGCACTGGGCTTGACCATCTCCTGTCACCTGCACACCGACTCAATGACTCAGGTCCTGTTATGCCCATTTTACAGATGAGGAAACGAGGCATGAGGAGATCCAATTATTTCCTCCTGAACACACAGCTGGTAAATGGTAGAGCTAGTTCAAAATCCAGGTAGTCGGCCAGGCACAGTGGCTCACACCTGTAATCCCAGCACTTTGGGAGGCCGAGGCAGGTGGATCACCTGAGGTCAGGAGTTCTAGACCAGCCTGGTCAACATGGTGAAACCCCATCTCTATACTAAAAATACAAAAATTAGCCGGGCATAGTGGCAGGCACCTGTAATCCCAGCTACTCGGGAGGCTGAGGCAGGAGAATTGCTTGAACCCGGGAGGCGGAGGTTGCAATGAGCCGAGATCGCGCCATCGCACTCCAGCCTGGGGGAGAAGAGCGAAGCTTAAAAAAAAAAAAGAAATCCAGATAGTTAGATTACAAATCCCTTCTCTTCAACACTTCCCACGGAGGAAGGTGGTTTCACCCATCTAACAGGGCTGCCCGATCTGAAATTATTTCATAACATCAGGGCTAGACAGGCACCACACCAGCATTCTGTTATTACTGGCAGAGGAAACAGATGGAATCAAGGCAAGGTGACACAGAGGAAGAACATAATCCCACATGGCAGCCTCCTGCTTCTTCCAGGAGTCTCCAGGCTGCCCTAATCCAATACACACTCATTTACCAACTGCTGTCCAGAAGCCCCTGGGGCAACAGACTACACGGGTCTCCAAGGGAGAGGAAGGGAAGGAGAGGAACGGCTCTGGGTTAGCCTAGGAAAGGGACTCTGTGGAAGCTCCCCCCTGCTGTGGAGGGCCTGGAAGCTGCCAGGCAGCCGTCTGTAGTCTGTAGTCAACAAGGAACCACTGAGAAGTTCTGAGCCAAGGAGTGACAAAGTAAGACCTGTGTGCTTCAAGATTACTCTGGCAAAGCAAGCAGGATGCAAATGGGTGGAAAAGCAGGAAGCAGGAAAACCAACCACTGTTCGGTGAGGAGGAAAGGAGGCCCCAGAACCCCTGGCGAGGGGCTGCAAAGGAGGAGATGCGAGCAACATGGGGCTGTGGCAGAAGACTTCTGGTGCGGGCCAGGTGACTGGGGTGTCCATTCCTGTGAGCCTGAGTAAGAACAGTGATGCCACCAACAGAAACAAGGGAGTCCCTGCGCCAGCGGAGGGGGTGAGGAGGGGAGACTATGAGTTAAAAATCCCCTAGGAAGCCGGGCGCGGTGGCTCACACCTGTAATCCCAGCACTTTGGGAGGCCAAGGCGATCGGATCACCTGAGGTCAGGGGTTCGAGACCAGCCTGACCAACATGGAGAAACTCCGTCTGTACTAAAAATACAAAATTAGCCGGGCGTGGTGGCGCATGCCTGTAATCCCAGCTACTCGGGAGGCTGAGGCAGGAGAATCACTCGAACCCGGGAGGCAGAGGTTGCAGTGTGCCGAGATCTCGCCATTGCACTCCAGCCTGGGCAACAAGAGCGAAACTCTTGTCTCAAAAAAAAAAAAAAAAAAAAAAAAAGCCCTGGGAACACCTGGGGGAGGGCAGGGGTGGAAGGGTGGAGCTGGTAGTTGGGCAAGCCAGCCAGAGCTCAGGAAGAGCACCCGGAGCGGTTACCCCACGGAGAAGGAGCCTTTGCCCCACCCACACCCAGAGAGGTGGTTTTTGAGGTTCAAGGTGATGAGTGGAAAGAGAGTCTTTTACTAGGTTCTGTTTGGGGGCTGGGAGTGTAGACGTGTGGACAGGGCCTCCTACCTGACCATCCTTCTAGGTGCTGGCCTCCAGCAGGGGCAGCTGGAGATGGGGGAGGTCAGGGAGGCAGAGTGCACGGCACTGGGGACTGGCAAGGGACCCCCACAAACAGAGGAAGAGCTGCAAGTCAAAAAGGCCCTATGTCCGGGGGAAGCCCCCACAGGCTGGAGGTCAAGACTCCAGGGAGCACCTCACAGGTAGGAAAGCCTAGCAGGGGATCACACAGTCAACAGGCAGCTGGCCCTCCCGAGGGGTGACTCTCCCGGGGAGAGGGTGACTCCCACATGCAGAGGAGACGCTGCAGAGTCAGGAAGTGCCAGGAGGTGCTGTGGAGGGGTGATGTTCCCCAAGACTGGGGGGAACCCCGCAGTCAGAAGGCCTCCCCGCCATCAAGTGGCTCCTCCAACCCCAGAAGCATGAAACTAGCCATGGGGAGACCACCTAACCACCCTGCACGGCCCCTGCCCATCCCCCGCAGGCCCGGCCGCACGCCCGACTCTCACCCAGCGCCAGGCCGCAGGCGGCGCCCACAGCCGCCCGGAAGCGGTCCATCTGCGTGTTCTTCTTACTGTCAGGCTCCCACATCACCTGGCACTCCAGGATCTCCTCCGGACCGGGGCGCCCCTCCTTGGACATGGCGGCGGCGGGCGGCCGGGGCTGCGACGAGGGCTGGGGACCAGGGGCCGGGGCTGAGGCGAGGGTCGGGGACCTGGGACCGGGGGAAGCGATGGTCAGGAGCGCCTGCCGGGCTGGGGCAGCGACGGCGGCGGCGGGGAACAACGGACTGAAGGGCCGCCGCCGCCTCCGGCGGGCCACTTGGCCCAGGCCCCGCCCCGCAGGCCCCGCCCCGAATCCCCGCCCCCTTCAGGCCCCGCCCTCCCGCCTGTAACCCTCCGCTGAGTGCGGCGCTGCGCAAAGGAGTGCTCGCAGCCGCCGGCTCCAGCGCCCGCGGCCGGGGGGCGTGGGGGTGAGGGGCGCCCACGTGCCTTGGCCCCAGCTCCCCGACCTCACCTGGAGCTGGAGGGCGCTAGGGCAGCCGGAGAAGCCAGGCGTCCGAGTCCGCTGTTTCCTACACGTGTACATCATTCACTGACTATTTCTTCCTGCAGGTCCTTACTGAGCGCCTGCGGCATTCCGGGCGCTTTGAGAGCCTTGCGGATACAGCAGCGAACAAAGCAAAATTCTTGCCTTCTGTCAACAGGCGAGGAGGGGTACAGGTGTGAGAAGAACGGGAGACGATTAACAAATAAGTACATCGTGTACATACACAAGATAATGTCATAGTATAATACAACAGTATACATACTATGCCAATGGGTATCAAAATACACATTTGTGAAAGGAAAATAAATCTTGGGGCCCCACTACTAAGCTAAAGGAAAAGTCAAGCTGGGAACTGCTTAAGGCTAACCTAAGCAGTTCCCAGAATAGAATGCCTTCCATTCTATTCAAAGTCACCCCTCTGCTGAGATAAATGCACACCTGATTGCCTCCTTTGGAGAAGCTAATTGAAAACTCAAAAGAATGCAGCCATTTGTCTCTTACCTACCTATGACTTGAAAGGCCCCCTCCCCACCTTTGCTTTTTTTTTTTTTTTTTTTTTGAGTCTCACTCAGTCGCCCAGGCTGGAGTGCAATGTCCCAATCTCAGCTCACTGTAACCTCTGCTTGCCAGGTTCAAGCGATTCTCCTGCCTCAGCCTCCTGAGTACCTGGGATTACAGGCGCACGCCATCATGCCCAGCTAATTTTTCGTTTTTGTTGTTGTTGTTGTTGTTTGTTTTGTTTTTTTGAGACGGAGTTTCGCTCTTGTTACCCAGGCTGGAGTGCAATTGCGAGATCTCGGCACACCGCAACCTCCGTCTCCCAGGTTAAAGCAGTTCTCCTGCCTCAGTCTCTCGAGTAGCTGGGATTACAGGCATGTGCCACCACACCTGGCTAATTTTGTATTTTTAGTAGAGACAGGGTTTTTCCATATTGGTCAGGCTGGTCTCCAACTCCCGGCCTCAGGTGATCCGCCCACCTCAGCCTCCCAAAGTGCTGGAATTACAGGCGTGAGCTACCGAGCCCGGCTAATTTTTGCATTTTTATAGAGACGGGATTTCACCATGTTGGCCAGGCTGGTCTTGAAGTCCTGACCTCAGGTGATCCGCCCGCCTCGGCCTCCCAAAGTGCTGGGATTACAGGAGTGAGCCTAGGTCTGACAGCACCCCCTCCAGAGCCTCCCTGATCTCCCAAAATTTGGTAGAGATCTAAAGTTTATTTTGCTGTACCACTCTCTTCTTTGCAGTTTTACTTGCTCCCAACAAGGAAGGCAAGGTTCCCTGTTTCCATGAGAATGGAAGGCAGGTAACTCCTTTATGGAGTTTGAGCTCACTTCCAACAGGGAAGATGAGGTCTTTTTTCCTGCTTCTAGGATGGTAGAGAGCAATCTACAGCCTAAGACCCGTCCCTAGGTAAGTAACTGAATTGGGGTTTGTCTTGGCTAAAGTTAAGGTTAACAACCAGCTGGTCTTAATGTGAGAGGCATTTGAACCAAAGCAACTCCATCTTGAGTAGGGGCTGGGTAAAATGAGGCTGAGATCTACTGGGCTCCATTCCCAGACAGTGAAGGCATTCTAAGTCACAGGATGAGACAGGAGGTCGGCACAAAATACAAGTCATAAACACCTTGCTGATATTGCAGTAAAAAAGCCGGCTAAAACCTACCGAAACCAAGATGGCGATGAGAGTGACCTCACTACTACACGCCCATCAGTGCCGTGACAGTTTACAAATGCCATGGCAGTGTCAGGAAGTTACTCTATATGTTCTAAAAAGGGGAGGCATGAATAGTCCACCCCTTGTTTAGCATATCATCAAGAAATAACCGTGAAAATGGGCAACCAGCACCCCTCAGGGTGCTCTGTCTATGGAGTAGCCATCTTTTTATTCCTCTACTTTCCTAATGAACTTGCGTTTGCTTTAGTCTATAGACTCGCCTTGAATTCTTTCTTGCGTGAGATCCGAAAACCCTCTCTTGGGGTCTGGATCGGGACCCCTTTCCTCTCACATTAATTTATCCTTACCATTAGAGCCTGCTCACTGATCATATAAGTTGTGCTATTTTTTGTTTGGCTTAAATGCTTTTTTGGTTGTTTGTTTGTCTCTGTTTTTGTTGTTGCTTTGGTCTTTTTCCCGTTGGGTTTGATCAACTCTATCTGACTTGATCAAATCAAAAGGAAAAGTTCCAAATTGCGGGGAACAAGGACTCTAAAGTGTCTAAATTCACACACACACACACACACACACACACACACACACACACGTGGCCTGGTAGGGGAGGAAAACAACCAGCAAAAGAAAAAAATTAAAAGAGGAAAGATGTTTGATTTTAATTACTAAAGGGGCTTTATTTACATAATAAGGTCACCTTTTTGCTAGCCAGGCCAAAGTGAAAGCAATGGCTGTTGCCCCAAGCTGCAGTTCCATAGCTAAGGCTCTGCCTGCTTTTTCTAACCACGACAGCCTAGATTTAGTTCCTAAATCAAGCCCTTTCTGGTTTGCTACTTGGTACTTCTGAAATAGCAGCAATTTGTCCTAACAGAAATATAGTAATGAGATTTTAAAAAGATTTTTTTAAAGGAGCTCAATGGTTAAAAGTCAGCTTAATTAAAAGCTAACATCCAAGATGTGTGTGTGCATGTGCTCGTGTTTGTATTTAAAAGGCTATCATGTTTTTGTTTTTGTTTTTCTCTCCTAGGACCTGATGCTTTTTGTTTAGAGCAAAGGTCTTTTTGTTTTTGTTTTGTTTTTCTCAGTTGACTGAATTCTGTTTTTTTCATTAACAGCTATTGCAACAGATGCTACTCTGGGGTTTTTTAAGGAAGAGTGTAGTTTAGACACTTAGAAATGTCTTCGTTGGCCAGGCACGGTGGCTCACGCCTGTAATCCCAGCACTTCGGAGGCCGAGGCGGATGGATCACAAGGTCAGGAGATTGAGACCATACTGGCTAACACGGTGAAACCCCATCTCTACTAAAAATACAAAAAAATTAGCCAGGCCTGGGGGCAGGCGCCTGTAGTCCCAGCTACTCGGGAGGCTGAGGCAGGAGAATGGCGTGAACCCGGGAAGCGGAGCTTGCAGTGAGCTGAGATTGCACCACTGCACTCCAGCCTGGGTGACAGAATGAGACTCTGTCTCAAAAAAAAAAAAAAAGAAATATCTTTGTTAAAAAAAAAAAAAATTGAAGTGTTCTGTAAAAGCATCACATGGTCTAACTTCAAAATAATTCTCCCTTTTTGGAGACCCAGGATACAACGTGGGCTCTGCCCAGAGCTCAGAGATCCAGTTAAGAGGTAGGTAGTCCTGGCCGGGCTGGGCGTGGTGTCTCACACCTGTAATCCCAGCACTTTGGGAGGCCGAGGCAGGCAGATCACCTGAGGTCGGGAGTTTGAGACCAGCCTAACCAACAATGAGAAACCCCGTCTCCACTAAAAATACAAAATTAGCTGAGCGTGGCGGCGCATGCCTGTAATCCCAGGTACTCAGGAGGCTGAGGCAGAAGAATCACTTGAACACAGGAGGCGGAGGTTGCATTGAGCCAAGATCACACCATTGCACTCCAGCCTGGGCAACAAGAGGGAAACTCTGTCTAAAAAAAAAAAAAGAAGAAGTCTGAAGTAATCTGTAATCTTTTTAACTTTTTGCTTAAAACATTGCTGATATTTTGTTTTTCTGAGTGAAGAAAACTTTTAAGCTATTTATAGCTTTTAACAATTGAGTATAGTATACGACTATGAACAAAATTTGGAGCATATTTGTTTCTCTCTACCTGATTTCTACAAAATTTTGGAAACTATTTGTGAGTATTCTTAACTTACAACAATACAGTTAATTGCATAAGTGCAATAAGAACCTGTTTTCATTTGTAACAGGACACAGTTGGAGAAACAAGGCTTTGACTGGAATGGTGTGCTTTCCTTTAAGGGATCAAACTTGACTTATGGAGCCAATAAAAGCCCCTTGGAAAAATTGGCCTCATACCTTTGCCTACACAGTCCCTGTACAGGATTCCTGACCTGTGGTAAGTAAAGAATGTCACTTTCTGACAGGTCCAAGAACCCCAAGTTTATCTTGGAACCTCAAGAGGAGAGGGATTCAACCATCTCATAGGTATTTGATGGTACAAATCCACGCCTGGACTCAGCTTTAAAATGTCTCATCTGAGATTCCTTCTGTGGAACAAAGTTCCATCAAAGCCAATTTAAAAGCCTATGTTAAAAAAAATATTATTCTTGCAGCATTGTATACAAATAATTAGGCCAAGTATAATAAGGCAAATAAGTCCTACCGTTATTTGTCCTTAGTAAAAATGCGAAACTGGAGAGAGAAAAGTTATGTTTCAAAAACTATAGTACACCTGTTGTTAGATTCTAGTCTTACCTAATGTTCTTCAATTTTTATTATTATTATTATTTTATTTATTTATTTATTTTTTTTTTTTTTTTGAGACAGAGTCTCGCTCTGTCGCCCAGGCTGGAGTGCAGTGGCGCAATCTCGGCTCACTGCAAGCTCCGCCTCCCGGGTTCACGCCATTCTCCTGCCTCAGCCTCTCTGAGTAGCTGGGACCACAGGCGCCCGCCACCACGCCCGGCTAATTTTTTGTATTTTCAGTAGAGACAGGGTTTCACCGTGGTCTCGATCTCCTGACTTCGTGATCCGCCTGCCTCGGCCTCCCGAAGTGCTGGGATTACAAGCGTGAGCCACCGCGCCCGGCCTTCAATTTTTATTATTGTCCACAGTTTGGACCAAATTCTAATTTTTCTTGACTACAAGCCTGCAAAATAACGTTTTCAATTTTTTTCTACTTGTTTCCCATTTTTCCTAATTTGGAGTCACTAAAAACTAAGCTATGCTTTCATAAAGCCCTGCAAACTGAAGCTAGACAACTTAAACTTCAGAAGAAAATAACAGCAACCTATTTACACACCTAGGACATTTTCATACCTGCCTACTGATGTATGGACTTCAGGCTAATGTGGCCTATATCAATTTTCCAGGATTGCTCTTTTGTTTGTTATTGCTTTTCTCCCTGCCTCCCCCTATTTTCTCTTCACAGGACATGAGACTTCACAACCTGCTAAAAATGAGCCTTTCTAATAACTTGGGACCTACCTGTCTAGGAATAAACCATTCTAGCCATGAAAGATCAGATGAAACCTGAGAGCAGAGACTCATTTTCTTCTAAAAATGCTTTCTCCAAAAGATTTTTAAAAAGAAAAGGGGGAAAGTGTGATAGAAAAATAAATCTTGGGGCCCCCAAATCACTAAGCTAAAGGGGAAAGTCAAGCTGGGAACTGCTTAGGGCCAACCTGCCTCTCATTCTATTCAAAGTCACCCCGCTGCTCACTGAAATAAATGCATATCTGATTGTCTGCTTTGGAGAGGCTCATCAGAAACTCAAAAGAACGCAAGCATTTGTCACTTATCTACCTGTGACCTGGAAGGCCCCCTCCCGGCTTCAAGGCTTCAAGTCTTCCCACCTTTGCTTTGAGTTGTCCCTCCTTTCCAGACACAACCAGTGTTCATCTTGCATATACTGACTGATGTCTCATGTCTCCCTAGAATGTGTAAAACCAGACTGTGCTCTGACCACCTTGGGCACATGTCAGGACCTCCTGAGTCTGTGTCATGGGCACACGTACTTAACCTTCGCAAAGTTAACTTTCTAAATCAATTGAGCCCTAAGATTCTCTGGGTTCACACATTACAGAGAACTACATATTGTATATAACATTTGTATAATAAAAGGTATTATGCTGGGCGCAGTGACTCACGCCTGTAATCCTAGCCCTTTGGAAGACTAAAGCAGGCAGATCACTTGAGGTCAGGAGTTCAAAACCAGCCTGGCCAACATGGTGAAACCTCATCTCTATTAAAAATATAAATAAATTAGCTAGATGTGGCGGCACATGCCTGTAATCCCAGCTACTTGGGAGGCTAAGGCAGGAGAATTGCTTGAACCCAGGAGGCAGAGGTTGCAGTGAGCCAAAATCGTGCCACTGCACTCCAGCCTGGGCAATAGAGCGAAACTCTGTCTCAAAAAAAAAAAAAAAAAGGTATTAAGTGCTACGGAGAGAAAGCAAGGGAGACGTACAGAATGTGGGAGGAGGGGTGTTTCTCTTTAAATAGGGTTGTCAGTGAAAGCCCCTTTGAAAAGGCAACTTCTACCAGTGACCTGAAGAAGGTGACAGGAGTGAGCAATTCAGTCTCTGGGCAGGGGAACAGCCAGGGCTCAGACCTTGAGGCAGGCAAGTGCCGGGGGTGCTTAGAGAACTTTGTAAGGAGGACAAGATTTTTGATGTGAGAGACCTGGGGTAGAAGATAAAATCAGCAGAGGAAGGGGTGGCAGCTCAGGTATGTCCTGGAGCCCAGTGGAGACTTTGGCCTTTATCCTGGGTTAAGGTGAGACCACTGGAAGGTTTTGAGCAGAGAGGGACCCGCTGTGACTGGCTGTGATAGGAATCTCCCTGATGCTGAGTTGAGAATAGTCTTCAGGGGCAAAGGCAGGAGAAGTTATGCAAAAGATGATAGTGACTGGACCAGGGTGGAGATGGAGAGAAGAGATGGACTTCAGGTATATTTTGGAGGTTTATTTATCATACGCCTGCTGGGGGCTCCGTGTTAGGGACCATCCCAAATTGTTTGTCTTCATTTATTATCTTAGCCACCCAATCAACTTCCCCCAAAATAGTTTTTTGCAGTGTTGGAGCTTAATTTGTTTTTATTTTTATTTTTTAGAGACAGGTTTCACTGTATTGCCCAGGCTGGAGTGCAGTGGCGCAATCATAGCTCACTGCAACCTCAAACTCCTGGGCTGAAGTGATCTTCCTGCCTCGGCCTTTCAAGTGGCTGGGATTACAGGATCACGCCACCATGCCTGACCAGTATTGGAATTTTATGAAGTAACCTCCCACTTCCACCACCTAATTTTAAACAGTTTCCATCTCCCAATCACCACACATAAACAGAGATTCAAACCTAAAACAGGGTGCTTGCTATATAAACATGACTTCCAGGTTGCCCCCTCCCTGGCCTCCAAATTCTGGGCCCACCTCTGGCTCTTTGTCTCCATGTTATTGCATTTGCGAGGCATGAGTCCATTTCCACCCAGAGGGAGACTCATCTTTGAGAGATCTACGTATTTGTGTTCATTCCTTTAACACCAGAATGCAAATTCCACAGGGGCAGAATCCTTGTCTCACTAGTGCACCATGCGGTCCCCAATGCCTGACCCACAGTAGGAGTTCAAGAAACATTCATTCCCTCACCACGTGCCTAGCGGTTGCCCGCTGTGAGTTAGGCAATGGGGACCCAGCTGTGTAAAGCACAAACCCAGCCCTCATGCATGTGGAAATCCACTTTGACCAGTGGGTTGACCAGTTTTTATGGGGCAGGGAGAAGCCTGGATTTATATATCTGACAGCCACTTGGTTCACTCCTAATTCCTCCAGCTTGGCCCACCCAACCAGACACAACACCTGTGAGGTAGCCCAAGGCAGAGGTGAGCCACAGCCAGAATGACTGGAGACTTAGCCCTCACCCCCTGTGACACACTTCCAGACACTCATGGGCCTTTGGAGGTGTCTTTTCAAGACCCACCTTGCTTCTTCTCCCATGTCCCTTTTTTTTCTTTTTTTTCTTTTTTTATTTTTATTTTTATTTTTATTTTTATTTTTTTTTTTTTTTTTTTGAGACAGAGTCTGGCTTTGTCTCCCAGGCTGGAGTACAGTGGCGCAATCTCGGCTCACTGCACACTCTGCATACTGGAATATGTTGAAAGGGGTTTCATGTAAAAGGCATGAGTAGGCTGGGCACGGTGGCTCACGCCTGTAATCCCAGCACTTTGGGAGGCCAAGGCGGGTGGATCACGAGGTCAGGAATTCAAGACCAGCCTGGCCAAGATGGTGAAACCCCATTTCTACTAAAAATACAAAAAATTAGCCGGGCGCGGTGGCAGGTGCCTGTAATCCCAGCTACTCGGGAGGCTGAGGCAGGAGAATCTCTTGAACTCGGAGGGCGGAGGTTGCAGTGAGCCGAGATCACGCCACTGCACTCCAGCCTAGGTGACAGAGTGAGACTCCGTTTCAAAAATAATAATAATAAAATAAAATAAATTTATGGGCTGGGCACGGTGGCTCACGCCTGTAATCCCAGCATGTTGGGAGGCCGAGGCGGGTGGATCACGAGGTCAGGAGCTCGAGACCGGCCTGGCCAACATGGCAAAACCCTGTCTCTACTAAAAATAGAAAAATTAGCCGGGCGTGGTGGCGGGTGCCTGTAATCCCAGCTACTTGGGAGGCTGAGGCAACAGAATCACTTGAACCTGGGAGGCGGAGGTTGCAGTGAGCTGAGATCCTGCCGTTGCACTCCAGCCTGAGCAATAACAGCGAGACTCCATCTCAAAAAAAAAAAAAAAAAAAATTATGGCCGGGTGCAGTGGCACATGCCTGTAATCCAGTGAGCCAAGATCACGCCATTGCACTCCACATTGGGCAACAAGAATGAAACTCTATCTCAAAAAATAAATAAATAAATGTATATACTTACGTAGTGGTATATAGAGCTACAGATATAGCACTGGTTTCTCATAGGGCAAATAAAGGGGCTGAATTTAGGGAGGGATTTCCACGATACTGGTCATCCCCTATTAAGCTGGGCGGTGACTACTTGGTGTGCATTTATTTCATAAATTGTACATACATGTTATATTCAGATAGCTCTATATCCCACAATGTAAATATATACATTTATTTTTATATAAATAGAAATCTGTGAATACCTCTATATACATAGAACTATTTTGGAAGGGAGAACCATCAGGATATGCTGCTGGATTTGATGAGTACTTGGAGCTGGACTAGATGAGAACAAGTTTGAGCCTCTGAATTTACCCAAGTCATAACCAAAGCAACAGTGCAACGAGATGGAGGGAAAGGCTGGAGGAGCAGAGGGACAGGAAGCCACGGCATCTGCACAGACAGCAGCTGCCGACACAGTGGCTCCCCGAAGTCAGGCCAGAAGAAAGGGAAAGGGGTGATTCCAGCTGCAGACTCAGCCAGATCCCCTGAGTCCATCAGGCCAAAGGTTGCTTGAGGGTTTCTTTTTCTGGCCTCCATGGTGTGGTTGCATCAACACTCCCCGCAGGCCCAAGGGGCTGTGGATATTGAGTCGGTGCCAGTTACTAAGTACCAGATGTGCCGGAGTTGATGTCTCAAGTTTGAGCTTCCTCACTTCCTCTCCAGCCCCCAGGGGAAAGCAGAGGAGAAAATATGACCATGCAACTTCAAATCCTCAGCAGGAACAAAGAAAATAAGAAAATGATGGGACCGGCTGGGCACAGTGGCTCATGCCTGTAATCCCAGTGCTTTGGGAGGCAGAGGCGGGCAGATCACTTGAGCCCAGGAGTTCAAGACCAGCCTGGGCAACATGGCACAACCTCATCTCTACTAAAAATACACAAGTCAGTCGGGCATGGTGGTGGGCACCTGTAATCCCAGCTACTCAAGAGGCTGAGGCAGGATAATCGCTTGAACCTAGGAAGCATCTGCAGTGAGCCAAGATCATGCAGCTGCACTCCAGCCTGGGCAACAGAGCAAGACTCCGTCTCAAAAAAAAAAAAAAAGAGGAAGAAGAAAAGAAAATGATGGAACCGTCATCCTATGCAATGAAAATTCATGCTCCACAGATGCATGCATGTGATGAAGCTCATCATGTTGAGAAGCAAAGAAAACAAGCAATCCTGGAAGTGTATAAACTGTATGTTTCCATTCACAAGAAGGTCAAAATCAGGCAAGCCCCAAAAAAGTTCTTTTTAGAATCCATACGTATTTAGGCCGGGTGCGCTGGGATTACGCCTGTAATCCCAGCACTTTGGGAGGCCGAGGCAAGTGGATCACCTGAGGTCAGGAGTTGGAGACCAGCCTGAGCAACATGGCAAAACCCCGTCTCCACCAAAAATACAAAAATTAGCCAGGTGTGGTGGCATGTGCCTATAGTCCCAGCTACTCAGGAGGCTGAGGCAGGAGAATCGCTTGAACCTGGGAGGCGTAGGTTGCAGTAAGCGGAAATCGTGCCATTGCACTCCAGCCTGGGCAACAAAACTGAAACTCTGTCTCAAAAAAAAACAAAATCCATACATATTAGAAAAACATAAAGACAAGCAAATAAATGCTTAACCATATTCAGGGAAATGGTTTCTTCTAGAGCAAACAAAAGGGCTGAATTTAGGGAGGGATTTCCAAGCTACTTAATAGGTCATGCCCTATTAAGCGGTGTGGTGAGTACATGGTCCACAATTATTATTCTGTAAACTGCACATGTATGTTATATTCAGTCTTTTTGTATGCTTTGTACATCTCACAATTTAAAACAATAGGCCAGGCATGGTGGCTCACGCCTGTAATCCTAACACTTTGGGAGGCCAAGCCAGGTAGATCACTTGAGGTCAGGAGTTCGAGACCAGCCTGGCCAATATGGTGAAACCCCATCTCTACTAAAAATGCAAAAATTAGCAGAGTGTGGTGGCAGATGCCTGTAATCCCAGCTATGTGGGAGGCTGAGGCAGGAGAATTGCTTGAACCCAAGACGCAGAGGTTGCAGTGAGCCAAGATTGCATGCCACTGCACTCCAGCCTGCGCAACAGAGCGAGACTCTAGCCCCCCAAAAAAAGTAAAAATAAAAATAAAACAATTAATAAAAGCAGGGCCCTAAGACTCTGGGTGAGTCTTACTTCACTAAGCCTAGGGTGAAAAACTAGAAACAAACTAAAGTCCTTCAACATGGGAATGGCAAAGTATAGTATAATTCATACTGTACGATGCTATGCACGTCCACTAAAAACAATAACATTCACTTACAAACATCACAGTTCTCAAAGAGATTTTTTTTTTAATGGAGATAGGGGGCTGGATGCAGTGGCTCACCCCTGTAATACTAGCACTTTGGGAGGCTGAGGCAGGAGGATTGCTTGAGCCCAGGAGTTCAAGACCAGCCTGGTCAACATAATGGGACCTTGTCTCAATAAAAAATAAAAAATTAGCCAGGCGTAGTGACATGTGCCTGTGGTCCTAGCTACTCAGGAGGCTGAGGTGGGAGGATCACTTGAGCCCAGGAGGTGGAGGCTGTAGTGAGTCATGATTATGCCACTGCACTCCAGCCTGGGTGACACAGCAAGACCCTGTCTCGAAAAATAAATAAATACATAAATAGAGACATGGTCTCCCTATGTTATCCAGAATGGTCTCAAACTCCTGGGCTCAAGTGATCCCCCTGTCTCAACCTCCCAAAGTGCTGGGATTACAGGTATGAGCCACCACGCCCAGCCTCAAAGAGATTGTTGAAGAAGATAGAATAAATTGTAGAATGACACATAACGTACAGTTGTAGAAAAATACATACAAGAAAACATTTGTGTTTAAAAATTTCTCTGTTGACATATATATGTCATATATATATATATATATATATATTTTTTTTTTTTAAGAGATGCAGTCTTGCTCTGTCGCCCAGGCTGGAGTGCAGTGGCACGATCTCGGCTCACTGCAACCTCTGCCTCCTGGGTTCACGCCATTCTCCTGCCTCAGCCTCCCAAGTAGCCAGAACTACAGGCGCCTGCCACCACGCCCGGCTAATTTTTGTATTTTTAGTAGAGACATGGTTTCACTGTGTTAGCCAGGATGGTCTCGATCTCCTGACCTCGTGATTCACCCGCCTCGGCCTCCCACAGTGCTGGGATTACCGGCGTGAGCCACCACACCCAGCCTGACATATATATTTTTTTCTATGCATTAATGTATATGTGTAGAAAAAGAACTGGAAGGGGCTGGGCATGGTGGCTCACGTCTATAATCCCAGCACTTTGGGACGCCGAGGTGGGAGGTCAGGAACTCAAGACCAGCCTGGTCAACATGGCAAAACTCTGTCTCTACTAAAAATACAAAAATTAGCCAGGCATGGTGGTGCACACATGTATTCCCAGCTACTGGGGAGGCTGAGGCAGAAGAATCACTTGTACCTGGGAGGCGGAGTTTGCAGAGAGCTGAGATCACATCACTGCATTCCAGTCTGGGCGACAGAGTGAGGCTCCATCTCAAAAAAAAAAAAAGTGTATTTTCTTATATGTCCGAAAAAATTCAGATGACTGTATTCTTATTCATTGAATCTAAATCAAGAAGATTAAGCCATAAAATGCCATTTTTGGTAAGTTGATAAATCTGGAAAATTCTGCTAAATCACTGAATTGATTATTTAGCAAAATGACTTTCAATGAATTCATTTTTGATGAATCGGCCCACTTTTGCTGGGATCACCTGACCCCAAATCAGGCAGTCAACAATTATAAAATGTTCCTCCCCTCTCCACCCCCAGGCACTGTAAACATGATCTTGTTTTGCTTCTTTCAAGTGCAAGGCCAAATCATCCTTATTTGAAATTGATTAATACTTTCAATGAAATTAATACTTTCAATGAAATTAATACAATGAAATACAATGAAATTTCATGAAAGCAGGGACTTTTCGCCTTGTATTCACACGTGGCAGGCACTCAATAGATATTTGTTACATGAATGCATCTTATACTACAGCTCACAGATATCTGCCACTGAGGACTCATAGCAAATACTTGGAAGACACAGCTACATTTCTGCTACTCTCTGTAGGACACCCTGTAATTCAACATCACCAACAAACCAGGTGATATACCCTAAAACGGGGTTTAGGCAGTACTAAAACTTATTAGCCTAATGCTAATAGTGAAACAAAGGATCTCCATAAATAGAGGCCTCATTTAATCCTAAAGAGACTCAGACCAGCCAAACAAGCCATCTGAAGCTTGCTATGCTCTGCTGTCTTGCTTCTAACAGGGCAAGAAAAGGTGACCAGAGGAAGTGACACTCCATCCTCTGGCTTCTTTTTCCTCTTATGTAAATGTGAAGTTCTCTCTTCAGTAGCCAGGCTACTGGAGAAAAGGATCCTGAAAAATACAAAGTCCCTAGTGTATTCAGCTGGCACATACGGTGAAGGGAGGGGATAGATGTTGTAATAAGATGCAAAGAAATCTTACTTGCGCGCACACACAAATGTCCCTTTCCTTTTTTATACTATCTCTTATGCAGATAGTTAAAGGCCTCGAGAAGGCTGCTCCTAGATTAGGAGCCTTCCCCCACCCCATGTCATAGCACGTGGTTACAATTCAGAGCGCCCACATTCTCCACTCCATCACCCCATTGCACTTTCATCATCTGAAATGAAGCCCTTTATGTGCCTCCAAGAGCAAGCGCCATGACAGCCGGGCTCTGGTCCCCGTGGTTCCCTTGGGGGTTCCCCAACGCCTAGCATGAGGCAAGGCACAGAGCAGCAGCTCCTGAAACATTTCCAAAAAGACTGAAGGTATTAAGGCTGCAGAATTTGCAGGTCCGTCTATACTGTAAGTCGGTATTGTGCATTTCTTTTGGACATTTTGGGCACTTTAAGCCGTTCCTTTATTTTTATTTGCCTTTGTTTATTTGTTTTCATGATTCTTTTGGTGGTGTTCCTTTTTAATTTTTAAATTTATTATTAATTTATTCTTTTTTTTTTTTTTTTTGAGACAGTGTCGCTCTGTTGCCCAACCTGGAGGGCAGTGGCGTGATCTCGGCTCACTGCAACCTCTGCCTCCCGGGTTTAAGCGATTTTCCTGCCTCAGCCTCCGGAGTAGCTGGGACTACAGGCGCCCGCCACCATGCCCAGCTAACTTTTGTATTTTTAGTAGAGATGGAGTTTCGCCATGTTGGCCAGGATGGTCTCGATCTCGTGACCTCGTGATCCGCCCGCCTCAGCCTCCCAAAGTGCTAGGATCACAGGCGTGAGCCACCGCGCCCAGCTTATTAATTTATTCTTCATGGTGTCACGCAAGATTCTGAATTTGCAGGAGGGGTCCTTAGCAGTAGGGGAAGATTCCTGGCGAAGCTGTCCGGCTCCGCTCGGTTCTCCTCCATCTGCCAGCACACGCGTCCTCTCCGCCTCGCCCAAGTCAAACTCACAAGCCTCCTGCGCGTCTCAACCCCATCCCCTCCCTGTCCCCTCCCTTCCCGCGACCCCAACGCCCGGGCGGCGGAGGGATCCCGGACCCACTCACGCGCCACACTCAGTCCGAGCGCTGATTGGCTGGCAGAGAGTTGGACCCACATCAGCCCAGGTCTCCGCGTCTGGAAGATCGGCCTGAGCGCCAACCAATGGCGACACGTTCCGGTTCATAGGCCGCACCTCTCAGCAAATCCTGAGGGAGAACCAGAAAAAGGCGTGCCCAATCGGAGCTGAACAATGGGGCGGAGTCACCCTTCGACCGAGGCCAGTGCCGGGCGCTGTCACCTTGACATTCTGACGGGCCCCGGAGAGTCGGTCTTCCCCCAGCGGCTCTGCTCCCCAACCCGAAACCACCGAGACTCCAGGGGGTCACGACCTCTAGCTTGACTTCTGCGCTGCCAAAGGAGGGTTGTGCCTGAAGTGCCTGGGGGATGTTTATTCTTCCGTATGCGTATTCAAATACGCAGATGAGCCCCTAGGATGAGTGCGTTGGGGAATAGGAGGGAACCACGCTAAGCCCAGTGGGAGAAAGTGAACACGTTCGCAAGCTGAGTTAGTCATTAGTGCCCTGAGATAATACAAGGACCACAGAATAGTGCCTGGTGCTGCTTTTGATAGATAGGATGGTCTGAGTTAAACTTGGGCTCTCTTGGCCCGGCGCGGTGGCTCACCTGAGGTCAGGAGTTCGAGACCAGCCTAGGCGACATAGTGAGACCCCCCCCCCCATCTCTACAAAAAAGTTAAAACATCAGCCAGTTGTGACAGTGCACACCTGTAGTCCCACTTAGGAGACTAAGGGGGAAGGATTGTTGGAGCCCCAGAAGTCGAAGCCACAGTGAGCCGTGATCATGCCACTGCACACTAGTCAAACAGCAGGACTCTGTTTCAGAAAAAAAAGATACATACTTATTTGCTCATGTAGTCATCGAATATCCCTAACAGGAGCCACAAGATACTGGTAACAGGAGTTGCCTTAGGGCAGCAGAACATAGTGTTTGGGGACCAGGCAGGAGCTCAGTGTTCATTCAACACCCTGAAGTAGCTTTGAATTGTGTACTATGTGGTGAATTGCCTTTGCCAGCAGGGTTTCGGGACATGTATCCTGAAACTTAAAGGACCCCAAGAGCTTTTGTTTCTGTGGGTTGTATCTATCCATTAAAATTAGTAGCACAACTAGAAATAATTACCGAATTATAAATAAAACTAAGAAACCAAAAAATATGTATGCGTTAATTCATTTTAAAATAACTCTGGGCCTGGTGGCTCACACCTGTAATCCCAGCACTTTGGGAGGCCGAGGCGGGTAGATCACGAGGTCAGGAGATGGCGACCATCCTGGCTAACATGGTGAAACCCCATCTCTACTAAAAATACAAAAAAAAAAAAATTAGCCAGGTGTGGTGGCGGGCGCCTGCAGTCCCAGCTACTCAGGAGGCTGAGGCAGGAGAATGGCATGAACCGGAGAGGCAGGGCTTGCAGTAAGCCGAGATCACGCCACTGCACTCCAGCCTGGGCGACAGAGCGAGACTCCGTCTCAAAAAAACAAAAAAAAAAAACAAAAAAATAAAGAAAAAATAGCAAGGATAGGCCAGGCGCGGTGGCTCAGGCCTGTAATCCCAGCACTTTGGGAGGCTGAGGCAGGTGGATCACCTGAGGTCAGAAGTTCAAGATCAGCCTGGCCAACATGAAGAAACCCCACGTCTACTAAAAATACAAAAATTAGCTGGGTGTAGTGGCGCATGCCTGTAATCCCGGCTACTCGGGAGGCTGAGGCAGGAGAATCACTCGAATCTGGGAGGCAGAGGTTGCAGTGAGCCAAGATTACACCACTGCACTCCAGCCTGGACAACATAGCGAGACTCTGTCTCAAAAAAAAAAAAAGAATAAATCAATAAATAAGATGAAATAACAAGAATAAACCCATTGCATGTTACCATCAACAACATATTTGTTATAAAAAATAACTGTACTTTGAGGTGAGGCACAGTGGCTCACGCCTGTAATCCTAACACTTTGGGAGGCCGAGGTGGGGGCATCACCTGAAGTTGGGGGTTCAAGACCAGGCTGACCAACATGGAGAAACTGGTCTCTACTAAAAATACAAAATTAGCTGGGTGTGGTGGCGCATGCCTGTAATCCCAGCTACTCAGGAGGCTGAGGCAGGAGAATCGCTTGAACCCAGGAGGCAGAGGTTGTAGTGAGCCGAGATCATGCCATTGCACTCCAGCCTGGGCAAAAAGAGCAAAAGTCTGTGTCAAAACAAAAAAACAGGCCGGGCACGGTGGCTCAAGCCTGTAATCCCAGCACTTTGGGAGGCCAAGGTGGGTGGATCACAAGGTCAGGAGATCGAGACCATCCTGGCTAACATGGTGAAACCCCGTCTCTACTAAAAATACAAAAAATTAGCCGGGCGTGATGGCGGGCGCCTGTAGTCCCAGCTACGCGGGAGGCTGAGGCAGGAGAATGGCGTGAACCCGGGAGGTGGAGCTTGCAGTGAGCCGAGATCGTGCCACTGCACTCCAGCCTGGGCGACAGAGCAAGACTCCGTCTCAAAAACAAACAAACAAACAAAAGACAAACAAAAAAACCCTATACTTTGAAAAAAATAGTGTTAATGAGAATGGCATGGTCCTACTTTTTTTTTTTTGAGACGGAATCTTGCTCTGTCACCAGGCTGGAGTGCTATGTTGTGATCTCAGCTCACTGCAACCTCCACCTCCTGGGTTCAAGCGATTCTCCTGCCTCAGCCTCCCGAGTAGCTGGAACTATAGGCGTGCGCCACCACACCCAGCTAATTTTTGTATTTTCAGTAGAGATGGGGTTTCATCATGTTGGCCAGGATGGTCTCGATCTCTTGACCTTGTGATCTGCCTGCCTTGGCCCCCCAAAGTGCTGGGATTATAGGTATGAGCCACCGTACCCAGCCATTGTCCTACATTTTTGCAAATCTCTGATACATAGCTAAAGAGAAGACAGCTGGACCCTCATCTCCGCTTTTGCAACTTTTACATTCATTCTGTTTGGAGAGCACACATCTCGTGGCCTCTAGAAAATTCCATTGTACATTCGTGAGAGAATGAAAGCGAAAAATATAAATAACCTGTTATTTTATGCATGTAACTGGAGGAACACTTTGAGAACCACACACCTATGCAAATGAATGAGTGAAAAGATGAATGAATGAACAAACCCTTTTAAGCCTCCATGTCTCCATGATCTTCCTATACTTAAAAAAAAAAACCCTATTGGAATAACATTCCAATGATTTTCCACAACTGACACAGGGTGTGCAATATCAAGAAAGGATCTAAAAACAGGGGAGCAATTTTTCAGTCTTTCAAAATCTAAGTTGATGAGAGTAGAATTAGTTCATTTGTTTTATATCCTCCCAAGGCAAGTAGCAAGAACAGTTTAACCCTGCCTGGTACAAGCTCCTAAAGCCTAGTCAAACATAGCCTCTTTGCATAGGGCAACTCGAGAACCCTGCAGGCCAAAAAGTGCCCAGAAAAGATGAATCCTAGCAAAGGTTCCCCTGAGATTGGTTTAACTGACTGAGAATGACCAAAGGCATGCATTTGAAAAAAAAAAAAAAACTATTAAAAGAGAACTCTCTGTAAATTTTCACAATACAGAGGGAACCCGTGGACCTTGCACTCTCTGTGCAGTGCAGCAGAAAACAGAATTTAGAGTCAGAGCTGCTGGGCTTCAGTCCGGACTTCCATGATTCCTTATTAGCTGTTTCATTTTGTGCAGGTCACTTAACCTCTCTGAGCTTTATACAAAACAGAAATTTGGTTTTGGGTTTTTTTTTATTTTTTGAGATGGAATTGTGCTCGGTCACCCAGGCTGGAGTGCAGTGGCACAATCTCAGCTCACTGCAACCTCCCCCTCCCAGGTTCAAGCAATTCTTCTGCCTCAGCCTCCCAAGTAGCTGGGATTACAGGCGCCGGCCACCGTGCCCGGCTAATTTTTCTATTTTTAGTAGAGATGGGGTTTCGCTATGTTGGCCAGCCTGGTCTCGAACCCCTGATCTCAGGTGACTCGCCTGGCTTGGCCTCCCAAAGTGCTGGGATTACAGGCATGAGCCAAGGCCTGGCCTTGGATTTTATTCTGTTCTTTTTTGTTTTTATTTTTATTCTTTTGAGATGAAGTTTCGCTCTTGTCACCCAGGCTGGAGTGCGATGGAGCGATCTCGGCTCACCACAACTTCCACCTCCCAGGTTCAAACAATTCTCCTGCCTCAGCTTCCTGAGTAGCTGGAATTACAGGCACGCATCACCACGCCCAGATAATTTTGTATTTTTAGTAGAGACCGGGTTTCTCCATGTTGGTCAGGCTGGTCTTGAACTCCCGACCTCAGGTGATCCACCTGCCTTGGCCTCCCAAAGTGCTGGGATTACAGGCATGAGCCACCACGCCCGGCGGATTTTATTTTTAATTCAAAATTAAGTATTTTGAAAGCCACAAGCATCTTAGTTTCAAGTTTGAGAACTCATTTCTTTTAGAATAGGCTTAATATAGTGTCAGACATCAGATGCTTTATTTTGAGCTTATAATTACTGCCATTTGAAGATAACCAAGAAAAGGCATCCCACATCCCCTTTCCTTGTTTTTTGATGAACAGAACTGTGAACTTTTTTTTTTTTTTGAGATGGCGTCTCACTCTGTCACCCAGGCTGGAGCACAGGGGCACAACCTTGGCTCACTGCAAACTCTGCCCCCCAGGCACAAGTGATCCTCCCACCTCAGCCTCCCAAGTAGCTAGGAACACGGACGCACACCACCATGCCTGGCAAATTTTTTGTATTTTTGGTATGTTGCTCAGGCTGGTCTCGAACACCTGAGCTCAAGTGATCCGCTCGCCTTGGCCTCCCAAAGTGCTGGGATTACACGCATGAGCCACTGCGTCTGGCTAGAATTGTGAACTTCTACTGCTTAAGATCAGGGAGAAGTGATGCCACACTTCTGATTAGAAGCCTAGAAACCAGCACTTTTAGAAATTCCAAATGCACATACACACGTGTACTTACACTTTCTCACATAAATGCATGCTTGACACACGTGTATACATGTACCAGTTTCTTTTTCTTTTTCTTTTTTTTTTTTTTGAGACAGGGTCTTGCTCTGTTGTCCAGGCTGGAGTGCAGTGGCTTGATCTCAGCTCACTGCAACCTCTGCCTCCTGGGTTCAAGCGATTCTTCTACCTCAGCCTCCCAAGTAGCTGGGACTACAGGCACATGCTACCACACCTGGCTAATTTTTGTATTTTTAGTAGAGACGGCATTTCACCATATCGGCCAGGCTGGTCTTGAACTCCTAGCCTTGTGATCCGCCCGCCTTGGCCTCCCAAAGTGCCGGGATTACAGGCATGAGCCACCATGCCCGGCCACACACACCAGTTTCTTTCCACTAATTAGATCATTTCCTGACAGACGGGACCTTCTCCAGGGCATTAAGGGAACATTTCATCTACTATAGCTATGCCTAAATTAGTGTGTCCACAGGTTGCCAATCTGCTATCTGGGGGTGATTTAGGGACTAGATCAAATAAAGCCTTTTTGGCAGGGTGTGGTGGCTAACGCCTGCAATCCCCGCACTTTGGGAGGCCACGGCAGGTGGATCACCTGAGGTCAGGAGTTCAAGACCAGCCCGACCAACATGGCGAAACCCTGTCTCTACTAAAGACAAACAATTAGCTAGACGTGCGGCACATGCCTGTAATCCCAGCTACTCAGGAGGCTGAGGCCGGAGAATCACTTGAACCCAGGAAACAGGGGTGCAGTGAGCAAAGCTTGTGCCATTGCACTCCAGCCTGGGCAACAACAGCAAAACTTTGTCTCAAAAAGAAAAAAAAAGCCTTTTGTCATTTTAATTTTTTAATATGAAGACAACCATCTGTCTTAGTAAGGTCGGGATGCTGTAATACAATACTATAGACTAAATATTTATTTCACACAGTTCTGGAGGCTGGGAAGTTCAAGAGCAAGGTACTGGCATACTCAGTATTTGGTAATAGCCTTCTCCCTGGTTGAAAAACAGCCACCTTCTTGTTGTGTCTTCACATGGTGGAGTCAAAGGGTGTCTGGTCTTTTCCTCTTCTTATAAGGCCACTAAGTCCCATTATGGGGGTCCACCTTCAGGACCTCATCTAGACTAATCACCCCCCAAAGACCCTGTCTCCAAATACCATCACATTGGGAATTAGGGATTTAACATATACATTCTGAGGGGACGCACACATTCATTCTGTAGCACCGTGACCAGCTCACAAAACTTCAGCATTCTACAAGGGACTTGCATGATGTCGAGTACTAAATCTCCCAACAGTGCCCTGTGTTGACATTGTGCTAGCTGTTGTTTCATGGTTAGCAATGGTTAAGATATATTTAGATCATATTTGGAGCTAAACCTAGCATTATCTACATTGAAGCCACCAAGGTAATCAATGATGAGCAGTTACTAAATAAAAAATATAGACCACCTGGCCAACATAGTGAAACTCTGTCTCTACTAAAATAATAATAATAAAAATAAATAAAAAAAAATTAGGCCGGGTGCGGTGGCTCATGCCTGTAATCCCAGCATTTTGGGAAGTCCAAGGCAGGGGATCAGAAGGTCAGGAGTTTGAGACCAGTCTGACCAACATGGTGAAACCCCTGTCTCTACTAAAAATACAAAAATTAGCCAGGTGTAGTGGTGTGTGTCTATAATCCCAGCTACCCAGGAGGCTGAGGCAGGAGAATCGCTTGAACCCAGGAGGCAGAGGTTGCAGTGAGCCTAGATAGTGCCATTGCACTCCAGCCTGGGCGAAAGAGCAAGACTCCATCTCAAAAAAAAAAAAAAAAAAAAAAAAAAGCTGGACATGGTGGCACATGCCCGTAATCCCAGCTACTCGGGAGGCTGAGGCAGGAGAATCGCTTGAACCTGGGAGGCGGAAGTTGCAGTGAGCAGAGATTGCGCCATTGCACTCCAGCCTGGGCGACAAGCGCAAAACTCCATCTCAAAAAAAACAAAAAACAAAAACAAAACAAAAAAAACTATAGATTATTTATTTTGTTAATTTTTTGTTAATCATCATCAAAGATTTGACCATTGACTATTGACTTGGTTTGCTTTTCTTTGGGGCTTCAGAACAGGTGCTTTGGACATATGCATGTTATCATTTTTCAGTGGATATTTTGCTACTGTGAAGATCAAGTGTTGGCTAACGTATGTAATTCATAAGATTTCCACAAGCTGTTTACTGAAATTCAGTTTACACTTGTCAGAAATAAGCATTTCTTTGTTTAATGAAAGATGGCTAACTTTCAGTTAAGACCACACCTGACAGGCCAGGCATACTGGCTCACGTCTGTAATCCCAAAATGAAAAATGGAAAAAAAATAAAAAAGAAAAAAAGAGGCCAGGCATGGCGGCTCACACCTGAAATCCCTGGGAGGCCAAAATGGGAGGATCACTTGAGTCCAGGAGTTGAAGACCAGCCTAGGCAACATAGTGAGACCCCATCTCTACAAAAAATAAAGGATTAGCCTGGTGTGATAGCACACACCTGTAGTCCCATTTATGTGGGATACTGAAGCGTGAGAGCTGCCTGAGCCTGGGAGGTCGAGGCTAAAGTGAGCTGTGATTGTACCACTGCACTCCAGCTTGGGCAACAAAGCAAGATCCTGTCTCAAAAAAAAAAAAAAAAAAAAAAAAGACAATACCTATTAGTAAGTGAATATATGTTTTGGGTGAAAACAGCTGATCATACCAACTGTTGGTGAGGCTATGGAGGAACTGGAATTCTCACGCACAGTGGGTAGGAATGTAAAATGCTACAACCACTTTGGAAAACAATGTCTTAAAAAGTTAAACCTATATAACCTATATAAACCTATATAACCTATATAAACCTGTAAGTTAAACAAATACAATCCAGCCATTCTCGTCCTAAGTATTTACCTGGGAGAAGTGAAAAGTATGTTCATACAAAGTCCTATACATAAGTGTTCATAGTTGATTTATTTGTAATAGCCCCAAATAGGAAACAACCAAAAAGTCCATCAACAGGTGAATGGATAAGCAAATGGTGGTACATCCATACAATGGAATACTACGCAGCAATGAAAAACAGTGAACTATTGATAAGGGCAACAACTGGGATGGATTTCAAAATAATTATATTAAGTGAAAGAAGCTGGGGGGTGGGCATGGGAAGACACATGCTGTTTCATCCCATTTACATAAAATGCTAGAAAATGCAAACTAGGGCCCGGCACGGTGGCTCACGCCTGTAATCCCAACACTTTGGGAGGCCAAGGTGGGCAGAACACAATGTCAGGAGTTCGAGACTAACCTGGCCAATATGGTGAAACTCCATCTCTACTAAAAATACAAAAATTAGCTAGGCGTGGTGGCAGGCACCTGTAGTCCCAGCTACTTGGGAGGCTGAGGCAGGAGAATTGCTTGAACCCTGGAGGCAGAGGTTGCACTGAGCCAAGATTGCACCACTGCACTCCAGCCTGGGTGACAGAGCGAGACTCCGTCCCCCCACCAAAAAAAAAAAAATACAAACTAATGTCTAGTGACAGAGAACAGCTCAAAGGTTGCCTGGGGATGGAGAGCAGTGAGAGAGAGACCCCAAAGGGCCCTGAGGTGATGGACATGTTTGCTATTTTGATTGTGGCAAGTTTGATGTCCATGGTGTACGCATATATCAAACGTTATCCAAGTTACACTCAAACATGTGCAGTTTATTGTATGTCAATTTTACATCGATAAAGCTGTTTTTTTGTTTTTGTTTTTCTTTTTTTTAAAAAAAGGGGCTGGGTGCAGTGGCTCACGTCTGTAATCCACCTGAGGTCAGTAGTTCGAGACCAGCCTGACCAACATGGAGAAACCCCGTCTGTACTAAAAATTCAAAATTAGCCGGGTGTGGTGGCACATGCCTGAAATCCCAGCTACTTGGGAGGCTGAGGCAGTAGAATTGCTTGAACCCAGGAAGCGGAGGTTGCGGTGAGCTGAGATTGCACCATTGCACTCCAGCCTGGGCAACAAGAGTGAAACTCCGCCTCAAACCAAAACAAAACAAAAACAGCCTGGGCGGTGGCTCACGCCTGTAATCCCAGCACTTTGGAAGGCGGAGGCAGGCAGATCATTTGAGGTCAGGCGTTCAAGACCAGCCTGGCCAACATTGTGAAACCCCATCTCTACTAAAAAATACAAAAATTAGCTGGGTGTGGTGGTGTGTGCCTGTAATCTCAACTACTAGGGAGGCTGAGGTGGGAGGATTGCTTGAACCGTGGAGATGGAGGTTGTAGTTAGGCAAGATCTCACCACTGCACTCTAGCCTGGGTGACAGAGTGAGACTCTGTCTCAAAAAAAAACCAGAAAAACAAAACAGTACAGGGGGCCTTGGTTGGAAATAGGAGTGTAAACCAAAAAGTGACTGGGGCAGGTCTCAATGGATTAGTGGCTTATTTTGTCAAGGTTGAGGCCGGGCCCAGGGAAAAGAAACACAAGTCACAGTAGGATCTGTGGCCTGTGCTCTTTCCAAAAAGGGTTCTGAGGACTTAAATATTTAAAGGGGAATGCGTAAGCAGGAGGGGAAGGATGGAAGAAAAATGTGGGGAATGGTAGTCAATGAGGCAGGGCTGAGTCTCGCTCGGCTTTGACGAGCGAGCGCTCATGAATCTACATTTTATGTATTTATTTATGTATTCATTTGTATCTATTTTTCTGAAACAGAGTCTCACTCCATCACCCAGGCTGGAGTGCAGTGGTGTCACCTCGGCCCACTGCAACCTCTGCCTCCTGAGCTCAAGTGATCCTTCTGCTTCAGCCTCCCAAAGTGCTGGGATTACAGGCGTGAGACACTACACCCAGCCCAAATCTACATTTCACACAAGATAAAGTAGGCAGCTATCTGTTTGGGAACCAAAGGAAGGAAGTTTGTGTTTTTGTTTTGTTTTGTTTTGTGATTCAGTTCCCAAGCTTAACTTTGCCCTTGGCATAATGAGTTTGAGATCCCGAGATTCTATTTTTCCTTCATAGGTGCAAAGGGGCTGGTAGCAATGCCGCCAGCTGCTCTGGGGCTGCAGCGGGATTGGCAGCGGGCAGAAGGGGCAGTGGGAGATGGTGAGGCTGTAGCTGGTCAGGCTGGGGCAGAGTTCCCGGCACACTCTAGGGCCGAGGAACACTGCCCTCGGTGACTTCTCCTGTGAAGTCTCATTCCTCTTGTACTTGGCATTCCTCTTAATCCCCATCCCATAACCCACTCCCCTCCTCCTCCTCGGCCTACGGTGTTTAATTCGAATCTAGCTTTCAATGCATTCTTACAAAATGATTATTTTTTGAGATAGGATCTCACTCTGTTCCCCAGGCTGGAATGCAGTGGTGCAATCATGGCTCACTGCAGCCTCAACCACCTGGGCTCAAGTGATCCTCCCATGTCAGCCTCCCGAGTAGCTGGGACTACAGGCACAGGCAGGCACCACTGCACCCAACTAATTCATTTACTTTTTGTAGAGGCAAGGTATCACTATGCTGCTCAGGCTGGTCTTGAACTCCTGGACTCGAGCGATTCACCTGCCTTGGCCTCCCAAAGTGCTGGGATGACAGGCGTGAGCCACCGCACCTGGCCACAAAATAATAATTTTTTTTTGTTTGTTTTTGAGATGGAGTCTCACTCTGTCGCCCAGGCTGGAGTGCAGTGGCGCGATTTCAGCTCACTGCAACTTCCACCTCCTGGGTTCAAGCAATTCTCCTGCCTTAGCCTCCCAAGTAGCTGGGACTACAAGCGCGTGCCACCACGCCCGGCTAATTGTATTTTTAGTAGAGACGGGGTTTCACCATGTTAGCCAGGATGGTCTAGATCTCCTGACCTCGTGATCCACCCGCCTCGGCCTCCCAGAGTGCTGGGATTACAAACGTGAGCCACCGCGCCCGGCCAAAATGATTATTTTAATAGCAGATATTGACTTTACTCAAATGAGCTGCCCCCCCTCATTCTGGTTTCCTTCTCACCCTATGCTGTTACTGTCACTACTACCTACTGCACGTCCTCCAGTGCCTCACTGCCCCCGCTCATCTGCCTGCTTTGCCAGTGACAGGCCACCCAGGCTGCCCCCAAATAACTTCACAATAACTAGCCTCAAACTGTCCCCTCATCGACCTATGTGAGACTGTCTTTGCATAAAAAGCAGGAGCAGTACTCTTGGGTCAAGAGTAATTATACTTGGTCAAGGTAAATTATACTCCTGTTACATCTGCTCCTAAATGTTTACTAAGAATAGGATTTTTAGGGCTGGGCGTGATGGCTCACGCCTGTTATCCCAGCACTTTGGGAGGCTGAAACAGGCGGATCACTGAGGTCAGGAGTTGGAGACCAGCCTGGCCAACACGGTGAAACCCCATCTCTACTAAAAATACAAAAATTAGCCGGACATGCTCGCTTGAGCCCAGGAGTTGGAAGTAGCAGTGAGCTGAGATCTCGCCACTGCACGTCAGCCTGGGTGAGACTCCACCTCAAAAAAAAAAAAAAAACAAAAAAAAGAAAAGGATTTTTAGGACCCGAGAAAGCAGCATGGGTACGCGGGGTGGGGTGGAGAGGCACACATCATTGTGCTAAGACTGTCAGATTTGGCAACTAAAAATACAAGAAACTTGCTTACATTTGAATTTGAGATAAGCAACCAACACTTCTACAATATACTAAAACACTACTGGTTGTTTATCTGAAATTCAAATTTAACTAGGCATCCTGTATTTTATCTTGCAACCTTACCTCCAACTGAATACATAAATTCAAGGTTTTATGACTCTTCTCAGATTGAGGAATAGAACCACAGATTCCTGGTTACATATCAAAACTTGGGAAACTCCACGAATGTTTGGTTAGAAGTGATGAAATATATTTTAAAAGTCCATACAACAAAATTACAATAAACATTTATTAAGCTGTAATGTTCACAATATTTTAATTCTGTTCTGAGATCTACAAATATCTCTACATAACACCAAAGCCAGTGATTTAATAAATAAGAGGAATGTATATATCGCTTTGCAAAAAAAATGCCTGATACATTTATCTCTATATAAGATATTTGTAGAATCAGTTTCCCAAGGCTCACGAAACTAAAGTGCACACACACACACACACACCACGTACACACACACACTATTCAAATCAAATGGATTTATATTAAGTGCCAAATTAAATGCTATACAAAATTTATAACCAGATACACAAAATAGGAAGTCGATCATGAATCCACTGTTGATAACAGATACCATACCTCACAAGTGTGATTTCCAGTTAAGAAGAGGGAGACAATTGCTTCATTGGATTTTTAGTGTGTGCTAATCACCATCACAAGTTAATCAGTTTAATTACATGGTATTCAGAGATTAAACACACATGCAGATATTAAATGGACACTACAATAAAACCTTTAAATCTGCAAAAAGACATTAGAACACATGGTCAATAATAGCACTCGCTGCCACAGCTTTTCAGTAGACAATGCAAATGGCAATCAGCGTTTTAAGCCACCACAAGAGAAAAATTGGTACTGGTGCACCTCCTACATATCAAGGAAAAGCAAAACACAGAATAATTTAATATGTTGAATAAAATTTGTTTACACCAGATACTATACATCATACTGATGGTTGTCCAGTATGAATTTTAAGGGTATTATGTTAGATTCTGCAAAATATACTCCTATTATTCACAAGTGAGGAGTCAAAGTCCAACTATTCAAATGGCCATGAACAAAAATGTTGCAGAAGGTACAGACCATTAAAAATAAAAAAGTCAGGAGTGGGGCAGCTGACCCCTTAGGAGCCTCAGGAATTCCTTTTAACGCAAGATAGATGGCAAGAGCTGGCTTTTTGGTTAAGTCAGCCAGTTCGAAACCCATCAGGGAGAAGTTATCAGGTGTCAACTTGTAAGGCAGATGACATTCATCAAAAGCATCTTAAGAAGTAGCAGTGATCACAGAAATGAAGCAATTCAGGATTTCCACTAGCAACAAATTGCATTAACCATGTCTAGGCCATTTGACAGCTGTTATTCTTAACACTCCATAAGCCTGCTGAATCACAGGGCCAGATGAGCGACTAAGCTGCTCACATCCTCCCTGCAAGGCAGCCCTCCCGGGCATGCAAAAAGTCATATTATAGTCTTCCTAATCACTGACCCAAACCTTTGTGTTCTTACTCAGTTCCCCAGAGGGGACCCCCCCCCCGCTTGGTTACTACCATCACAGTCATAAAGACATAGACCCAGTTCCCTGACATCGCTGCCTCCTGACTCCTGCATGAGACAGGCTCTCATTTCTGGGGGAAGTGTATTAAACACCTTTCAACGGCATTCACTTCCCCTTTGTGAATTAAGACACGGGCACGATTCACAAGGCCCGGTTCCCAGAAATTCTATTGCAGATATCCCAGAAGTGATATGGAGGCTGAAACCCAAAGCAAAAGAAACCAAAGGGCAGGTAATGCCAATTGATATTGGAAAGTAAGAGTGTTTGTGTGTGTGTGTGTGCATATCACACACACACACTTCTTTTTTGAGACAAGGTCTCACTCTGTCACCTCAACTGGAGTACAGCGGTGTGATCTCAGCTCACTGCAACCTCTGCCTCCTGGGTTCATGCAATTCTCCCACCTCAGCCTCCTGAGTAGCTGGGACTACAGGAACCCGCCACACCTGGCTATTTTTTTTTTTTGTATTTTTTTGGTAGAGACGGGATTTCACTATGTTGGCCAGGCTGGTCTCGAACTCCCGACTGCAAGTAATCCACCCACCTTGGCCTCCCAAAATGCTAGGATTACAAGCTTGAGCCACTGCACCCAGCCTGGAAAGTATATTTATGAAAGGTTTGCACTCCACAAAAGCATCTTTGCTAGGGTGTCAAGGAAGAGATCACTAAACCAACCCCAATACACCCATACAATTCCAGCAATCTAGAGAGGGCTGGTCCTTTTCCTTTTCTGGATTATCTTCTGTTCTCAGTAAAACAAGTATTTACTGTGATACTGAAACACTAGGAAATTAACACTGATTAAGATATTTTAAACACTGAGTCTTAATTATAACAGAACCAGTTTTCATCAGAATGCTTTTACATCACATTCAGTGAAGTGTTACACTAATATATTCTACAGCCCTGAAGGCAGAAAAGAGGTTTCTCTCCAGGTATGAGATATGGTACAAAAATACATTTTTCCACATACAAAAGAGAGAAAAAAACAAAGAGATGTGGCGGGTGGGGAGGCGAGGCCCAATCCCAGTACCCTACAAGCTTCCATGGAATGGAGAAGGAACGAAAAAATCCCCAATTATTTTGGGGTAAGATGTGCCCCAAAAAAGGTGAAATATATGCAATAAAACCCAGGTTTCTTTCAAATCTAGCATCTAGGATTTCTATCAGAATTTCAAATAATCAGAATTTCTATCAGAATTTCTACCCTGAGGTGACACCTACTAACTGTAGGTTCTTTCATTAAAAATGAAGACATCTTTTACCAGAATGTATCAAGCTATAAAATTGGCTTCAGAACCTACACTTAGCCAAAGTGGAAAAAAAATAGTGCATATTTTCGACAGCAATTTTGAATTGATGCTTGAGGTCTCAATCCACCAGCACCCAGATAACATGTTACCTCCCTCAGTTGAATACAAGTTAAAATGATGATCTTACCAAGATCTCAATAGAGCACAGTGCCCTTCATGTTTTGGGTAAGAGGGTGGGCGGAGGAATGAAGCGGGTATTACACCCAGCCCAGTGACAGCTTAAGCCTTAACATGCGGGCATCTTACAATGACCATAAACAAGGGAGGGGCCAAGGCAGGGCTGGCGATCATTAGCTTTGTGCACAGAACGCCAGTTTTCCCCTGGCCAACATGAGCAAAGCTGTTTTAGTACCTAAACGTGGTATAGCCAAATGCACAAAAGGAAAGAAGATGGAGATGACCTCGCAAGTTATTTATACCCTATGCTAAAATAGATTCATCTACAAGTATCTAAATGACAAAACTAGAATGATTTCAACCCAGTAATCCTGTGTTCCAATGTGCATGGATAAAGATTTGACCCAGGCCCAGGGCGGTGGCTCACACCTGTAATCCCAGCACTTTTGGGAGGCTGAGGCGGGCGGATCACGATGTCAGGAGATCGAGACCATCCTGGCTAACACGGTGAAACCCTGTCTCTACTAAAAATATAAAAAATTAGCCAGGCATGGTGGTGGGCGCCTGTGGTCCCAGCTACTCGGGAGGCTGAGGCAGGAGAATGGTGTGAACCTGGGAGGCGGTGCTTGCAGTGAGCTGAGATCACGCCACTGCACTCCAGCCTGGGTGACAGAGTGAGACTCCGTCTAAAAAAAAAAAAAAAAAAAAATTTGATCCAGCAAATAATTTTTTTTTGAGATGGAGTCTCACTATGTTGCTGAGGCTAGAGTGTGGTGGCATGATCTCAGCTGACTGCAACCTCCGCATCCCACGTTCAAGCGATTCTCCAGCCTCAGCCTCCCAAGTAGCTGGGCTCACAGGCGCCCACCACCAGGCCTGGCTAATTTTTGTATTTTTAGTAGAGACGGGGTTTCACTATGTTGGCCAAGCTGGTCTCAAACTCCTGACCTCAGGTGATCCGCCTGCCTTGGCCTCCCAAAGTGCTGGGATTACAGGGGTGAGCCACCCTGCCCAGCCTGCTCAAGCAAATCTTAAATATCCATGCACACTGAATAAACATGCACCTGAAACAGGTGCACATTTCAGGAAGTGAATGGAACTCTCCAGGAGAGTTTGGGTTCCATCATGTGTACCTTAGAAACAGAAGTCTCATCAACATCCACAAAAACATCTGCATCTGTTTTCCAGATACTTGCAACCAAAAATAAAACTTCACAGGAACACTACACAAGAAGTGGTAGACAGCTAAATCTTCTCCAAACTGAGACCTGGACCATAAGGTCTTGGTTCTAGCAGGTCTGGCAGGGGTATCTATAAACCTGCACGCAGGGCACTGTGAGTGGGTTGCCAGGGCACATCTGTGGCCACATAAGGGCCACAGAGACAGTCGTGATCACCAGCAGCTTCAAAGCTGCAAAATGCTGGGTTTTGTTTTTTTTTTTAAGATGAAGTCTTGCTCTGTTGCCTAGGATAGAGTACAGTGGCGTGATCTCGGCTCACCGCAACCTCCACCTCCCGGGTTCAAGCAATTCTCCTGCCTCAGCCTTCTGAGTAGCTGGACTACAGGCACACACCACCACGCCTGGCTAATTTTTGTATTTTTAGTAGAGACAGGGGTTTCACCATGTTGGCCAGGCTGGTCTCGAACTCCTGACCTCAGGTGATCCATACTCCTCGGCCTCCCAAAGCGCTGGGATTACGGGCGTCAGCCACTGCGCCTGGCCTAGGGCTTCCTTTTTTAAAAAACGAGTCCTAGCAAAGGGGCGTTTCTACCAGCCCCTGAGCCACACCTTCTGAAACTCCCTTGCCCAGGATCCCCACAGCTGTCCACCTCGCAAGTCCCACTCTCTGCCCACAGAGACTGCCTAAAAGGAGGACACAACAGATTTCAGATAATAAGCACCTGTGTATCGTAAATATTTCAGGAAAAAGAATTCAGATCTTTTCAAAGCCTGGCTTATTGCTGCTCATTGTTCCTGAGAATCTTTCTAAGCAGCAATACACTTGAGAATGTTATTAGCTGCTACTGTTTGTTTTCCCTCTAAGGTCCTGAGGAAATCAAAAGCAAAAAGAAACAAAAAACCCCTCAAGGGTACAGCTTTTGTATATAGCCCTAGTGAGCAAACTGCAAACTGGGACACGGAGTAGATTCTGGAGCAATCTCCAATCCTTACCAGGTACTTCCTGGCATCAAATCCCCAGGACATTTCTTGGCCCCTCCTTGCATTTTCCATTTCAAAATGTTGAGGTTAAAATACATCGAAGCACAGAGGGAAGAAAATCTCAGGTCTTCCAGAAATGGCGATGTCTTCATTTAAAAATAGGACTGATGGGGGCTTGGCAGGGGTCTCTAGGGTCCAAAAGAGGTTGAGTTGCATCCTGCAGCCCAACTGTCCACATTTAGAAGTGACAACATTCATGAACTAAGTCAACATCCACCAAAAATAACATGAAATAAAGCTCACAGTTTGGGAACATGAAAATAACGCACACAGACCTCACCCACCAATCCCTAAGCTGCGAAAACAAACACTTGCATTTAAACTTTTCTCAAATGTCAAATTAGCATATTCTTCCCCTCCATGTAAAGTTTTAATAAACTTGACTCAATCTGCCTTTATTAAAAAACCTTACAAAAGATGTATTTAAATGCTTGAAAAAATTAACTTTATGCTCTATGCACAGATAAATTTCTCTTACTGTACAACTAAATATGGTTATATCCTTTGTTTAAAAAATATTTTTTCCCCACTAATGACACTTCATGTGTAGTTCCACGTCAATGATCTTTGCGCTCTGCTGGGAATGTGTCCTAAGAGCTGCCGGGTGGGTGGAAATAGCCTTACACAGCGCCACTTTCTTGCTCAGTCGTGTTTACTAAGATTGTTTGGGGTTTGGGGTCTTTTTCCTCCGTTTTCGTTTTCTGAGACGGCGTGCTGGTAACTGTGGACCCGCCCGGCCGGCTGACCTTCACTTGTCCTTGGAGCGGTCCAGGCTCTCGAGCACCCGGTTGAGACGGATGTTGAGCAGTCTGACCTGCTTCTCCAGGTGCTCCAGCTTCTCCTCCACACTGGGGTTGCTGGGGTTGCTGGGGCCGCTGGGGCTGCTTCGCCAGTAGAAGCCCATGGGTCCAGTCATGAAGTAGACGGCCACCACGAAGCACAGCGGCAGCACCGCGTTCTCGGGCTCGCCCTCGTACTTGTGCAGGATGTATACGCAGGACATGGAAAACAGGACGACCCGCACGATCCAGAAGAAGCGGCCGAACACCACGTGCAGGACACTGAACGTGAAGCCCAGGGTCAGGGACAAGAACCAGTAGGCCAGGAGGACGACGCCAACCAGCAGGAGCGCGCGGGCCGGGCTGCTGGACACCGAGGCTGGGCTGAAATACTGGGACAGGTTGGAGACTGCGGGACAGAAAAGAGGAACAGGGCTGGTTACACAGGGGCCAGGGGTTTCTTGACAAGCTAGAATTGGGCCTGTCGGGCTTAAAAGGCCTCTGCAACAACCCAAGGAACTCGAGGAAGTTCCTCTGTGAATAGTCACACTTTGCTCCATGAGGACACACAGGGAAGCCTTTTTTTTGAGATGGAGTCTTGCTCTGTTGCCCAGGCTGGAGTGCAATGGTGTGATCTCGGCTCACCACAACCTCCGCCTCCTGGGTTCAAGCGATTCTCCTGTCTCAGCCTCCCGAGTAGCTGGGATTACAGGCATGCGCCACCACACCTGGCTAATTTTGTATTTTTAGTAGAGACGGGGTTTCTCCATGTTAGTCAGGCTGGTCTCGAACTCCTGACCTCAGGTGATCCACCTGCCTCGGCCTCCCAAAGTGCTGGGATTACAGGCGTGAGCCACCACGCCCAGCCAGGGAAGCCCTTTAAGAAGATCTGCCATGTTGAGTTTTAAAAACCTCTCCATACACTGGTTTATCTTCAAATCATATAAATCTTTCACCTTTAGCCTGGGCAACATAGTGAGACCCTGATATGGACTAGCTCTGTGCTCCCACACAAATCTCATCTTGAATTGTAATCCCCACATGTGGAGGAAGGAACCTCGTGGCGGGTGACTGGATCATGGGGGTGGTTTCCCCATGCTGTTCTTGTGATAGTTGGGGGCGGGTCTCATGAGATCTGATGGTTTAAAAGTGTTTGTCAGCTGCCCTCTTTGCTCTCTCTCTCCTGCTGCCTTGTGAAGAAGGTGCTTGCTTCTCCTTTGTCTTCTGCCATGATTATAAGTTTCCTGAGCCATGCAGAACTGTGAGTCAATTAAAACTCTTTTATTTATGCATTACCCCGTCTCAGGTTTTTTGTTTTTTTTTTTGAGGTTGGAGTGCAGTGGCACAATCTTGGCTCGTTGCAACCTCTGCCTCCTAGGTTCAAGCAATTCTCCTGCCTCAGTCTCCCAAGTAGCTGGGATTATAGGCACATGCCACCACACCCAGCTGATTTTTGTATTTTTAGTAGAGATGTGGTTTCACCATGTTGGCCAGGCTGGTCTTGAACTCCTGTCCTCAAGTGATCCACCTCCTCAGCCTCCCAAAGTGCTGGGATTACAAATGTGAGCCACTGCGCCTGGCCTCGGGTATGTTTTTATAGCAGTGTGAAAACAGACTAATACAGACCCAATCTCTAGAGAACACAAATTTTAAAAAAATTAGACAGGTGTGGTCATACACACCTGTAGTCCCAGCTACTCAGGAGGCTGAGGTGGGAGGATCACTTGAAGCTGGGAGGTAGAGGCTGCAGTGAGCCATAATGTGCCACTGCACTCCAGCCTGAGTGACAGAGTAAGACTTTGTCTCAAAAAACAACTTTCACCTTTTACTAAAACACCTCTGGAAGTGGGGCATAGCCTGCAAATTGTCCTTCAATTTCCATAGTAACAAATGCCCACCTTCAGGCTGGGCACACAACTACCTAGGATTAGAGCATTTCCTAGCCTCTCTTGCAGCTACGTAACTAAGCTTTGGCCATGTTTTCCCTAAAAGTAGCAGGAATGTGTCCTTTACCTCTTCTGCCTGCTGGAACATGGATACAATGGCTGGAACTGGAGCAGCCGTTTTGGAACATGAGGTCAGGGAAGGCACTCATGGAGGAACAACAAAATGGAAGGTGCTTTGGTCCAGAGCACCACATGCATCAGAGCCATCAAACCCACCTCACCACCTCCCTGAGAACTTTCATATAAGAGGGAAATAGGTGTCCATCTTGGTTAAGCCAATGTTATGTTGGATTTCTGTTTCAGCCAAACCTGATCCTAACTGGTACCCACACACGAAGTTCCATCTCAAGAATGCATTGAAATGTAAGAGTAGCATCTTCTGTGTGCCTAACTTGAAGAAATTCAAACAAAAAAGTTAAAAGAACAGTAGAATATTCCTTTCAAAACCAACTAGACTGAACAATTATTAAAAATGCTGAATGTTGCATTCTCTATTTACATACTTTTTAGATTAACCCATTTGAAAGATGTACAAATCATATTTCATCATGCATCTTCTAAGAATAAAGACATCATTCACCTCAAAACCATGATACTATCATCATTCTAAGAATATTAACAATTCCAGGCTGGGCGCGGTGGCTCATGCCAGCATTTGGGAGGCCAAGGTGGGTGGATCACCTGAGATCAGGAGTTTGAGACCAGCCTGGCCAACATGGTGAAACCCCATCTCTACTAAAAATACAAAAATTAGCCAGGCGTGGTGACGCACACCTGTAATCCAAGCTACTTGGGAGGCTAAGGCACAAGAATCGCTTGAACCCAGGGAGGCAGAGGTTGCAGTGAGCTGATGGCGCCACTGCACTCCAACCAGAGACACAGTGAGGCTCTGTCTCAAATAAATAAATAAATAAATAAATAAATAAATAAACAATAAATTAACAATTCCATATAACATCACTTGAATTTCTCAGTTATCCAGGAATAGCTGTTTCCTCCCAACCCTCACCAGGACCCAGCAACAGTTCATGTTCTGCATTTGCCATCACTTTAGTCTCCATTAATCGAGAAGAGACCCATGACATTTTAGAAACACTGAAATTCTGGGGCCGGGCACGGTGGCTCAAGCCTGTAATCCTAGCACTTTGGGAGGCTGAAGCGGGTGGATCACGAGGTCAGGAGATCGAGACCATCCTGGCTAACACGGTGAAACCCCGTCTCCACTAAATATACAAAAAATTAGCAGGGCGTTGTGGTGGGCGCCTGTAGTCCCAGCTACTTGGGAGGCTGAGGCAGGAGAATGGTGTGAACTCAGGGGGCGGAGCTTGCAGTGAGCGGAGATCCTGCCATTGCACTCCAGCCTGTGGGACAGAGCGAGACTCCGTCTCGAAGAAAAAAAAAAAAAAAAGAAACACTGAAATTCTGAAGTCTAGTTTTTCCAGGATGGTTTTCTTGCAGGAAGTCCCACATGCTGCAATTGTTTGTTTCCTGACAGTGTTGTTTAATGAGTTCAAGGAGAGTTATATCCTAAGCCTTCTCACACAAGCAGTTCTCAAACTTGTGTGAGTCCTCCAGGAATCCCCTGGAGGGCTTAGGTAAACAGGTTGCTGGGCCCCACCCCCAGGACATCTGATTCACTAGGTCCTGGGTGGGCCCAAGCATCTGCGGTTTTTTTTTTTTTTTTTTTAGACAGGGTCTTGTTCTGTCACCCAGGCTGGAGTGTGATGGTGTCATCTTGGCTCACTGCAGCCTCGACCTTTTGGGCTCAAGCGATCCTCCCACCCCAGACTCCTGAGTAGCTAGGACTATAGGCATGCACCACCACAGCTGGCTCATTTTTGTATTTTTTTGTAGAGACAGTGAAGTGGTTTTGCTCTGTGTTCTCACCCAAATCTCATTTCAAATTGTAATCCCCAGGTGTCCGGGGAGGGACCTGGTAGGAGGTGATTGGATCGTGGGGGTGGTTTCCTCCATGCTGTTCTCATGAAAGTGAGTGAGTCTCACGAGACCTGATGGTATAAAAGTGTTTGGCAGTTTACCCCTCGCTCTTGCTTCCTCTCTCTCCTGCCACCATGTAAGATGTGCCTTGCTTCCCCTTTGCCTTCCGCCATGATTACAAATTCCCTGAGGCCTCCCCAGCCATGTGGAACTGTGAGTCAATTAAACCTCTTTTATTTATAAATTACCCAGCCTCAGGTAGTTCCTTATAGCAGTGTGGAAACCGGCAAATACAGATAAGATCTCGCTATGTTGCCCAGGCTGGTCTCGAACTCCTGAGCTCAGCAACCTGCCTGCCTTGGCTTCCCTAAGTGCTGGGATTACAGGTGTGAGGCACCACGCCCAGCCAAATCTGCACCTCTTACAAGTTTGCCAGGGAGGCTCCTGCTGCTGCTGATCGAAGGGTCACTTTGAGATCCACCGGCTTAGGCACGATGAACTCTCATGCATTTGGGGACAGAGAGGACCATGGCGGAGAAGTGTGACACAATGATCTGGGGTGGGCAAGCGCAAATCCAGAGCAGACCTGAGATGGGAAGCCTCAACCCTGGAGCTCCTCCGGTCAGTAACGACACCTACGGCGTGGATGTCTCATAGTTCCCCAAAATGATCAGACTCTGCACAGCTGGCCAGTGTCTAGAGTCCAAAACTGTAAACAGCAGCCATCTCTGAGACTAAAGGCTTGGGGTCACCAGGACTCCCCAGAACCAGGGTGTGTTCCCTACACCGTGCCTTCCTGAGGCATCGTGAGCATTCTGACTAAATGTGGTTGACTTGGGAGCTGACTTTCACACCTGTCCCCTGCAGACTGGAGGCTAAACCAGTGTTTCCCAAACCTCTCAGTCTCAAGACCTGTTTGCACTCGTCAGTATTATTGAAGCATCCCCAGAGCTTTTGTTTATGTGGGTTCTACCTAACTGATTTATTTTCCATAGCAGAAAATTAGGTAGTTTTTAATTAGTTGTGAATTATCTTTTAAATTTTATTTATTTTTCATTTACTTATTTGAGACAGTCTTGCTCTGTAGCCCAGGCTAGACTGCAGTAGCATGATCTCAGCTCATTGCAACCTCTACCTCCTGGGCTCAAGCGATCCTCTCACCTCAGCCTCCCGAGTACCTGAGATTACAAGCATGCACCACCAAACTAATGTTTTGATTTTTTGTAGATATAGGGTCTTACTATGTTGCCAAGGATGGTCTCAAACTCCTGGGCTTAAGCAATCCATCTGCCTCAACCTCTCAAAGTGCTGGGATTACCAGCATGAGCCACTGTGCCCAGCCGTTGTTAATAATTTAAAAACATTGCTATCATTAACTCATTTTCAAATAACAACCCATTACAGACGCTAGGCTTTGAGTGTTTGTGTCCCCCACAAAATTCCTATGTTGAAATCCTAACCCCAAAAGTGATGGTCTTAGGAGGTGGGGTCCTGGGGAGGTGATTAGGTCATGGGGGCGGAGCCCCCATGAATGGGTTTAGTGCCCTTATAAAGAGGTCCCAGAGAACTGCCTTGTTCCTTCACGTGAGACACAGTGAGGCATCGTCTACAAGAAAGGGCTCTCCCCACAGCTTGCATCTGCCAGTGCCTTCATCTTGGACTTCCTGCCTCCAAACTGTGAGAAATGAAAATGTCTGTTAGGCCAGGCAGGGTGGCTCATGCCTGTAATCCCAGCTCTTTGGGAGGCCAAGGTGGGCAGATCATCTGAAGTCAGGAGTTCGAGACCAGCCTGACCAATATGGCGAAACCTCGTCTCTATTAAGAAAAAATACAAAATTAGCCGGGCATGGTGGCGCACGCCTGTAATCCCAGCTACTCAGGAGGCTGAGGCAGGAGAATCACTGGAACCTGGGAGGCCGAGGTTGTGCCACTGCACTCCAGCCTGGGCAACAGAGAGAGACTCCATCTCAAAAAAAAAAAAAAAAAAAAGTCTGTTATTGATAAGCCAGTCTATGGAATTTTGTTATAGCAGCCTGAACTGACCAAGACAATAGGTTAACACAAAATATTTTTCACGAAAAGCAACTGTTTCTAAAGCAGAACAAACCACACTGAGAACAGTGGCAGTGCTTTGAATGTTTGCCAGTCTCTTTCCTATCTAGCTATTTAGAGGAGACCTGGCCCCCAAATCTGGTTTTGAATTCAGAAGAACAGAACACCAGCCACAAATGTGAGCCATGTTTGTCAGTGAAAATTTTCAAGTACTCACAGCAAAAAAGCCAAAAAAAAAAAAAAGGTGGAATTAATGTTAATAAGATATTTTGTTTAATCCAATCCATCTAAAATGTCATCATCTTAACATGGCATCAATATATATGGGAGTATTAAAGTACGGACTAAATCCCTGACCTCAGGGAAGAGAGGAACTCACAGTCACCCCTTCTAACCAAAAGGGTCTCGGGGACCTCCTGGGGTTCCTCTGAGCATACTTTGAGAAGCATCATGTCATCAAGGGGCCAAGATAGGTGATCAGCCAGGAGAGATGCCCAGAGACGACAATGCCACCCCTGCCTTCCACCCCTCGGTGACTTCAGTGAAATCTGTCCTTTAAACCAAGGAAGGGTGGTCCAAAGCAACGTCACTCCCTGAGGCCCTGAAAATCCTAAAGAAAACACGAGTGGCCCTGCATGTTCTGCCTGACAGCAAAGGGGCACCGTCTGACTTCCCTAGCGCTGCCATGGCCAAGTAGCTAAAAAAGAGCAGAAGGCCGGGCGCAGTGGCTCATGTCTGTAATCCCAACACGTTGGGAGGCCAACGCGGGTGGATCACCTGCGATCAGGAGTTCGAGACCAGCCTGGCCAACATGGTGAAATCCCGTCTCTACTGAAAATATAAAAGTTAGCCAGGCGTGGTGGTGGATGCCTGTAATTCCAGCTACTTAGGAGGCTGAGGCAGGAGAATCGCTTGAACCCAGGAGGTGGAGGCTGCAGTGAGCCGAGATAGATAGCGCCACTGCACTTCAACCTGGGCAACAGGGTGAGACTCCGTCTCAAAAAAAAAAAAAAAAGAACAGAAGTTTATTCTCTCAGTTTGTTTGGAGGCTGGAAGTCTGTGAACAACGTGTCAGCAGGGCTAGCTCCTTCAGAGGTTCAAGGGTGAATCTGCCTGGACCTCTCCTAGTGTCTGCGGGTTGCTGTGATCCTTGGCGCTCCGTGACTGCCAGACACACTCCTCTCTCTACTCTGCCTTCGCATGGCCTTCTCCCTGCGTGTGTCTGTGTCTAAATTTCCCCTTCACATAAGGACACCAGTCACACTGGATTTGGGCTCACCCTACTCCAGTATGACCTCATCTTAACAAATGACACCCACAATGACCCCATCTCCAAATACCATCCCATTCTGAGGCTCTGGGGGTTAGGACTTCAACAGATAAAACAGATGAATATGGGGGGACACAATTCAACTCCTAACAGGCACTGTTCAAGCAAAGTGAATGTTTTGGTGGCCGATTTGTTCCTCAGCATGGGCCGGGTTTACACCTGCACACCTGTCAAGTCCTGATGGCTGCAGCAGGGGAAGCTGGCTCTGGGTGCAACTGGTCAGCTGCCCCTCAGTGTGGAGAAGTGAGATTGGCAGGTCCCAGAACTGCACAGTGATGTACATTTTGGAAGAGGGCCCCTCTTCCTCACCTGGGCATGGTGGCACATGCCTGTAATCCCAGCACTCTGGGAGGCCAACGCAGGCAGGTCACTGGAGCTCAGGAGTTCGAGACCACCCTGGACAACATGGCAAAACCCCATCTCTATAAAAAATACAAACATTAGGCGGGGCACGGTGGCTCATGCCTGTAATCCTAGCACTTTGGGAGGCCGAGGCAGGTGGATCATAAGGTCAGGAGTTCGAAACTACCCTGGCCAAGATGGTGAAACCCCATCTCTACCAAAAAAAATACAAACATTAGCCAGGCATGGTGGCAGGTGCCTGTAATCCCAGCTACTCGGGAGGCTGAGGCATGAGAATTGCTTGAACCTGGGAGGTGGAGGTTGCAGTGGTGAGCCAAGATCGGCCACTGCATTCTAGCCTGGGCGACAGAGCAATACTCCGTCTCAAAAAAAAAATAATAATAATAATACAAACATTAGCCGAACGTGGTGGCGCACACCTGTGGTCCCAGCTAGTTGGGAAGCTGAGGTGGGAGGATCACTTGAGCCTGGGGTGGTGGAGGTTGCAGTGAGCTGGGATTGCACCACTGCACTCCAGCCTGGGCAACAGAGCAAGACTCTGTCTCAGAAAAAAAAAAGGCTGGGCGCAGTGGCTCATGCCCGTAATCCCAGCACTTTGGGAGGCTGAGGCAGACGGATCACAAGGTCAGGAGCTCAAGACCAGCCTGGCCAACATAGTGAAACCCTGTCTCTACTGAAAATACAACAAAATAAACCAGGTGTGGTGGTGCATGCCTGTAATCCCAGCTACTTGGGAGGCTGGGGCAGGAGAATCACTTGAACCCAGGAGGCAGAGGTTGCAGTGAGCCGAAATAGCGCCACTGCACTCCAGCTTGGGCGATAGAGTGAGACTTCATCCCTCCCGCCCCGCACTCCCCACCACCCCCCATCAAAAAAAAAAAAAAGGAAGAAAAATTAATTTCACCATTTCTTTTTACTCTTTTGACATGGTTACTAGAAAACTTCACATCACCTAGGGGGCTCACATGTTTTTGCTATTAGACCATTCAGGGCTACTGAGTTCCCATTTTAACCAGACTCTTAAAAAAAAAAAAAAAAAAAAACACTGAAGAGAAATTATAGAATTGCGCTCACAGAAACCTTTTTTTACCAGAATATCCAACGTTGGTGTACGGCTTCCTGTAAAGCATTTTGCACTCAAACTTCTACGCATAAGACACGAATTCCAAAGGCCTTTGGATGCCTTGAAGCTTACGCATCAAACAGAACTAGAAAAGCTTCAACACGGAAGCAAGCTCGTTTCGCCTCCGGAACGCGCCAGCTGCTCCCCTGATGAATGCAGGCATTCAGGGCTTGTGGATCTGCTGCCGATGCCTCTATTCTGGGCTTCTTCCATATGATTAGGAGGCTGTTCCTACTGTGTAGTTTTTCATTCCAAGCTGCGTGCGATTTCCTGCAATCAGGTTTGTTTCTCCAGGGTTCAATGGGTGGCGACGAAAACACAGTTTGACAATCCCGGCAGGTGGTGGATACGAAAGCTAAGAGGATTGCACGCAGTGGCTGCATCTGGGGGAGGGTGCATTAACTCTGTCAAGTCCCAGGAGGGGCCATGAGTGGCCCCGGGGGGCTGCCAGGTGCACAGTGTCCTCTGGCTATGCTGACACCTCCGATTCTTTGTCTGAGCAGTGAGGTGACTGAGTTGGCCTAAGGCCTCTTAAAGGTTGAACTCAATGAATTAAGGCTGGAGATGTTTCTGAATGGCCTGGGGTGTCAACAGGTATGAACCAGTGTGCCCATCATGGTCAGTGGACCCCACTCCCCCATCTCTGATCAGTAAAATGTGGGTGTCAAGGACCGATGGGCGGTGCTGAGAGATTCTGCATGTAACGGGGCTATGGTATAATGGCTTCCCGTGACCGCCGCCACAAACCACTACAAACTGGGTGGTTTACAACAGAAATTCATCCACTTGCGGTTCTGGAGGCCGAAGTCTGAAATCAAGGTCTCGGTGGGGTCACACTCCCTCTGAAAGTTCACTTCCTCGCCTCTTTCAGCTTCTGGTGGCCCCAGTGTTCCTTGGCATGTGGCTCCGTCCCTCCAGTCCCTGATTCTCGTTTCGCATGGCCGTCTTCTCCCTATGTTTCTTGGTGTTTCTGTGTCCAAATTCCCCACTTCTTATAAGGACATCAATCATTACACTGAGGGTCCACCCTAATCCAAGACGATCTCATTTAACTCGATCACATCTGCAGACCCCACTCCCAAACAGGGGCTCACTCACAGGTCCAGGGTTAGGACTGGAACACATATTCCTGGGGAGCACATTTCAGCCCACATGACTGGCTAAGCAGTGGGACCCACAGCCCTCCTGCTCTTATTAACCAAGGGTGGGCTGGGTGTGGTGGCTCACACCTATAATCCCAGCACTTTGGGAGGCTGAAGCAGGAGAATGGTTGGTTTGAGCCCAAGAGTTTGAGACCAGCCTGGGCAACATGGTAAGACCATGTCTCTACAGAAAATCTAAAAATTAGCCAGGCGTGGTAGCACGGGCCTGTGGTCCCAGCTACTCGGGAGGCTGAGGTGGGAGGATCACGAGCCCAGGAAGTTGAGGCTGTAGTGAGCCGTGACTGAGCCACTGCACTCCAGCCTGGGCAACAGAGTGAGATCCTAAACAAAAACAAAAAAGGGCCTCTTTGTGCCAGGTGCAGAGCTGGGGCCAGAGTGCAGCCCGGAGACACCAGGCCTAGGCTGTTGACACAAATGATGTCGTTTATGACAACACCCGCGTTCCCTCTGGAAGTCTAGAATTTTGACACGTGTCAAGCAGAGGGTGACTACACGACCAGCCCCCAGTAAAAAGCCTGGGCATGGAGTCCTTGGTGGGCACCCTCTGCTGGGGGAATGAAGTGTGTCCCGTGTGACTCCACAGGGAGAGGACTCTGAAGCTTGAGCCTGGCCTGCCCGGGAATTCGCGCACCTTTTCCCTTTGCCGATGGTGCTTGCGTCCTTCCGTCACAATAAATCACAGCCGTGAGGACAACTATATGCTGAGTCCTGCCAGTGCTCCTAGGGAACCGGCGAGCCTGTAAGTGGTCTTAGGAACCCTGCCACATGCAGCAACTGCAGACCTTCCCGTGAGACAAGTGGCAGCCAGGACCAGGGACCAGGGCGGTGGGGCTGGAAAGAGCCCAGCTGGGGGATTGCCTCTGGAAAGGCCCAGGGGAAGAGCGGCCTCCACCTTGTGGACGGAAGGAGAGCAGTGGAGCGGGGGCGGCCAGGAGATCCCTGCTTACCTGGCACGCCACGGGGCACGGTAGAGAAAACGGGAAGGTTACTTCATCCTGAGAGCATGGGATGCCTCTGAAACTCTTAAGGCGGTAAGGGACAAGGTCTCCTCTGGGTATAAAAGGTGCACACCCTGGGCACTCTGCCCAGGTTAGCTCCTGTCACCCCCTGATGGAATGAATGCAGGTGGAGGTGGGGCAGAGCTACCTGGGAAGGGGAGTATAAGGCTGGGGGTGGCACAGGCTGCAGGCCTGGACTGGGGGTGCCCAGCTCAGTTACCATGACCGTTGCTGCCTTGCCATCCACCAAGACCAGTATCAGTGCCCCCTGCCACATGTAGAAAGGGAGGGGCTGTGCCCCACCAGTGTTCTCTTCCTGGCTATAAACGTGTGACTAGCACTGCACTATCAAACTGCACTACCCTCCTTCCCCTAGCCCACAAAACCAGGGGCCAGCTCCCCTGGCAATTCTTGCCCCATGCGGTGGGTATGGTGGACGGGCTGGTACAGCATCGGGTGACACTTGCTCCCAGCCTGCCTTCCTGGATGGCAGAAGCTGGAGAGCTAAGAACCGCATTAGCCTGCCTCCCTCGCAGCTAGGGACTGGACAGAAAGTAATTTCTGCCTAACAGTTCCCCCATACACACACGACTTTGGAAATTAAGTGAAGTATTGCAGCTGATATGCATGGTTCCAGAAACGGCAAGGGTCCCTGCACCCACATGCAAAGTCTAGTTGTTGTGGTGGCAGCAGTGGCCTCCTGGTCCTCAAATTATACTACAGTTGTGTGACTTCGAACTCAATGGTTTCAACAGGTGCAACCCTGGACAGCCAGTTCGGCAGTGTCTGAGGCCATGCATCTCTCCCTCAGCCTTTCTGATGGTTCTGTGAGTGTCTCTGTCTCATGAAATCCCCTTCTGCCTAAATAACTAGTCATTTTTTGCACGGATCCCAGTAAGCCAGAGCACTACACCTCTAGTCCATGTGTTTTGCCTAGGGACACACAAATTGGCACTACCCAGTCGCACCTTATCCTAAGTAGCATCTGGGAAATCTCAGCTTTGATGAGCCATTTGTTTTTTATTTTTACGATTATTTGAGAGGAGTCTTGCTCTGTCGTCCAGTCTGGAGTACAGTGGCATGATCATAGCTCACTGCAGCCTCGAACTCCTGATCTCAGGCAATCCTCCTGCCTCAGCCTCCCAAGTGGATGGGGACTACAGGTGCACACCACCACACCCAGCAATTTTTTTGTACTTTTTTTTGTAGAGATGGGATCTCAACATGTTGCCCAGGCTGGTCTTGAATTCTTGGGTTCAAGCAACCCTCCCACCTTGGTCTCCCAAAGTGCTGGGATTACAGGCATGAGCCACCATGCCTGGCCTATATATGAGACTATTAAAATAAAAAATGTTCACTCATATCCTCACTGGCCAGCCCTCCACAACCTTCTCATGTATTACTCACTGTAAGTACCAGTTCCACACTATGAGAACCACCAAAATAGAATGCCACCTTACGTGAATGCCACCCCCACACCTACCGTCAAGTCCAAGAACATCCAAGAGCTCGGTCCAGACTTTCCACAGTGTCTCCACAAACATATCCACTCCCAACACGAACCTCTCGGTCAGCCTGGCCAAGAACTGCAGAAACAAGAAAACGGTCATCACCCAATCACTGTTTTCCTCTATCAGTCAAGCAGTGAACCGGGGAGCTTGGGAGTTTATACCTGGGAAGGGAAAAATAGCGAGCTCATGATGAATACCACACACGTGGGCTACTGGCCTGGGGGATTGACTTGAACTGGGTACTGATAACAGCCCCACTCAGAAAAATTGGTGAAAACAACCCCTTCCTTGCAAGGGCTGAACAAGGCACCTATGGAGGCTGGGACTCTCTGCAGGGCCGCGTTACGCCACTTGCCATTGCTCCTGCTGTCTTTCATGCTCCCTATTGGGTCAGGGTCTCTGCCTGATTTCTCTAAAGAGACAGGGTCTCGCTGTTGACCAGGCTGGGGCACAGTGGTACAATGATAGCTGGCTGCAGCCTCAAATTCCCGGGCTCAAGCAATCCCACCTCAGCTTCCCAAGTAGCTAGGGCTACAGGTGCAGCCACCACACCAGGCTTTATTATTATTATTTTGTAGAGATGGGGTCTTGCTATGTTGTCCAGGCTGGTCTCAAACTCTAAGCCTCAAGCAGTCCTCCTGCCTGGCCCTTCCAAAGTCCTGGGATTATAGGTGTGAAACACTGCACCGCACCCCGTGGGTTTCTCATTTTTAAAGAGTGGAAGTTTCTGCTCCCAGGAAGCTGGTAATGATAAAGCCCCATGCTCTATCCAACTCTAAGGACCCTGAGCCTCTGAGGTCTTTATTTGCCCTCCCGGTGACACAGGGCTAAAGAAACATGAATACAAGTTACAGCCTCATTTTAACTTTTTTTTTTTTAAAAAAGTAAGTGATATTGTATACATGTAGCATAAAACTCAAGCCTACCAACAGGTATTCAGTGGAGACTAAGCCTTCCCTCTCATTTCCTGGCAACTCGAATCCCCCTCTGGAGGAACCCTTCCTTAGATGTGCCAGGTGAATAACGGCACGGACACATTCTTTCCGCAATGGCAGCACAGGTGTGCAGCTGAGCTGCTTTGCTCATGCAACACTCTGTCTTGGAGATCACTCACACTCAGACCACACAGAGCTGCCTCATCCTTTTTAAAACACGGTACACCTGGAGCCAGCCCATACTCATGGACACCTACATGGTTCCCAGCCTTTGCTATTACAGGGGAAAAAATAGCGAGCCCATGATGAATGCCATCAAGTGGTCTACTGGCCCAGGGGATTAACTCGAACTTGATACTAAATGATGAGAGCCCAACAACTGAGCAAAACTGAGTAAAACACGCCCCTTCCCTTGTAAGGGCTGACCAAGGTATCTATGGGGGCTGGGACTCTGCAGGGCTGCATCACGCAGCGTGCTGCCATAATAGAACCCACCTACACGGGCCACTCGGCTCACGTGTGAAGGGTAAATGCCTCCGTGAATTGGCTACAGTTTTTTTTTTTTGAGACAGGGTCTCACTCTGTCACTCAGGCTGGAGTGCAGTGTTATGATCTCGGCTCACTGCAGCCTCCACGTCCCAAGTTCAAGCAATCCTCCCACCTCAGCCTCCCGAGTAGCTGGTACTACAGGCACGCACCACCACACTTGGGTAATTTTCGTATTTTTAGTACAGATGGGGTTTCACCATGTTGGCCAGGCTGGTCTTGAACTCCTGATCTCAAGTGATCTGCCCACCTCGGCCTCCCAAAGTGCTGGGATTACAGGCATGAGTCACCACACCTAGGCAGCTACAGTATTTTATTTTTAAATTAATTTAATTTGGAGTCTTGCTTTGTCGCCAGGCTGGAGTGCAGTGGCACGATCTTGGCTCACTGCAACCTCCTCCTCCCGGGTTCAAGCGATTCTCCTGCCTCAGCCTCTCGAGTAGCTGGGACTACAGGCATGCGCCACCATGCCCAGCTAATTTTGTATTTTCAGTAGAGATGGGGTTTCCCCGTGTTGGCCAGGATGGTCTCCATCTCTTGACCTCGTGATCCACCCGCCTCAGCTTCCCAAAGTGCTGGGATTACAGGCATGAGCCACCGTGCCTGGCCGGCTATAGCATTTTAAACTGGATATCCTGACTGGATGGTTCCTACGGGACAGAGGAGATAAGAGCAGGGCTGAATCAGGGACAGGAGAGTAGAAAACGCCGATAACCTCAGAGGTAGCACTGTGGCTGAGAAAGCCTAAGCCAGGCTGCCGACTGCCTGGGTTCAAATCCCAGCTCTGCCTCTTATTAGCTGGGTGTCCATGAGCATATTATATATATTCATAAGCTCTCTGGGGCTGCAGGGTTTCCACTAACAATGGAGATAACAGTACCTACTTCATCTGGTTATCGTGAGCTTTACATGGGATATTCACATGAAATGCTTTGAGCACATGGTAAGTGTTCAAGACTCCTGTTGACATCCACATCCAATATTATTATTCTTTTTTTTTTTGAGACAGGGTCTCACTCTGTCACCCAGGCTGGAGTGCACTGGTGCAATCTCAACTCAAGGCAACCTCCGCCTCCTGGGTTCAAGAGATTCTCCTGCTTCAGCCTCCTGAGTAGCTGGAATTACAGGCGCCTGCTACCACAGCCGGCTAACTTTTGTATTTTTAGTAGAGATGGGGTTTCACCATGTTGGCCAGGCTGGTCTCGAACTCCTGACCTCAAGTGATCCGCCTGCCTAGGCCTCCCAAAGTGCTGGGACTACAAGCATGAGCCACCACGCCCGGCTGATGTCCAATATTCTAACAGAAGCGTTGACTCCACGATATCCTGTGAGGACACCAACATTTTAGCCCTAAAAAACAGTACAGAGGCTGGGCATGGTGGCTCACACCTATAATCCCAGCACTTTGGGAGGCTGAGGTGGGAGGACTGCTTTAGCCCAGGAGTTCGAGACCAGCCTGGGCAACAAAATGAGACCCCCCATCTCTAATTTACCTTAAGAAAAAATTTTAGGCTGTGCGTGGTGGGTCACGCCTGTAATCTCAGCACTTTGGGAAGCCAAGGCGAGTAGATCACCTGAGGCCAGGAGTTCAAGACCAGCCTGGCCAACGTGGCGAAACCTCGTCTCTACTAAAAACACAAAAATTAGCTGGGCGTGGTGGGGCACGCCTGTAATCTCAGCTACTTAGGAGGCTGAGGCAGGAGAATGGTGTGAACCTGGGAGGCGGAGCTTGCAGTGAGCCGAGATCGCGCCACTGCACTCCAGCCTGGGCAACAGAGCGAGACTCCATCTCAAAAAAATAAAAAAAAAAAAAAGAAAGAAGAGGAGGGTGACTGCCCCTCCCTTGGGTGGGGGTAGGCGGGGGGATCTTGGAGGAGGGTCTGCAGAAGACCAGCATGAATCAGAACTACAACCATGAAGAGGTCTTCCAGAGATTGCACGTCACGGTACACATCCCAGCTCTGAGGTTCTCAGAGTGTGGTGGTGCCCGGACTAGCAGCAGCAGCGTCACCCAGGAGCTTGCCAAAAATGCAGACTCACGGGGCCCCACCCGGATCCACTGCCTCAGACTCTCCAGGGATGGAGCCCAGCAATCTGTTTCCACAGCCCTCCTGGTGATGCTGATGCACACTCCAGGTTGAAGACCTTGATTGAGAGAGGCAGTTGCACATGTTCCTTCAGAGCGCCACTGCACTAAAAAGCTGCAGGCAGGCCAGACATACGTGGACAATGGAAGAGACACGTAAGACAGTGATCTGCTCATAGAATGGAGTCCAATTCCACAGCAACAAAAACAAACGATGGACATATCCAGCAACATCGAGAAATAGCAGAAAATAATGAGTAAATAAACAGATTACAGAATGTAGGCTCTTTTTTTTTTTTTGGAGACAGGGTCTTGCTCTGTTGCCCAGTCTGGAGTACAGTGGGGGTAATTATGGCTCGCTGCAGTCTCAAACTCCTGGGTTCAAGCAATGCTCCCGCCTCAGCCTCCCATGTAACTAGGACCACAGGCTGCTGCTACAATGCCCAGCTTTTCCTGCCACATTTTTTTTTTTTTTTCCTGAGACAGAGTCTTGCTTTGTCACCTGGACTACAGTGCATTAGCGCCATCTCGGCTCACTGCAACCTCCCTATCCCAGGTTCAAGTAATTCTCCTGCCCCAGCCTCCTGAGTAACTGGAATTACAGACACGTGCCACCAAGCCTGGCTAGTTTTTGTAAAATAGCAGAGACAGGGTTTTCCCATGTTGGCCAGGCTGGTTTCGAACTCCTAACCTCAGGTGATCTGCCTGCCTCAGCCTCCCAAAGTGCTGGGATTACAAGTGTGATCCACCGCGCTTGACCTACAATTCTTTAAAGTATGTGTGACTTGTACATGTTTGTCAATATATAGCAATTTTGGGGTGAGGGGGCGGAGGGAGACAGAGTCTCACTCTGTCACTCAGGCTAGAGTACAGTGGTGTGACCTTGGCTCACTGCAACCTCTGCCTTGTGGATTCAAGCAATTCTCCTGCCTCAGCCTCCCAAGTAGCTGGGATTCCAGGTGTGTGCCACCACACCCGGCTAATTTTTATCTTTTTAGTAGAGACAGGGTTTTGCCATGTTGGCCAAGCTGATCTCAAACTCCTGACCTCAGATGATCCACCCACCTTGACCTCCCAAAGTGCTGGGATTACAGGCGTGACCCACCACGCCCAGACAATATATAGCAATTTCTATAATTTGTTCAAATGGAGGGAAAAAGAAAGGTTTCTGTGAGAAAAGAGTAGCAGGCCTTTAAAATGCCAGCAAGTGCCCAGGAAAGGGTGCATGGAAGCAGTTATTCTGGGAGGGAGAGACATTCCTGCTCACATGTTGAACCTCTCTGTGCCTCAGTTTTCTCCGCTGTGGGAGAAATGGGACTAAGAGAGGATTCAAGAGCAGAACCTGTAAAGACCTCGGCGCGGTGCCCAGCACATAGCAGGTGCCCAGAGCGTCTGAGCGGCTGAGGTTCTTCTTGTCGGATTCAGGGGTTGCAGGGTGGCAACCTGGAACTCCCTGCAAGCCGAGCGGTCACCTCCCACGTAACACAAGCTGACAGGCAGGTGCTCTGAAAACTGCCATGCCTGAGAAGCTGGCGTGCCTGAGTAGCTCCTGACAGTGCTAAGAAAGGTGCAGGTCAGAGGTTCTTTCTCACGGTGGAAAGAACGGCACCTGTCCCCTGCTGAAAACTGGCCCCGGGCAGGAGAGAGTGAGTTCAGGGAGGATCCCATCTCTTGTCGTTGAACCATCTGGCTGGAGAATTTGCTGTTCCCTGTGGGGCTGGCTCTGCCTGCTCTGGTGTGTGACACCCTGACCCACTTTGTGTGGATGGAGACACAGGAGTCCTGAGGGGAATAATATGGGCTGAACTGTGTCCCCCAAAAGACTTACGTGGAAGCCCTAAACCCCAGGACCTCAGAATGGGACTGTATTTGGAGACAGGGTCTTTACAGAGGTGACTAAGCTGAAATGAGATCTTTAGGGTGGTCCCTAATCTGATGCGACTGGTGTCCTTATGCAAGTAGGAGAGTAGGACCCAGATGAACAGAGGAAAGGCCACTCGAAGACCCAGGGAGAGGACGGCCATCTGCAAGCCAAGATGAGGGGCCTCAGGAGAAAGCAACCCTGGCACCTCGAGCTCAGATTTCCAGCCTCCAGAATGGGAGAAAATGTATGTCCGCTGTTTAGGCGACTGGGCTGCAATGCACACAAACACAGGAGCTTACAGCAAAGTCCAAAGCCTGGAGGTGGTTCCAGCAGAAATCCAGTGAAAATGCAAGCATGAATCGTATCGGGCCTCTAGATCTTTTTTGTTTTTTCTTTTTTTTTTTTTTCCAAACAGTCTTGCTCTGTCACCCAGGCTGGAGTGCAGTGGCGCGATCTCAGCTCACTGCAACCTCCGCTCCCCACCCCACAGGTTCAAGCAATTCTCGTGCCTCAGCCTCACGAGTAGCTGGGATTACAGGCGTAAACCACCACACCTGGCTCATTTTTTGTATTTTTAGTAGAGATGGGGTTTCAACCATGTTGGCCAAACTGGTCTTGAATTCCTGACCTGAAGTGATCTGCCCGCCTCGGCCTTGCGAAGTGCTGGGATTACAGGCGTGAGCCACCGTCCCCGGCCAGGCCTCTAGATCTAACCAGTGGTTCTTGGGGATCTGGGAAATGGGGCACAGGGAAACACGACCATGAGGATGCACCTGGCCAGATGCAGATGGTGGAGATGCCATGGGGTGAGACCCAGCTTCTCCACAGAATAAGATGGCATCCAAGAAAAAGCATGAGGTGGGGGCATTAAAATTAAAAGTGACTTAAATCGGCCAGGCGCGGTGGCTCACGCTTGTAATCCCAGCACTTTGGGAGGCCGAGGCGGGCGGATCACGAGGTCAGGAGATCGAGACCACGGTGAAACCCCGTCTCTACTAAAAATACAAAAAATTAGCTGGGCGTGGTGGCGGGCACCTGTAGTCCCAGCTACTCGGAGAGGCTGAGGCAGGAGAATGGCGTGAACCCGGGAGGCGGAGCTTGCAGTGAGCCGAGATTGCACCACTGCACTCCAGCCTGGGTGACAGAGCGAGACTCCATCTCAAAAAAAGAAAAAAAAAAAAAGTGACTTAAATCATGATTCGCTGTACCCTGGATGTCATGGGATGAAAATGATCCTTCACTCTGTGTCTTCCTCCCCAAAACCCATCACCCAGTCTCAATATGAGAAAAACATCAGACAAATTCCAATAGGGAGCATCCTACAAAATCCCTGACCGGCTGGGTGCTGTGGCTTACGCTTGTAATCCCAGCACTTTGGAAGGCCATGGCAGGCAGATCACTTGAGTTCAGCAGTTCAAGACCAGCCTGGCCAACATGGTGAAACCTCTTGACTCTACTAAAAACACAAAACTTAGCCATGCAACTGTGGTCCCAGTTACTCAGGAGGCTGAGGCAGGAGAATTGCTTGAATCTGGGAGGCAGAGGTTGCAGTGAGCAGAGATCACACCACTTCACTCCAGCCTGGGCGACAGAACAAGACTCCGTCTCAAAAAAAATAAATAAATAATACAATAAAATAAAATAAAATAAAAAGCCCTATCAATGCTCCCGAAAACTGTCAAGGTCATCAAAAACAAGTAGAGCCTGAGAAACTCCCAGCCGAGAGGACCTCGGGAGACCTGAGGACCAAATGTGGGGTGGGATCCCAGATGGGATCCTGGGACAGAAAAGGGTGGCAGGAAAAACTACAGAAGTACAGACTTCAGCAAATAATTGATGTACCAATATTGGTTCATTAATAGAACATGAATATACAACGTTAATAATGGGGGAAACGGGGTGAGGGGTATATGGCAACTCCCTGTATTATCTTCACAATTTTTCTATAACTCTAAAAGAACAGACTATTTTTTAAACTCTACTTATAAAAAGGATAAAGTTAATTTTAAAAAAGGCTTGGGACTGGGCATGGTGGCTAACGCCTGTAATCCCAACACTTTTGGAGGCCAAGGCCAGAGGATCGTTTGAGTCTGGGAGTTAGAGACTGGCCTGGGCAACATGGCGAGACACCGTCTCTACAGAAAATTTAAAAATTAGCTGGGCATGGTGGCATGTACCTATGATTCCAGCTACTTGGGAGGAGGCTGGGGGATCATCGAACCTAGGAGGTTGAGGCTGCAAGTGAGCTGTGTTCATGTCACTGCACTCCAGTCTGGGTGACAAAGCAAGACCTTGTCTCAAAAAAATTTAAAAAAAAATTAAAAATTTAAAAAAGAGACTTAAAAGACACTTCATGTGTAGACTTTGTTTAGATCCAAATTCAAACAAAAGTTTTGTAAAGACATTTTGGGCCAGGGAAATCAGAAAATGGACCTGCATTAGATGTTAAGGAATTGTTATAAGCTGTGATGATAGTATTGTGTGTTTTTTTTTTTGTATGTGTGTGTGTGTGTGTTTTGTTCATTTTTTTTTGAGATGGAGTCTCACCCTGTCGCCCAAGCTGGTGTGCAGTGGTGCGATCTTGGCTCACTGCAACCTCCGCCTCCCAGGCTCAAGCAATTCTCCTGCCTAAGCCTCCTGAGTAGCTGGGATTATAGGTGAGCACCACCATGCCCAGCTAATTTTTATACTTTTAGTAGAGATGGGGTTTCACTATGTTGGCCAGGCTAGTCTCAAACTCCCGACCTCTAGTGACCCACCCGCCTCGGCCTCCCAAAGTGCTGGGATTACAGGCATGAGCCACCATGCCCGGCCAGTATTGTGGTTTTGATTTTCACAAAATTTTTATTGTTAAAGATGCTAACTGAAATATGCAAAGGTGAACTAATGTCTTGGATTAGCTTTAAAATATTATTCCAGGCACCCCCAAAAAAATTTAGGAAGGAAAGAAGTAACCAGATGGCAGAAAGTTGCTACATGGGAAGACCTGGGTGAACGAGGGTTCACTCTACTCTCCCTACCTTTGGGTATGTTGGACAATTTTCAGAATGGAAAGTTGAAATAAGGGGAGCAGGTGAGCAAACTGTGGATGCCTGAGGCCTCAGACAAACAAGGCCCAGCCATCGCCTCTGTGGGAGGGAACAAGATTGCTTCAAGCCTGGGATTTCATCAGCCCTCTTCTTGCAGCAGTCAGGCGGGAGACATCCAACGCCCGGGGACATCCAACACCCGGATTGGGTGACATTGGCCTTCCTGCATCCTAATCTTGCTTTACCTCCATCACCCTCAGGCACATGCAAATTTGTCCTATGGAAAATCAGGCCACGAGGGCAAAGGCATCTTGATGAGCAAGCCAGGGAGAGAGGATGGGCAATTCTGCCATTCAAAGGTTTCCCAAGCATCTGAAGAACACACAGAAATGCAAAGACCAGGTGAACAGAAAATGCTGGAACATAACATACAGACCACATATGAACCACAGAGGGGAAGGGGCACCCCCAGCGCAGTGGGCCTGCCCAGCCTCAACCCAGAGATCAAACTCAGCATCCACTAACGAGAACGCGATGGCACAAACAGACACCACGAGCCCCGATACGGTACTACCTCAGCAAGGACACATGATGCCTTCTGCAGAATTCTTGCCATGAAAGCTAAGTCTGAGCCTAACCTGGAGGAAATAATCCGATTAATACACACCGTGGGACATTTCAAAAGACAGTTCTGGGCAGGGCACGGTGGCTCACGCCTGTAATCCCAGCACTTTGGGAGGCCGAGATGAGCAGATCACGAGGTCAGGAGATCTAGACCATCCTGGCTAACATAGTGAAACCCCGTCTCTACTAAAAATACAAAAAATTAGCCGGGCGTGGTGGCGGGCACCTGTAGTCCCAGCTACTCGGGAGGCTGAGGCAGGAGAATGGCGTGAACCCGGGAGGCGGAGGTTATGGTGAGCAGAGATCGCGCCACTGCACTCCAGCCTGCCGACAGAGCGAGACTCTGTCTCGAAAAAAAAAAAAAAAAAAAAAAAAAAACAGTTCTGGACTGTCAAAACCACAGCAATACTACTTCACCTCTGCCAAGATGGCTAGAATCAAAAAGGCAGACCATAGCAAGTGCTGACAAGGATGTGGGGAAACCAGGCCCCTCCTACCTTGCTGGTAGGCAGGTAAAACGGTACATCTGCCTTGGAAAAGGGCGACGGTTCCCCAAAGTGTTAAACAAAAAGTTCCTGTATGACCCAGCCACTGCACTCCTAGGTACGCACCGCAAAATACTGGAAACAATGTCCACACAAATATTTGCACATGGATGTTCACAGCAGCATCATTCACAATAGACAAAAGGTGATGTAAACCCAAATGTCCATCAATTGATGATCGGGTAAATAAAAAGCCATAAAGAGGAATAAAGTACTGATCCTGCAATATGGATGAAACTTGAAAACATGAGGCTAAGTGAAAGAAGCGAGACACAAAAGGCCAGATTGTACAGGACTCCATTCCCATGAAAAGCCCACCGTAGGCTCAGAAATAGAGACAGAAAGCAGACTGGCAGTTGCTTAAAGCTGGGAGTTGGGGCAAAGGAAAAAAGTAGTGACTGCTAATGGGTACGGAGTTTCTTTCTGGGGTAACGCAAATGTTCTAAAATTGACTGTAGTGACAGCTGTACAGTGCTGTGAATATACTAAAAACCGCTGAGCTTTCAATGAATAAATTGTATGGTATATGAATTATAGCTCAAAAAAAAAAAAGACATTTAGTCTGTACTCTTCAAAAACGTCAATGCCGTAAAAGTCCCTTACTGGGCCAGGCGCAGTGGCTCACGCCTGTAATCCCAGCACTTTGGGAGGCCAAGGCGGGAGGATCACATGAGCCCAGGAGTCAAGAGACCAGCCTGGGCAACACAGGGATTTTGAGGAGAAATCCTGTCTCTACAAAAAATACAATAAATAAATAAATAAATGGGCATGGTGGCACACGCTTGTAATCCCAGCTACTCAGGAGATTAAGGTGGGAGGATCGCTTGAACCCAGGAGGCAGAGGTTGCACTGAACTGAGACTGCGCCACTGCACTCCATTCTGGGCTACAGAGTGAGAGCCTGTCTAAAAAAAAAAAATTCATAATTGGGGCCGGGCGCGGTGGCTCACGCCTGTAATCCCAGCACTTTGGGAGGCCGAGCCGGGCAGATCACGAGGTCAGGAGATCGAGACCATCCTAGCTAACACGGTGAAACCCCGTCTCTACTAAAAATACAAAAAAATTAGCCGGGCGTGGTGGCGGGCGCCTGTGGTCCCAGCTGTTTGGGAGGCTAAGGCAGGAGAATGGCATGAACACGGGAGGTGGAGCTTGCAGTGAGCCGAGATCACGCCACTGCAATCCAGCCTGGGTGACAGAGTAAGACTCCGTCTCAAAAAAAAAAAAAATTCATAATTAAGTCCCTTCCTCCACCAAAAGTGAGGAAACTCTGACAGACTAAAGACATGAACACCAAATGCATGAGCAGTCCTTGACTGGGTGTTGGATTTTTTATGAGCTATAAAGACAATTTGAATATGGACCGTCTATTACAAAATACTATACTATATTTAAGTTTCTTGGCTGAGACAATGGTATTGTGGTTCTGTAGGAAAAAGTATTAAAATGTCTGCAACTAACTTTCAAATGATCCTGCCAAAAAATAAAAATAAATGTGTGTGCGTGTGTGTATGTGTCTATGAGATGTGTTTGTAGAGAAAAAAGTTTGAGGGGAAATTTAAGAACTGGTGACTTTAGGGGAGACGTTTGCAGCTATTCCTTGTTCTGTTCTTTCAGCATTTTGGTACTTCGAAAAATTTTCAATATAAAAAATTACAGGAAACAGGCCGGGCGCGGTGGCTCACGCCTGTAATCCCAGCACTTTGGGAGGCCGAGGCAGGCAGATCATGAGGTCAGGAGATCGAGACCATCCTAGCTAACATGGTGAAACCCTGTCTCTACTAAAAATACAAAAAATTAGCCGGGTGTGGTGGCGGGCGCCTGTAATCCCAGCTACTCAAGAGGCTGAGGCAAGGGAAAGGCGTGAACCTGGGAGGCGGAGCTTGCAGTGAGCCGAGATTGCGCCACTGCACTCCAGCCTGGGTGGCAGAGTGAGACTCCGTCTCAAAAAAAAAAAAAAAAAAAAAAATTATGGGAAACATTATCTTGACTGTGGTAATTTTTCACAAGTGTGTATGTCTAAAGGTGTCAACTTACACTTTAAATACGCACAGTCTATTGAGGTGTAGTGCAATTACACCTCAAAAAAGCTGTTAAAATGTTGGTAGGGGAAAAAGGACTGGAAAGTGTCAAAGTTATTTTGCTCAAAATACTTTCTTGCAAACAGCAAAAAATGCAAGCCTCTTTATAAAAAAAAAAAAAAAAATGCTAAAACAAAAGAACCCAACAGCTCAATAGAACGGCAAAAAGAAAAAAAAACCAAAAGGCAGTTCCCAGAACATACCGATGGATTCTGAATAAATGAAAAGACCATCTGTCTCATACATAATAAAGCCAAAAAGTTTAATGAGGCCGGGTGGGGTGTCTCACGCCTGTAATCCCAGCACTTTGGGAGGCTGAGTCGGGCAGATCACAAGGTCGCGAGTTCAAGACCAGCCTGGCCAACGTGGTTAAAAACTCTACTAAAAATACAAAAATTAGCTGGGCGTGGTGGCACATGTCTGTAATCCCAGCTCTTGGGAGGATGAGGCAGGAGAATCACTTCAACACGGGAGGCGGAGGTTGCAGTGAGCCGAGATCACGCCACTGCACTCCAGCCTGGGCGACAGAGCAAGACTCTGTCTCAAAAAAAAAAACAATTTAATGAGCCACTTCATTGGAAAGGGCTTGGGAATTAGCCTTCACACGCGTCTACTGAGAGTGGAGAAACTGCTATCACTCTTTGAAGGACCATTTAGTAGTATCTTTGCAATATGAACAATGCATATAGAGCTCTTACTATGCAAGGCCTCAAGCAAACAGAGTTAATTCACATGGGCAGACATCAACACAGTAGTGACCTTAGGGGGTTAGTAACCATGTGGGAGCAGAAAGGGACTTCTGGAGGCTGGAACAATCCATTTTTAGATCTGCTGGTCAAGGAGTGTGTTCTGTGTGTGACAATTCATGATGCTATAGATTGATGTAAGCAAAAAACATACACCAATTACATTTCAATTAAAAATGTAGGCCGGGCCTGGTGGCTCACGCCTGTAATCCCAGCACTTTGGGAGGCCGAGGCGGGCGGATCACGAGGTCAGGAGATCGAGACCATCCTGGCTAATACGGTGAAACCCCGTCTCTACTAAAAATACAAAAAAAAAAAAAAAAAATTAGCCAGGCGTGGTGGCAGGCGCCTGTAGTCTCAGCTACTCGGGAGGCTGAGGCAGAAGAATGGCGTGAACCCAGGAGGCGGAGCTTGCAGTGAGCTGAGACTGTGCCTCTGCACTCCAGCCTGGGCGACAGAGCGAGACTCCGTCTCAAAAAAAAAAAAAAAAAAAAAATGTCAAAGGCCAGGCGTGGTGTCTCACGCTTGTAATCCGGCACTTTGGGAGGCCAAGCCAGGTGGATCACCTGAGGTCAGGAGTTCGACACCAGCCTGACCAACATGGAGAAACCCTGTCTCTACTAAAAATACAAAAGTAGCTGGGCATGGAGGCATGCGCCTATAATCCCAGCTACTCAGGAGGCTGAGGAAGGAGAATCACTTGAACCCAGGAGTCAGAGGTTGCAGTGAGCCGAGATCATGCCATTGCACTCCAGCCTGGGCAAGAAGAATGAAACTCTGTCTCAAAAAAAAAAAAAAAGTAAAAGAGCAGGGAGTGCTGGCTCACCCCTGTAATCCCAGCACTTTGGGAGGCTGAGGTTGGGAGGACTACCTGAAGCGAGGAGTTCAAGGCTTCAGTGAACTATGATTTTACCACTGCATTCCAGCCTGGGTGACAGAGCACGAACCTGTCTCTTAAAAAAAAAAAAAAAAAAAGGCCGGGCGTGGTGGCTTACGTCTGTAATCCCAGCACTTTGGGAGGCCAAGGCGGGCGGATCACGAGGTCAGGAGATCAAGACAATCCTGGCTAACACGGTGAAACCCCGTCTCTACTAAAAATACAAAAAATTAGCCGGGCGTGGTGGCGGGCGCCTGTAGCCCCAGCTACTTGGGAGGCTGAGGCAGGAGAATGGCGTGAACCCAAGAGGCGGAGGTTGCAGTGAGCAGAGATTGCGCCACTGCACTCCAGCCTCGGTGACACACCGAGACTCCGTCTCAAAAAAAAAAAAAAAAAAAACTTTTTAAATGCACAGACCCTTTGACTCAGCAATTCCACTTCTAACAATTTACAGATGAACTTGCCTAGGTGCACACAAAACAATACATATAGAAAGACCTACACTGCAGCCATGTTTAGAGTGGCCCGAGACAGGATCAAATGTTAGCCACCAGGGGCAGGTTCAACAATGGCACATCCTTACAGCAATGTGCTCTTTGCAGCCCTTCACAAGGAGGAAGCAAAGTTTATGTACTGATAAGTTCTGATCTTCCTTTTTTTTTTTTTTTTTTTTTTTTGAGACAGAGTCTCACTCTGTTGCTCAGGCTGGAGTGCAGTGGTGTGATCTCCACTCACTATAATCTCCACCTCCGGGGTTCAAGCGATTCTCCTGTCTCAGCCTTCCAAGTAAGTGGGACTATAGGCACATGCCACCAGGCCTGGCTAATTTTTGTATTTTTAGTAGAGACAGGGTTTCACCATGTTGGCCAGGCTGGTCTCGAACGCTTGACCTCAAGTGATCTACCCGCCTCAGCCTCCCAAAGTGCTGGGATTACAGGCGTGAGCCACTGTAACTGGCCCTCCAAAATTTATTCTTTTTTTTTTTTTAAGACAGATTCTTTCTCTGTTGCCCAGGCTGCAGTGCAGTGGCACGATCTTGGCTCATTACAAGCTCTACCTCCCGGGTTCACACCATCCTCCTGCCTCAGCCTCCTGAGTAGCTGGGACTACAGGCGCCCGCCACCACGCCCGGCTAATTTTTTGTATTTTTAGTAGAGACGGGGTTTCACCGTGGTCTCGATCTCCTGACCTCCTGATCCGCCCGCCTCGGCCTCCCAAAGTGCTGGGATTACAGGCTTGAGCCACCGCGCCTGGCCTCCTTTTTATGGCTGAATCATATTTCATTATATAGGCACATCACATTTTATCCCTTCATCAGCTGATAAGACATTTGGGATATTTCCACTTTTTTTTTTTTGAGACAGAGTCTCGCTCTGTCACCCAGGCTGGAGTGCAGTGGGGCGGTCTCGCATCACTGCAAGCTCCGCCTCCCGGGTTCACGCCATTCTCCTGCCTCAGCCTCCAGAGTAGCTGGGACCACAGGCACTCGCCACCACGCCCGGCTAATTTTTTGTATTTTTAGTAGAGACGGGGTTTCACCGTGTTAGTCAGGATGGTCTTGATCTCCTGACCTCGTGATCCGCCCACCTCGGCCTCCCAAAGCGCTGGGATTACAGGCGTGAGCCACTGCGCCCGGCCGGAATATTTCCAGTTTTTAGCTACTGTAGAAAGTGTTGCTATGAACACATGTGTATAAGTTGCTTAATAATTTTTTTTGAGATGGAGTCTCTGTCGCCCAGGCTTGAGTGCAGGGGGCGTGACTCAACCTCACCGCAACCTCAGCCTCCTGGGCTCAATCTATTCTCCTGCCTCAGCCTCCCAAGTAGCTGGGATTACAGGCATGCACCACCACGCCCAGCTAATTTTTTTTTTTTTTTTTTGAGACAGAGTTTCACTCTTGTTGCCCAGGCTGGCGTGCAATGGCGCAATCTCGGCTCACTGCAACGGCCGCCTTCCAGGTTCAAGCGATTCTCCTGCCTCAGGCTCCCAAGTAGCTAGGATCACAGGCATGTGCCACCATGCCCAGCTAATTTTTCGTATTTAGTAGAGACAGGGTTTCACCATGTTGGTCAGGCTGGTCTTGAACTCCTGACCTCAGGTGATCCATCCGCCTTGGCCTCCCAAGGTGCTAGGATTACAGGCGTGAGCCACCACACCTGGCCTAATTTTTGTATTTTTAGTAGAGACGGGGTTTCGCCATGTTGACCAGGCTGGTCTCAAACTCCTGACTTCAGATGAGCTGCCCACCTTGGCCTCCCAAAGTGCTGGGATTACAAGTGTGAGCCACCGTGCCAGGGCCATCACTTAATAATTTTTAAAGGAATTAATAAGTCTATCACTCTCCTACCAGACAAATTCCCTTCATATAGAAATATTCTACCATTTACTAAATGCTTATTCAGTGCCTGGCATTGTGCAGCCCAACCAAACTCCTTTAATTCCCCAATTTATCTCCTCTGCACAAATGGGACACAGATAAGTAAAGCAACTGGGCGGTGCACGGTGATTCATGCCTGTAAATCCAGCACTTTGGGAGGCCAAGGCAGGCAGATCACCTGAGGTCATGAGATCGAGATCAGCCTGGCCAACACAGTGAAACCCTGTCTCTACTAAAAATACAAAAAGTAGCTGGTCGTGGTGGCATCTGCCTGTAATCCCAGCTACTAGGGAGGCTGAAGCAGGAGAATTGCTTGAATCCGGGAGGCAGAGGTTGCAGTGAGCTGAGATCTCGCCATTGCACTCCAGCGTGGGAGAAGAAGCGAGACTGCATCTCAAAAAAAAAAAAAAAAAGAGAGAGAAGTAAAACAACTGGCTTAGGGTCACACAGTGAGTGAGAAACAGCTAGGATTCAAACTCATGTCTGTTCTCATGCTCCAAACAGGATGGTTGTAGGTTTATTTCAGACAAGCCCTAGATTAGAATATGGGGGGCCAGGCACGGTGGCTCACGCCTCTAATCACAGCACTTTGGGAGGCTGAGGAGGGCGGATTATGAGGTCAGGAGTTCAAAACCAGCCTGGCCAACATGGTGAAACCCCATTTCTACTAAAAATACAAAAATTAGCCAGGCATGGTGGCACACACGCCTGTAATCCCAGCTACTCAGGGGGCTGAGGAAGGAGAATTGTTTGAACCTGGGAGGCAGAGGTTGCCATGAGCCAAGACTGCGCCACTGCATTCCAGTCTGGGCCACAAAGCAAGACTCCATCTCGGAAAAAAAAAAAAAAGAATATGGGGTGTTTTTTTAAATACCATTAAACTTCACAAAGCAGGTTTGGCTCTACTTAGTAAACCCAGGCATGCTGAAAACTACAGTTGCTAGCAGACCCAATTTTCCTTTATTTAAAATTCACAAAACAGGCTGGGCACGGTGGCTTACGCCTGTAATCCCAACACTTTTGGGAGGCTGAGGCGGGCAGATCACTTGAGGTCAGGAGTTTGAGACCAGCCTGGCCAACAAGGTGAAACCTCGTCTCTACTAAAAATACAAAACTTAGCCAGGCATGGTGGTGGACACCTGTAATCCCAACTACTTGGGAGGGTGAGGGGGGAGGATTGCTTGAACCTGGGAGGTGGAGGTTGTAGTGAGACGAGATCACGCCACTGCACTCCAGCCTGAGCAACAGAGCTAGACCCCCATCTCAAAAACACAAAAAGGAAAGAAACAAGTCAGGTCAGCCTCTGGATGCTGCCCGGACTCGGGGAACAGGGAAGGGGTCATGAGGCAGGAAAACAGGCGAGATACTAATGTGGGCTCCATGTCCACTCTGCCTAGGTTCACATCCTGGCTGTGCCACCCATCTGACCTGAAACCAGCCACTTCACTGCTCTGTGTCTCAGTTTCCTCATCTGTCAAATGGGAACAGTAACAGTACCTACCGCACAGGGTCATTCTAAGGATTACATAAGGTTATTCTATCTACAAAAGCACTTAGTAATCATTAGCATCTCTATTAAAGGCACAAACCCCGGTTTACCCCAGGAAGAGCTCTGACCCCCAGATTCGGAGATGCTCTGCCAGAATACAGATTGTCTTATTTAAGTAAAAGTCTTAAATATCCACTCATATTTCATGTTTGTTGGCCTTAGATTGTCACATGGAACCACCGTCAGTTGAGACATGGGGATCCTGTGGTCACCCTTCGTGAAAAAGACAGGCTTATTTTTGCTCTAAAACAAATGATTTCTGCCTTCAAATAGCTCCGGAACCGCATCAAGAGGAAGTAAGTGGGACTCCCTGCACTCACACCCCTGATCCGTTCCCCCGCCAGACCCCAGGGCAACCTTTTCATATCCAGGCGTTCAGCCCTGCTTCCTTGCCCCTCTTTGGCCACCTACAAAGCGTTCTCTCCCCCACATGTATGAAGACACAGACCCACCTGTGCAAGAGGTGCCCCTGCCCATAGGAAAGGGAGGTCAAAAGTTACCGTTTTCCTAACAAATTAACCTTTCATGTTATCCAGTAAGAACATGCAGTCAATCTGATTTGGGCCTTCATGTTCCCTGCTATTCCCCACTCCCTCTCAATGAGCAGAAAACTTTAACTTTTTAGCCATGATTCTGGGCCAGGAAGGTACCAACTAGTCATAATTACAACCTCGCAATGAAGGGGTATGATTACTATCCCCATTTAACAAATAAAGAAACAGGCTCAAAGAAGTGAAGTCACTTCCCCAAAGCCATCCAACTGATAGAGCTCCAACTTCAACCCAAACTTCTCTGACTCCAAAACCCCAGGAAGGCTGGCAGCAAGCAAGATCCCCCTCCTCCCCAGGGAACAGCAAAGGAACCGCAATACCACACACCAGTGTCCCCAGGAACTTCCTCCTTCTCAGGAGCTGGTCGGCAGACTTCCGCCCGGAATGGCACCCCTATCGCACCTAGCTCCGAGAGCAGGAATTGGGGAAAACCCCCTGTGCTCCTCCTGGGACTCAACACCCTTCCCAGGAGGCTGCAGGATCCGGGACCTCCCCAAACTAAACAAAAGGCTCCACGCGAAAAGCCCCGCACACAGTAGGTGCTCGGTTTCCCAAAGCCACCGAGCAAATCGCATTGCTCCCTTCATTTCCTGTAAAGTAAAAGCAACTCCAAGTATCTTCAAAGCAGGAGGAGGAGTGGGGCAGAGGTCCCAGGGGAAGTGGGTCGGGATGCGAGGCTAGGACAAACCCGGGGTAGCTGGGGAGGGCGCAGGCGCGTGGGGACCGAGGGCGCCAGCGCACTGCCTGGCTCACAGTAGGAGCCATTCAAACGCGGTGAATGAATGAATGAGACGCGCGGCGGGCGTCAGCGCAGCCGGGAGAGACTCTGGCTGCGCCGACTGCGGGGGCAAGGTCCAAGGAGAAGCGCGGCGCAGAGGAGAGGGCGCCCCGAGGCCCGGCCGCCCAGACCCGCACTGGTTAGGCCCGGCGGGGACCGCAGGCGGCAGGCCCCGAGACGCAGGCCGGACCCCCTCTTCCCGCGCGCCGGCCGGGCGAGCAGCCCCGGAGGCCGCGCTCCTCCCAGGTCGGCCCTGGCAGCCAGGTGCGCGGCGGCCGGGGCAAGGTGACCGCGGGCGCGGGCCCGGCGCCCACCTTCTGAGCGGCGCGCACGTTGTCCTCGCCGAACAGGCTGCTGACGCTCTGGGAGAAGGTGTTGACCGTGCGGCGGTAGCTGTTCTTCTCCGCGCCGCCGCGGCCCCGCGCCCCCTGCGCGCCCGGGGCCAGCAGCCCGAGCAGCAGCAGCAGCAGCAGCAGCAGGAGCCCGGCCAGGGCCAGAGGCCCGCCTGAGGCGCGCGCGCCCATGCTCGGCCGGCAGGGTGCGGGGTCGCGGTGCGGGGTGAGGGCCGTGCGCTGGGCCGCCGCGGACTCCGGCTAGGGCAAGGTTGGCGCGCTCGGGGGCCGCGCGCCGCGCCTTTACCCACAGCCGCCGCCGCCGCCGCTGCTGCGCCACCCGCCCCGCCCCGCGCGCAAAGGCGCACGGCCCAGCCCACGCCGCGCCCCGCCCCCGGCGCGGGACCAACGCGACCCGGCCCCCGGGCCCCGCGCCCGCCTCCCGGAAGCCTGCCACGACCCGGTGTGGCTTCTCATCATTTAAATAAAATAATTCTCTTTTTTAACTTATCCGTGGAAAAGCAACCCGTGCCTGTAAAACTTGCAACAGCTTCAACCAGGAAAGTGACTGCAACTGACTGGAAAACATGAAATACACATATATGTAATCTCCCTGAATGTATTATAATGGTACCCCAAAATTGGCCCTCGTGGGCATCAGCTCATTCATTCTGAAAATTTTAAATAACAAGAAAGCATCAGGCATCCTCCTGCCGTTCCTGAATGAGCTGTATTTCAGAGCCCCAAAATAGTTGGGTAGGGAGTTTCTTTTAGCAAAGTCCAGCTAATACATGAGGACGAATGAGAGAATCCGAAAATTATTTGGCACCCCTCAATGGAATGATGGATGCACGCGATGATCATCAGAAATGGGTAAAACCAAGAGGCGAGGGTTTGGCGGGGAACTTGAAAATGGAGGGGCCAGGCCGCGAAGTCCCGGTCCCGCCAATCGATCTTAGTGCCAGGAAGTACCAGCGCCACCTGCGTTGGAATCTTGCCAAGACAAGTTGAGCATGAACCTGATGGGGCCTCTAGATCAAACCCACGGTTTACAGGAAATATGTCAGATAAGGAAAACTTAGAAGCAGCAGAAGCAACCAACTAACTCCAGCATGTGGGGCATTCTACGAAACAAACGACCCAGTTTGTTCAATAAATAAGCGATATAAAAGGTGAGCGGAGAGGAGGATAATTGGTTTTAAAGACTTAAGAGCCATAATAACCCATGCAATGCAAGGACTCTGTTTGCATCCTAAATGAAACAAATCAAGTCTAACCAACATTTTTTTTAGACAACCAAGAAAATAAAACTCAATTTTTGCCAATCCCAAGAATAAAAAATGCTCTTATTTTTGAATTTACATTTTCTGGATTCCTAGTAAGATTTTCATAGATTTATTGGCCATTTGAATTACTTCTCTGTGAATTACCTATTCATATCCTTTGCACATTTTTTCCCGTACTGTTTGCCTTTTTAAAAACTTTTTTGTAGGCCGGGTGCGGTGGTTAACGCCTGTGATTCCAGCACTTTGGGAGGCTGAGGCGGGCGATCTGAGGTCGGGAGTTCGAGACCAGCTTGACCAACATGGAGACATCTCCCCCGTCTCTACTAAAAATACAAAATGAGGCCGGGTGCGGTGGCTCATGCCTGTAATCCTAGCACTTTGGGAGGCCGAGGCGGGCGGATCACGAGGTCAGGAGATGGAGACCATCCTGGCTAACATGGTGAAACCCCGTCTCTACTAAAAATACAAAAAAATTAGCTGGGTGTGGTGGCGGGCGCCTGTAGTCCCAACTACTCCGGAGGCTGTTCAAGCGATTCTCCTGCCTCAACCTTCCGTGTAGCTGGGACTATAGGCACGCGCCACCACACCCGGCTAATATTTGTATTTTTAGTGGAGAGGGGTTTCGCCATGTTGGCCAGGCTGGTCTCAAACTCGTGACTTCAGGTGATCCGCCTGCCTCGGCCTCCCAAAGTGCTGTAATTACAGGTGTGAGCCACCATACCTGGCTTTTGTTCAACTTTATCTTTGTGAGATCCATCCATGCTGTTACGTATCTGCCTTCTTCTTGCTGTCTAGGATGGTCTATACCTTCTGGAAGGTAATTCATTGATATATTACATTTTATTTTATTTTTTATTTATTTATTTATTTTTGAGACGGAGTCTCGCTCTGTCGCCCAGGCTGGAGTGCAGTGGCGCAGTCTCGGCTCACTGCAAGCTCCGCCTCCCAGGTTCACGCCGTTCTCCTGCCTCAGCCTCTCCGAGTAGCTGGGACTACAGGGGTCCGCCACCACGCCCGGCTAATTTTTTGTATTTTTAGTGGAGACGGGGTTTCACTGTGGTCTCGATCTCCTGACCTCGTGATTCGCCCGCCTCGGCCTCCTAAAGTGCTGGGATTACAAGCGTGAGACACCACGCCTGGCCTTTGACATTTTTTTTTTTTTTTTTTTTGAGACGGAGTCTCGCTCTGTCGCCCAGGCTGGAGTCCAGTGGCGCGATCTCGGCTCACTGCAAGCTCCGCCTCCCGGATTCACGCCATTCTCCTGCCCCAGCCTCTCCGAGTAGCTGGGACTACAGGCGCCCGCCGCCACGCCCGGCTAATTTTTTTGTATTTTTAGTAGAGTCGGGGTTCCACCGTGGTCTCGATCTCCTGACCTCGTGATCTGCCCACCTCGGCCTCCCAAAGTGCTGGGATTACAAGCGTGAGCCACCGCGCCCGGCCGCTACTTAACATTTTTTAAACGTTTCTTAAACTTTTAATTTATTTAAATAAACATATTTAAAGAAGAAACTTTAAATCACTGTCATCCTAAGCAACAAAATCCATAAAAATACAGATTTGAGCCTGGGTGCGGTGGCTCAGGCCCGTAATCTCATCATTTTGAGAGGCCAGGGTGGGTGGATCACTTGATGTCAGAAGTTTGAGACCATCCTGGCCAACATGGTGAAAACCCATCTCTACTAAAAATACAAAAATTAGATGGGCATGGTTGTGGTTGCCTGTAATCCCAGCTACTTGGAAGGCTGAGACAGAAGAATCGCTTGAACCCGAGAGGTGGAGGTTGCAGTGAGCCGAGATTGCTCCACCACACTCCAGCCTGGGCGTCAGAGGGAGATTTCTGTCTCAAAAAAACAAAAACAAGCCAACAAACAAAAAACCCCACAGATTTGATACGCTAATTATGATTTTTTTAAAATGTCATTAAGGCCTTCGAGGTGGCTTATGCCTGTAATTCCAGCACTTTGGGAGGCTAAGACAAGCGAATCCCTTGAGCCCAGGATTTTGAGACCAGTCTAAGCAACATAGGGAGACACCATCTCTACAAAAAAATAGAAAAATTAGCTGGTCGTGGTGGTGTGTGCCTGTAGTCCTAACCACTCAGGAGGCTGAGGTGGGAGGAGAGGTCAAGGCTGCAACGAGTGGTGATTGTACCACTGCACTCTGGCCTGGGCCACAGGGCGAGATCTTATCGCTTAAAAAAAAAAAAAAAAAGTCAGGCGTGATGGCTCACGCCTGTAATCCCAACACTTTGGGAGGCCGAGGCAGGCAGATCACCTGAGGTCAGGAGTTTGAGACCAGCCTGGCCAACATGGTGAAACTCCATCTCTACTAAAATACAAAAACTAGCCGGGGGTGGTGGCGGGCACCTGTAGTCCCAGCTACTCGGAAGGCTGAGGCAGGAGAATCGTTTGAACCTGGGAGGCAGAGGTTGCAGTGAGCCGAGATTGCTCCACTACACTCCAGCCTGGGCAACAAAGCCAGACCTTGTCTCAAAAATAATAATAATAACAACAATAATAATAATGCATTGTTTCCCAGTGTGTTACTATGTGATGCGGTAATGGGAATTTAAAGTTATCTAATAGACAACTTTAATTTTTTTTTTTTTTTTGAGACAGAGTCTAGCTCTGTCGCCCAGGCTGAAGTGCAGTGGTGCAATCTCGGCTCACTGCAACCTCCACCTCCCGGGTTCAATCAATTCTCTGCCTCAGCCTCCCGCGTAGCTGGGATTACAGACGCCCGCCACCAGGCCTAGCTAATTTTTTTTTGTATTTTTAGTAGAGACGGGGGTTTCACCATCTTGGCCAGGCTGGTCTTGAACTCCTGACCTCGTGATCCACCCGCCTCGGCCTCCAAAAGTGCTAGGATTACAGGCGTGAGCCACCGCGCCCGTAGAGTCCGCCTTTTAGATCTTCCATCTATCCCTGTGATGGAAATATTTGCTGCCTTTTTAAAACTACACGACTAATACCTTTCTTGTAGGAGTATCAGAAAATGCAGATGCGCAAACCAGGGTTGGGAGGAAGAAGTTTGGAGTACTCGGGGCGGGGTATATTTTAAAAGGTGGCAAAACACTTCCACTCCCAAGCAGCCAAATTAGTATCAGTAGATATAAGTCATATTTAAACCGAGACTACCCCGAGCGAGAACGCCCCGGACTTAAAACGTGGGCCTGCGCTGGGACCTCAGGCCCCGCCTACTTCTCTAAATAGCCCCGCCCCCTGCCTGGCCCAGCTCCGCCTCTCCGCTAGGTTTCTCTTCCAACCCCGCCCCTCAGCAGCAAAGTCAGTTACAGCTCTCGCGATAACGCAACCCGGAAGTCTCACGGCCGGAGTTGGTGGTCTGGGAGCCCACGTGGGCTGGGTTTCGGATTGCTCTGCTGGTCCGGCCCGCTGGAGCGCCCACCCGGACCTAGTCGCCATGGGGAAGCTGCGCCGGCGGTACAACATCAAGGGGCGCCAGCAGGCGGGCCCCGGCCCCTCTAAGGGCCCCCCCGAACCGCCCCCCGTGCAGCTGGAACTGGAGGGTGAGACATCCCTGGACGGGGGCTGGATTTCGGGGATTTCCCAGGGCGGCCTGTGCCCTGCCTTCAGGACTCGGGTGGGGATCCCAGAGGGGTGGAATGGATCATCTGGAATGGGGGAATGGGTCCCCCCATTTCAGATGATCCAAAGGAGAGGGGCTTAGTGACAGCCTAGTTTTAACAGTGTATATGGAATGCCCGGGATTTCTCCCTCCCTCAAATAGTAACATGGAGAATTTGGCAAAAAAATAGGAGTAGTTCCATCCGTTCCCATCACTTCGATTATAATCTCTTTATAATCTCCAGCGACCCCCAAATGTGTATTTTCAGCCCAGTCTTGTCTGCTCAGCTCCAGGCTGGCTGACATTTCTCTCAGACCCCTTTTTAGTAGTAGCCCTTATTACATGCTAGGTACTATTCTAGGCACTGGAGACATAGCAGAAAGGGAGATTTTTAGAAAATCCCTGAGTTTACCTGCTGTATAGGAGGAGACAGGCAAAGAATAAACATATAGAAAGTTCTGTGGATACAGTGAGCAGATAAAACAGAAGAGGTCATTGGGTGGGTTGCAGCACCCCATAGAGTTGCTGGAGAAGACATCACTTTGTTAGAGTCAAGATCTGAAGGAGACCTGAGTGACTGCCTGGAGATGAGAGAAAAAACAGGTGGCCAGGGCAGGTCGGGCCTGGACTGCGGTCTTGGCGAGGACTGGGGCTTTTTCTCTACGGGAGAGGGCAGCCATGGGAGCGTTTAGAGCAGAGGAGTTGTGGTGGTGGGCACCTGTAGTCCCAGCTACTCAGGAGGCTGAGGCAGGAGAATGGCTTGAACCCAGCAGACGGAGGTTGCAGTGAGCCAAGATCGCGCCACTGTACTCTAGCCTGGGTGAGAGAGCGAGACTCCATCTCAAAAAAAAAAAAAAAAAAGTTCCACAGACAGGCTGGGAGTTGAGGCAGATCCCCTAACATCTCTGTGCCTTCGTTTTCACGTCTGCAGAATGGGACCAGTAGCACACGTTGAGCAGCCTTAATCCAAAATACTCCAAAATTCAACAGTTTTTGAGTGTCAACATGACACTTAAGGAAATGCTCACTGGAGCATTCCAGATTTCAAATTTTTAGATTAGGGATGCTCAACCAGTGAATAGAATACAGATATTCCTAAATCTAAAACACGTCTGGTCCCTAGCATTTCTGGAAAGGGATATTTAACCTGCAGTAGCCGTCTTACCGCCTATCAGAGTTTTGGAGATGGTAATTTGGGAAAATATGTTGCTTTGAAAAGTAAAGAAAGGTTACAGAGGTGAGGTATGTCCCGGGACAGGTGACAACCGTTACGATGGCAGTGACAATTCAGGATGGCACCTCAAAGACGGCCGTAGACGCTGGGCTGACACTTGGAACTGGACCACTTGAGCAGAAGGGCTGCGGTCTCTCAGACCCAGAGATTTGGGGAAAGATGTTTCTCACATCAGAACAGGACATTTCCATGTATCCCTGCCTTTCTCAGGGTCCAGAGGAATCTTATAAGAACATGACTCAGATTACCTTCTTTTATTTATTTATTTATTTGAGATGGAGCCTTGCTCTGTCCCCAAGCTGGAGTGCAGTGGCTCAATCTCTTGACTTCAGGTGATGTGCCTGCCTCGGCCTCCCAAAGTGCTAGGATTACAGGCGTGAGCCACTGCACCCAGCCCATTGTACTTAATTAATTAGGGTCACAAAACCTGTCCTCTTTGTAACATGAAGACGTAGAAACCAAATGGTTAATCAAAGAATCAGATCCTCCCCACACAGGAACACCAGAGAGCAAACCCCAGCATCAGACATCAGGCAGACCCAGGTACTTGCTAAGGTCTGTCTTACCTAAGATTCTGCAGTTGGAGTTGAAGAGTGATATGATAACTGAATTTTTCTTTTTTTTTTTTTTGAGACGGAGTCTCGCTCTGTCGCCCAGGCTGGAGTCCAGTGGCGCGATCTCGGCTCACTGCAAGCTCCGCCTCCCGGGTTCACGCCATTCTCCTGCCTCAGCCTCTCCGAGTAGCTGGGACTACAGGCGCCCGCCACCACGCCCGGCTAATTTTTTTGTATTTTTAGTAGAGACAGGGTTTCACCGTGGTCTCCATCTCCTGACCTCGTGATCCGCCTGCCTCGGCCTCCCAAAGTGCTGGGATAACTGAATTTTTCTAAAATTGTCTAGATTGTATACTTTCAAACTATTATGTTTAGAAATAGATATGACAGAAACTTAGCCTAGTCCACTATATACTTTCTTTTTTGTTTGAAATAGAGCCTCGTTCTGTCACCTAGGCTGGAGTGCAGTGGCGTGATCTCTGCTCACTGCAACCTCCACCTCCTGGGTTCAAGCAGTTCTCGTGCCTCAGCCTCCTGTGTAGCTGGGATTATAGGTGCATGCCATCACACCTGGCTAGTTTTTGTAGAGACAGGGTTTTGCCATGTTGGCCAGGCTGGTCCCCAACTCCTGGCCTCAGGTGATTTTCCCAAAGTGCTGGGATTGCAGGCATGTGCCACCGCGCCCGGCCCCACCTTACACTCTTAAGAGAACATCAGGCTGGGCGTGGTGGCTCACGCCTGTAATCCCAGCACTTTGGGAGGCTGAGGTGGGTGGCTCACTTGAGGTCAGGAGTTCAAGACCGCCTGGCTAACATGGTAAAACCCCGTCTCTACTAAAAATACAAAAATTAGCTGGGGCGTGGTGGTACATGCCTGTAATCCCAGCTACTCAGGAGGCTGAGGCAAGAGAATTGCTGGAACCTGGGAGGCGGAGGTTGCAGTGAGCCGAGATCGCACTACTGCACTCTAGTTTGGGGGATAAAGTGAGATACCGTCTCAAAAAAACAACAAGAGAAAAATCATAATTTTTTTTTGTTTTTTTGGGTTTTTTTTTTTTTCGAGACGGAGTCTCACTCTGTCGCCCAGGCTGGAGTGCAGTGACACAATCTTGGCTCATTGCAACCTCCATCTCCCAGTTTCAAGAGATTCTCCTGTCTCAGCCTCCCAAATAGCTAGGATTACAGGCACCCACCACCACACCTGGCTAATTTTTGTATTTTTAGTAGAGACAGCGTTTCGCCACGTAGGCCAGGCTGGTCTTGAACTCCTGACCTCAAGTGAGCCACCTGCCTCAGCCTCCCAAAGTGCTGGGATTACAGGCATGAGCCCCTGCGCCTGGCCTTGAGAACATCATAGTATTGTTATGAAAATAGATTTGACCTCACAGAGCCCCCTGTTCCTGTGCGCAGGCTCAGGAGGCCTCCATGCAGGTCAGGGGGCCTGTGGGAGGCGGGACCAGAGCTACCTCAAGGAGAATGGGGCCTTAATAACTGTGCTCTTTCAGACAAGGACACGTTGAAGGGAGTTGATGCAAGCAACGCGCTCGTTCTACCGGGGAAGAAGAAAAAGAAGACCAAAGCCCCTCCCCTGTCGAAGAAGGAGAAGAAGCCTCTGACCAAGAAGGAGAAGAAAGTGCTGCAGAAAATCTTAGAACAGAAGGAGAAAAAGAGCCAGGTATGCCCTACTCGGGCAGGGTCTGCAAGTGGCTCTCCAGCATAGAGAGAGATGGGGGGTCTCTCTCCTCCTGAGGGGGTCTCTGTGGCGCAACTGATAGAACTTTCTGGAATGAGAAAAATTCCAGTGCGGTAGCCACTAACCACGTATTGCTGTTGAGCACTTGAAATGCAGCTACTACGGCAAAGGAACTGAACTGAACTATTCCGGAGAATGTCAAACTTTTTTCCTTCATTGTTTTTTCTTCTTTTCTTTTTAAATTTAAATTTAATTTTGTTTTCTTTTTTTGTTTTGTTCCCGCATCCCCGACATCTTTTCTGGCTTTACCAAACCTTAAATTTTTTTTTTTTAGATGGAGTCTTGCTCTGTTGCCCAGGCTGGAGTGCAGTGAAATGATCTTAGGTTCTCCTGGGTTCAAGTGATTCTCTTGCGTCAGCCTCCTGTGTAGCTGGGATTACAAGTGCATGCCACCACGTCAGGCTATTTTTTTTTTTTTTTTTTGTATTTTTAGTAGAGATGGGGTTTCACCATGTTAGCCAGGATGGTCTTGATATCCTGACCTCGTGATCCGCCCGCCTCGGCCTCCCAAAGTGCTGGGATTACAGGCGTGAACCACCATGCCCGACCAACCTTCATTTTTTCATAGAGGAAAAAAGTTTGTCATGGGAAATTCAAACATTTGCAAGGGAAATTCAAACATTTGCAAGAGTAAAGAGAACAGTATGATGAACTCCCATGTGCCCATCACCAGCTCCAACATTGATCAGCCCCTGGTCAATCTTGGATTATCTCCACTGCTGGTCACTTTCCCACCCCTGGGTCATTTTGAAGCAAATCCCACATACAGTGAATCTGAACTAGTTTCCTGGGGATGTCATACAAATGACCACAAACTGAGGGGCTTAGGACAATAGAAATTCGTTCCTTCCCAGCTTAGGAGGCCCGAAGTCCGAGATCAAGGCGTCAGCAGGGCTGTGCTCCTCACTGGGCTCAGGGGAGGGTCATTCCTGGCCTCTTCCTGCTCCTGGCGGCTCTAGGCGTTCCCTTGGCTTGTGGCTGCGTCACTCCAATCTCTGCCTCCGTCTTCCCTCGGCCTTTCCTCTGTGTGTCTCTTTGAAGGGCACTTCTCATTGGATTTAGGTCGCACTCAGATACTCGGGATCATCTCGTCTTGAGATCCTTCACGTAATTACATAATTACATCTACAAAACCTTTTTTCCAAATAGGGTCACGTTCGCAAGTTCCAGGACACAAACACATCTTTGAGGGAGGCTGCCATTTAACCCACTATACATAGCATTTTATCCATAAATATTTCAATTTGTATCTCTGTAAGTAGAGACTTTTAAAAATGACCAGAATACCATTAGCACACCTAATCTTTTATTTTAATATCAAACATCTAGCAAGTGGTTAAATTTCCTGTTGTTTCATGGATACTCCTCACCCTTTTCTTGTTTTTTTTTCCCATTGTAGTTTATTTGTTGTTTGTCCTACCTTCTGGATTTTTAAAATTTTATTTTATTTTATTTTATTTTATTATTTTTTGAGATGGAGTTTTGCTCTTGTTGCCCAGGCTGGAGTGCAATGGCATGATCTCGGCTCACCGCAACCTCCGCCTCCCAGGTTCAAGCGATTCTCCTGCCTCAGCCTCCCGAGCAGCTGGGATTATAGGCATGCGCCACCACGCCTGGCTAACTTTGTATTTTTAATAGAGACAGGGTTTCTCCATGTTGGTCAGGCTGGTCTTGAACTCCCAACCTCAAGTGACCCACCTGTCTTGGCCTCCCAAAGTGCAGGGATTATAGACGTGAGCCACTGCGCCCAGCCTTAAAATTTTATTTTAAATGTGCTCCTCTGCCATCTGAGTTTTTTGTACATTAGTATTTGGATCTGTAGCAGTGACTGTCAGCCGGGACAGTTTTGCGCACCGCCCCCCGCTGCCCCGGGGACATTTGGCAGTGTCTTGAGACATTTTGGGCTGTGACAACTTGGGAGTGCTGCTGGCATCTGGCGGGTGGAGCCACGGGATGCTGTTAACAGCCTACAATGCACAGAGAAACAAAAACTTATTTGGCCCTAAATGTCAATAGTGCTGAGATTGAGGAACCCTGACCTGGAGCCTTCATGAGAATCAAGGTTGACTTTTGGTGAGGCCACTGCACATGGGAGCTGTGTCTTCGCATCAGGAGGCTTGAGGGTCTCTCTCCAGCAGTTGTGGATGGGCAGTCCCCAGAGCCTTAGTAGGGGGAAGACTCACTCACCTGTGAGCATGTTCTTTTGTTTTTTTTGGAGACAAGGTCTTGCTCTGTCGCCCAGGCTGGAGTGCAGTGGTATGATCTCAGCTCACTGCAACCTCTGCCTCCCAGGTTCAAGCAATTGTCCTGCCTCAGCCTCCCGGGTAGCTGGTACCACAAGCATGCACCACCATGCCTGGCTAATTTTTGTATTTTTAGTAGAGACCTGGTTTCACCATGTTGGTTAGGCTGGTCTTGAACTCCTGACCTCAGGTGATCCACCCGCCTCGGCCTCCTAAAGTGCTGAGATTGCAGGCGTGAGCCACTGCGCCTTGTCAGCGTGTCATTTTTAAATCCTATTTAGGGTCCTTTCCCGCTGTGCTATACCTTGCTCTGTGTGTGTATGTGTGTGTGTGTATAATACACACATAGAAGTGTGTAGGCCGGGCACAGTGGCTCACGCTTGTAATCCCAGCACTTTGGGAGGCCGAGGCGGGCAGATCACGAGGTCAGGAGATCGAGACCACGGTGAAACCCTGTCTCTACTAGAAATACAAAAAATTAGCCGGGCGTGATGGCGGGCGCCTGTAGTCCCAGCTACTCGGAGAGGCTGAGGCAGGAGAATGGCGTGAACCCGGGAGGCGGAGCTTGCAGTGAGCCGAGATCGCGCCACTGCACTCCAGCCTGGGCGGCAGAGCGAGACTCCGTCTCAAAAAAAAAAAAAAGAAGTGTATATAAAACCTGTATGTACAATTACAAGAACAATAAAGCAAAAACTCACGAAACCTTCACCCAACTGAAAGAAGCCGACTGGGTCCACCCCCTGCAGACAGCGTTGCTCAGGGTAGCTCCAGGACCAATTCGCATCAGGCACACAAAGCCGCCTCCTTCCTCAGAGCAGCTAGGGAGCGCTGCTGTACATGACCGAGCTGTGCTTTATTCGTCTCCTGTTGATGGACATCTGATGGGCCATAATCTTCTACTGCGATGCCCTGCCGCAAAGAACCTTATTTATACAACCCCAGATTCTGTAAAAGGGGTTAAAAAAGCCAGCTTGCTGTGTCTGTTGATGGAAGAACACCATGCAACAGTAGAATTGCGATTTGACCTCTGATTTTAAAGACTCCAGGTGTTAATGATGCTGAAATTTTATTAGAGTCTCACTTCCCTTCTTAGGAGAGGGTCGTGATGGCAAATGCGTAACACACTCGTTTCCTTTCCCAGCGAGCAGAGATGCTACAGAAGCTGAGTGAAGTCCAGGCTTCCGAAGCTGAGATGAGACTCTTTTATACCACCTCCAAGCTGGGCACTGGGGACCGCATGTACCGCACCAAAGAGTGAGTTGGCTGGTCCTTCCCTAACGCTGCCCTCCCTCCAGGGCCCCCTAGGGAGGGCGCACAGGTTATGGGGTCCTCTGGGGGTGGAACATTTGAGAAAATACCTTTGTGGTGGCCTGAGTGGCTGAAAATTCATTGTCATCCTAAATGCCTCTAGTGGGTAAAGGCCATAGATGCTGCTGAACCTTCTGCGACACCCAGGACAGCAAAGTTTCTCGCTGCAGTGATGTCATTTTCCTGTGGTGTAGAGTCCCTTGTTACAGCTCTTCCAGCTTTTGTACAGCTGATTAGGCCAGAAATTCCCATTAGGTGGTCAAGGGCTGGATTTGGCCCATCAGCGGGTTTTGTTTGGTTTGGTTTGTGTCGTGTTTTTTGTTTTGTTTTTGTTTTTTTGAGACGGAGTCTCACTCTGTCACCCAGGCTGGAGTGCAATGGCGTGATCTCAACTCACCGCAACCTCCACCTCCCAGGTTCAAGCGATTCTCCTGCCTCAGCCTCCCAAGTAGCTGGGATTACAGGCATGCGCCACCACGCCCGGCTAATTTTGTGTTTTTAGTAGAGACGGCGTTTCTCCATGTTGGTCAGGCTGGTCTCAAACTCCCAACCTCGGTGATCTGCCCTCCTTGGCCTCCCAAAATGCTGTGATTACAGGCGTGAGCCACCGCCTCCGACCGGTTTGTGTCGTGTTTTAAGGAGTGAGTGCTGTTTGCCAATATGTTAGCTTCCTGGCGCTGCCATAACCAATTACTGCAAACAACGGTGGCTTAGAACAACCAAGCTGGAAGGGTGCCGTGGCTCACACCTGTAATCCTAGCACTTTGGGAGGCTGAGGCGAGTGGATCACCTGAGGTCAGGAGTTTGAGACCAGCATGGCCAACATGGTGAAACCCCATCTCCACTAAAAATACAAAAATTAGCTGGGCATGGTGGCTCATGCCTGTGGTCCCAGCTACTCTGGCGGCTGAGGTGGGAGGATCACCTGAGCCTGGGAGGTTGAAGCTACAGCGAGCCGCGATTGCACCACTGCACTCCGTCCTGGGCGACAAGGTGAATTCATATTCCCACCTAGTCTCGACTAGTTGGACGATCTGGCCACACCAGCAGTGTCCCCACCAAGCTGCTGACCCTTAAATGGCCTGTGTGCCCCTCCTACCCAGTCCCACCCAGCTCTGCGGTCTCCTCAGCCCGTGCTGCTCATTTACATGAGGCCTGGCCCATGTCTGTGAGCACTGTCAGTTAGTGACTGTTTATGGAGTGCAGAGACTGTCCTAGGCTCTCTGCTAGGCCCTGGGGATAGAGCAGCGCACAGAAATAAAGTCCTTTCTCTTAAGGAGCTTCCCAGTGTCATGGGGGGAGATGTAATCATGGGAAGTCATTAGGTGAGTGCATCTGTGTCCCGCGCTGGGAAGCCCTGAGCAGAAAATGAAGCAGGGAAGAGTGAGGTGGAGGGAGAAGGGAGAGATGTGGGGTCTGTGTGTGGTCAGGGAGTCTCCCTGACAGCTGGTGCTTAAGCAGAGGCTTCAGTGGAGTGAGAGGAGGTATCTGCAGGAAGGGCGTTTCAGGGAGTGGAACAGCAGGTGCAAAGGCCCTGAGGCAGAAAGGGGTGTGGCCCTGGAGTCCTGACCTCTGGAGATTGAGGTGGGGCCTCTGTGCCTGAAGTCTCTGCTATCTCAACAGGAAGCCTGACGAGGTGGTAGCCCCAGGCCAGGAGAAGATCAGCAGCCTCAGCGGTGCCCACCGGAAGCGTCGCCGCTGGCCCTCAGCTGAGGAGGAGGAGGAGTCAGAGGAGTCAGAGCTGGACGAGGACCCGGCTGCTGAGCCGGCTGAGGCTGGTGTGGGGACCACCGTGGCACCTCTGCGGCCAGCTCCAGCACCCAGCAGTCTGCCCATGCCGGCTGGGATGCCTGTTCCTCATCCTCCAGCTGCAGCCCCACCACTGCCCAGGGCCCTGGCTAAGCCCGCCATCTTCATCCCTGTGAACCGCTCCCCGGAAATGCAGGTTCGCCACCCTGTGTTTGTGATTAAGAATCTAGGTTAGCAGGCGAGGGGCGTGCAGAGGGCGTCCTGGTGAAGTGGGGCCAGGGCATCCCTTCTCTGTGCCTCCGTGTCCCCATCTAGGAAAGGGGAGAGTGACCGCACCTCCCTTGAGGCTGTGGCAGGGATTGGTGCGCGAGGAGGATCACAGTGCAGGGCGGGTGTCTGGCGGCACGCCTGGCAGGCTCGGGGCGTTGGAAGTCGGCGGCAGTAGCTTCATTGCCATTGCCCTCTGACCAGCAGGCCTGGCCTGGGCTGCCCTGATCCAGACAAGAGTTTGGGCTGTGAATCAGTTGACCCGAAATCAAGTGCTGATTCCCCTGCTCTCCAGCTCACTTCCCACTCATCTGTAAAATGGAAATACTCTGGCTACTGAAGGGGCTCCCCCTCTCTGTGCCTGTTTCCTTCCTGGTACAATGAGTGTCTCACTGGGTTGTGAAGACAATGAAAGGATTTGGGGCATGGAAAGCCCACAGCCCACACAGGAACTCTGGATCCCTAGAGGTATAATGGTTGGCTGCTGAATGGAATTGGGATCCTGATTCTAAGTACATTTTTCTGCTTTTATAAGTCTTCATCAGGGTAAGCTGACTGCTCTAGCAAACGACCCCAAAGTGCCAGTGGCTTCACACCACAAACGTTTGCTTCTAGGTGATGTCATCACGCAGTGCCATCTGGTGGCAAGGAGGGTGTGGGGTTCTGCTCTGCGCGGTCACTCAGGGGCCTGGCCTCCTCCATCCCGTGTCCGTGCCATCCCTTGGGACTTCAGTTCCTGCTCTTCTTTGTGAATTTTTCCCTATTCGCATCCTGTCCATATTCCTAAGCAATACATACCGTAGGTTTGCCTGTATTTAAAAGTGGTGTCATGTCATTTATGTTATTCCAGTTTGCTTTTTTGTTACTCAGCATTATATCCTGGGATACATCCATGCTGATGCAGGCAGCTGAGGCTCATTTATTTTTTTCCCCACTATCGAGTATTCCACGGTGCGAATATAGCACAGGATAAGTATTCTGTTGCTGGATAGTTGGTTGTTTTAGCTTTTTGCTATTATCTTCACTGCTGTTTTTGTTGTTTGTTCGAGACAGGGTCTCACTCTGTCATCCAGGCTAAAGTGCAGAGGTTTGATCTCAGCTGACTGCAACCTCCGCCTCCAAGGCTCAAGTGACCCTCCTGCCTCACCCTCCCAAGGAGCCTGGGACTGTGGGCACACTCTACTACGCTTGGCTAAATTTGTATTTTTTTTGTAGAGACAGGGTTTTGCCATGTTGCCCAGGCTGGTCTTGAACTCCCAAGCTCAGGCAACTCCCAAGCTCAGGCAGTCTGCCCGCTTTGGCCTCCTAAAGTGCTGGGATTACAGGCATGAGCACCGTGACCGGCTTTCACTGCTGTTTTTTTTTTTTTTTTTTTTTTGAGACGGAGTCTTTCTGTGTCCCTCCAGGCTGGAGTGCAGTGGCACGATCTCGGCTCACTGCAAGCTCCGCCTCCCGGGTTCACGCCATTCTCCTGCCTCAGCCTCCCAAATAGCTGGGACTACAGGTGCCCGCCAACACGCCCGGCTAATTTTTTGTATTTTTTTTTAGTAGAGATGGGGTTTCACCATGTTAGCCAGGATGGTCTCGATCTCCTGACCTTGTGGTCCGCCCACCTCGGCCTCCCAAAGTGCTGGGATTACAAGCTTGAGCCACCGCGCCCGGCCTATTCACTGCTGTTTTAAACGTTCTTGTCCCTCTCCTATGAGCGCACGTGCAGAAGTTTCTCTTGGGCAGTGTTTGCAAATGACGTCATAGCCATCTTTGGGTCATGAATTGAGTAGCTTTTTATCTTTTCTTTTTTCTTTTTTTTTTCGAGACAGTGTCTTGTTGTGTCACCCAGGCTGGAGTGCAGTGGTGCGATCACAGTTCACTGCAGCTTCTACCTCCTAGGCTCAAGCAGTCCTTCCACCTCAGCTTCCTGAGTAGCTGGTACTACAGATGTGTGCCACCATGCCTGGCTAACTTTTTTATTTTTATTTTTTTGTAGAGACAGAGTCTGGCTATGTTGCCCAGGCTGGTCTTGAATTCCTGGCCTCAAGCAATCCTCTGCCTTGGCCTCTCAAGTCACGGGGATTACAGGCGTGAGCCATCATGCCTGGCCTCATATTTAAAAAAAAAAAAAATGGACACCAGGCACGATGGCTCACGCCTGTAATCCCAGCACTTTGGGAGGCTGAGGCGGGTGGATCATCTGAGGTCAGGAGTTTGACACCAGCCTGGCCAACGTGGTGAAACCCCATCTCTACTGAAAATACAAAAATTAGCCGGGCATGGTGGTGGGTGCCTGTAATCCCAGCTACTCGGGAGGCTGAGGCAGGAGAATCACTTGAACCCGGGAAGTGGAGGTTGCAGTGAGCCAAGATCACACTATTGCACTTCAGCCTGGACAAGAAGAGTGAAACTCTGTCTCAAAAAGTAAATAAATACAACAAGTGGAATAGAATAGAATAGAATAGAAATAGAACAAAATTAAGGGTATGAGCTTGTTGGCCAGGCATGGTGGCTCATGCCTGTAATCCCGGCACTTTGGGAGGCCAAGGTGGGCGGATCACCTGAGGTCAGGACCAGCCTGGCCAACCTGGTGAAACCCCTTCTCCACTAAAAATATAAAAATTAGCCGGGCGTGGTGGCATGTGCCTGTAATCCCAGCTACTCGGGAGGCTGAGGCGGGAGAATTGCTTGAACCCGGGAGGCAGAGGTTGCAGTGAGCCGAGATCGCGCCATTGCATACACATTAGGGTGAGCCATGTTTCACAGAACTGTTCCTTCCATATACGATACATATACGTGCCTGTGTGTGTACTGTGTTATGATATAAAATGTGTTTCTTTCCATGAGTCATAGGAAAAAATGTAGAAAGCCCCTGCTCTGGAATATGTACCTAGGAGAGGAACCACAGGGCCACACATCCTTAACTTTGAGAAAATTCGCACCAGATTATTTACCGAAGTGGCTGTGCCATTAATTGAGACTCCTGCCAGCAACAGCCGAGGGTTCCCATATCTCTGAGAGACTGCTCTGCCCCACCCAAGCTGTGCCTGGGAATGTCAGGCCTGGTGTCCTGAAGGATGCGGTCCCTGTCTCTGTCTCTCCCGGACCATGGCTCCTGGTCCCCTCCCCAGCTGTCAAGGCCTCTGTTCCCCAGCAGGCACATCTATTCAGCACCCATGTGTCAGCTGCCACCTTCCTGGAGGTCACATCACTGTCTATAGTCTTGCTCCTAAGTGCTGACTTCCTCTCCTTCCAGGAAGAACGGCTGAAGCTCCCAATTCTCTCTGAAGAACAAGTAATCATGGAGGCTGTGGCTGAGCACCCCATCGTCATCGTGTGTGGCGAGACCGGCAGCGGGAAGACCACACAGGTGCCTCAGTTTCTCTATGAAGCAGGCTACAGCAGGTAGGGGCTGGACACAGGGTTCTCTCTGGGTCCCTCAGTGACACTGGAGATGCCCCGAAAGGTCGATAAGAGCCTGGGCTCCCCAGGATCCAATCCTGGATCTGCCCTGCGCATGCTGTGTGACTTCAGACAAGCTACTTAACCTCTCTGGGCCCCAGCTGTGAGATGGGAATAGTGGCGCCTACTTCACAAGATTGTCGTGTGGATTGAGTGAACACTTAAGTGAGTAGCACACTTAATTCCTGGCACATAGAGCTATGTGCTTACTATTTTCTTTTTTCCTTTTTTTTTTTGAGACAGCATGTTGCTGTGTCACCCCGGCTGGAGTACAGTGATGTGATCTTGGCTCACTGCAACTCCGCCTCCCGGGTTCAAGCGATTCTCCTGCCTCAGCCTCCTGAATAGCTGGGATTACAGGCGCCCGCCACCACACCCAGCTAATTTTTGTATTTTTAGCAGAGACACGGTTTCTTTTTTTTTTCTTTTTTTTTTTAATTATTATTATTTTTTTGAGATGGAGTCTCGCTCTGTTGCCCAGGCTGGAGTGCAGTGGCACCATCTTGGCTCACTGCAAGCTCCGCCTCCCGGGTTCATGCCATTCTCCTGCCTCAGCCTCCCAAGTAACTGGGACTGCAGGCGCCCGCCACCACACCCAGCTAATTTTTTTGTATTTTTAGTAGAGACGGGATTTCACCATGTTAGCCAGGATGGTCTCCATCTCCTGACCTTGTGATCCGCCCGCCTCGGCCTCCCAAAGTGCTGGGATTACAGGCATGAGCCACTGCGCCCGGCCAAGAGACAGTTTCACCATGTTGGTCAGGCTGGTCTCAAACTCCTGACCTCATGTGATCCACCCACCTCGATCTCCCAAAGTGATGGGATTACAGGCGTGAGCCACCCCGCCCAGCCTGTGCTTACTATTTTCACTGTGTAGCCTGCTATTGGCACTTTTGAGCTATGTGTGTTGGGGTCCCCAAGACCATGCGCAGGTTCGGTGATTGACTAGGGACTCCCAGGACTCAGCGTGTTATCCTGCACGTGGCTATGGTACATTACAGCGAAGGATGCCATCAGCAGAGGGCAGTGGCACCTGGGGTGTTCTGGGGAAGCCCAGCTCCAGCTTCCAGAGTCCCCTCCTGGTGGACTCACACAGGAGGCACTGGATTCTCCAGTAGCCACACAGGAACTATCCTTCACCAGGGAAGCTTGTTAGAGATTCAGAGTCCACTGCCGTTACTGGGGTCGCCTAAGCCCGCCCTGCCTGGCAGGAACGAAATCCTAGATGCCTAAAAGGAAAGGAGGTGTCCGGCATAAACCACCCTGTTTGCACAAACAGCCTGGGCACAGTGGGCCCCGCACTTACAGGGAATGGAGGGAGCTCTCCTGTTGTACAGGTTCAGGCACCCAGCGAGGGCCAGCCCCGTCAACAGCCTTTTGAGGGAGAGCAGCCGCAGGCCTGTGGCGTTAATGTTCCCACAGAGCTGGAACCAGCCACCCATCAGCTTGGCGGGTTCCTGTGTCTGGACGAGCTTGTGCTTGACTGGGGCAAACAGAGCTCCCAGCCTGGTTCCCCCGGGCCCTGTTCCTTCTAGCAGCTGCCTGGTGTCTGCTGCGTGGTGAATGTCGAACCATTTTCTGTGTGTTGTTGGCCTCTGGGCTGTTCCCTTTGCTGTTAAAAGTAGTGCAACCTGGCATTGTTTCCCACGGCCCCTGGGTGAGCGCCAGGTCAGTATGGCAAATCTTGCTGTGGAACTGCATGAGGCTTTGGGATGAGCAGGTGGGGCCGCGCACTGTTGATGGCCATGTTCTTCCTCCCCCAGTGAAGACAGCATCATCGGTGTCACGGAGCCCCGCCGAGTGGCCGCCATGGCCATGTCCCAGCGAGTGGCCAAGGAGATGAATCTGTCCCAGCGGTGAGGGCTCTACTTCCTGGGGCGGACTGTGGGGTGGTCCTGTGGCCTTGCCCAGACGTGGGAAGCCCAGGAGGAGGTGAGCAGCATCTGTGCCGAGGGTGCTGGGTGGAGTGTCACCTCTGCATGTAGCACTGGGAATCATTGTGGGAGACAGCCTTCCAGGACCTGCCCAAGCAGGGGGCCTCCAAGCAGGCTTACATCCTGCATAGTGTGCCGAGGGGACACAGTGGCCCATCCAGGGGCTCGAGAACAGAGCAGGGGGCCAGATGCAGGCAGTCACGGAGCTAGTACCTAGCATTGCCGGGTTAATCTAAAACTCAAGGTTCTAAAGTACAAAATCTTGGCCGGGTGTGGTGGCTCACGCCTGTAATTCCAGCGCTTTGGGAGGCCGAGGCGGGTAGATCGCCTGAGGTCGGGAATTCGAGACCAGCCTGACCAACATGGAGAAACCCTGTCTCTACTAAAAATACAAAATGAGCCAGGTGTGGTGGCATATGCCTGTAATCCCAGCTACTCGGGAGGTTGAGGCAGGAGAACCCAGGAGGCGGAAGTTGCTGTGAGCCAAGATCGCACCATTGCACTCCAGCATGGGTGACAAGAGTGAAACTCTGTCTCAAAAAAAAAAAAAAAAAGTCTTCTGGCAGTAAGTCTGTAGGAAAGTTGCTTTGGAAAGTAACCTTGAACAGGCAGATATAGCACTTGCTTTACAATGGCTGGGAGCATGTGTTTATAATGCAGAGGCCTGTGTCTAACATGTCCAACATGGTCTCAGATCCAGAAGGCACAAAAGAGCACAGAGTGAGAGCCTGCCTCTTCTGCCCACTCATCAGATGTTACTAGGCAGCGTCTAGTGTGCCAGGCCCGTCCTGGGCTCTCAGGACGTGGTGGTGGACCAGACAGAGCCACCAGCTCCTGGGTCAGCATGCCAGTTGGGGGACTTGTTGTCTTTGTACATTAGGCTGGGAGGACACTAAGGCAGGGATGGAGTACTGAGGGCCCCTTCTCACCCAGTGCCCTGCCTCCTCTCCAGTAGCAGCCACCACTGCCCATCTCCTGCACATCCTCCTGGACAATTCTGTGCATAGTCAGCGGGCGTCTAGAAAAAGCTGCCTCATCCTCTTTTTTAACTTGTTAAATATTATAAAAATTTGGGGACTGGGCATCCGGGTGCGGTGGCTCACGCCTGTAATCCCAGCACTTTTGGATCGAGACCATCCTGGCTAACACGGTGAAACCCTGTCTCTTCAAAAAATACAAAAAATTAGCCAGGCGCAGTGGCGGGCACCTGTAGTCCCAGCTATTCAGGAGGCTGAGGCAGGGGAATGGCGTGAACCCAGGACGCGGAGCTTGCAGTGAGCCGAGATTGAGATAGCGCCACTGCAGTCTGGCCTGGGCGAAAGAGCGAGACTCCGTCTCAGAAAAAAAAAAAAAAAAAAAAATGGGGGGACTGGGCATGGCAGCTTACGCCTGTAATCCCAGGACTTTGGGAGGCCATGGCAGGCGGATCACCAGAGGTTGGGAGTTTGTGACTAGCCTGACAAACATGAAGAAAACGCATCTCTAGTAAAAATACAAAAAAATTAGCCGGGTGTGGTGGCACATGCCTGTAATCCAGCTATTCGGGAGGCTGAGGCAGAACAATCGCTTGAACCCGAGAGGCGGAGGTTGCCATGAGCCGAGATCATGCCATTGCACTTCAGCCTGGGCAACAAGAGTGAGACTCCATCTCAAAAAAAGAAAAAAAAGTGGGGGCATATACATAAGTAGAAAGGATAGTATAATGAGCCCCCAGGTACCCAAGACCCAGTTGTAATAATTGTCAACTCCTGCCCTACCCTGTTGGGTCTGTACTCTCCTCCTGGCCCCCCTCCCCATCACTGTTTAGAAGCAAATCTTAGATACCTTATTTTATCCTCAATATTTTGCTGTACAGATCTGAGAGATAAGAACTAATTTTTTTAATTTTTCTTTCTTTTTTTTTTTTTTTTTTTTTTTTTTTTTGAGACGGAATTTCACTTTGTCACCTAGGCTGGAGTTCAGTGGTGCGATCTTGGCTCACTGCAACCTTTGCCTCCTGGGTTCAAACAATTCTACCTCAGCCTCCCTAATAGCTGGAATTGCAGGTGCCCGGCCAATTTTTATATTTAGTAGAGATGGGGTTTCACTATGTTGGCCAGGCTGGTCTTGAACTCCTCACCTCAGGTGATCCACCCACCTTGGCCTCCCAAATTGCTGGGATTATAGGCGTGAGCCATTTTTTGGTTTTTTGAGATGGCTCTGTCACCCAGGCTGGAGTGCAGTGGTGCCATCTTTGCTCAGTGCAGCCTCAACCTCTTGGGCACAAGTAATTCTCCCACCTCAGCCTCCTGAGTAGCTGGGACTACAGGTGCGCACCACCACACCAGGCTAATTTTTGAATTAAGACAAGGACTTTTTGTGAAACACACACAGCCGCAGTACCCCGAGGATAGTTGCCAAGTCTGTGAAGTCTCTGGAACACACTCCAGCCCGTGTGCAGGTCTCCCCGGCGTCTCCTGGCCTAGTCGCCATTCGAGGACAGCTCTGGCCGAGGTGTTCAGGGCCTGGCTCCTCAGCTGCCCTCAACAGCTCCTTCCCTTCCCTTCAGAAACCAGGATTTTGGAGGGGGAGAGTGGACTGGGGAGATGTCTGGGACTTGTTTCGGGTTGCTGGCGGGCCCTGCCCTCAAGCCGCCTGCCTGCTCCACGGCCTGCCTTGTAGTGGCCCCGTGGCGACAGCCCCAGCCAGGCACGGCTCTGCCCTAAACCAAACTCTGCCCACACAGGGTCGTCTCCTACCAGATCCGGTATGAAGGAAATGTGACAGAGGAGACCAGAATCAAGTTCATGACAGATGGTGTGCTGCTCAAAGAAATCCAGAAGGTTGGTTGCGGATCCTGGCTCACAGAGCAAGGCCAGTGGGCGTGGGGGCGGGGTGCTAGGATGTTACCTGGGATCTGAGCAACCGGCGAGCCACCTGTTGATCCAGCACTCCCACGCTGCTGCTGTGTGACTTTGGGTGAGTTACTTAACCTCTCCAAGCTCAGTTTCTTGATGAGTATGTTGGTGCATTCCTCAGAGAATCGTTTTGAAGTGGAAGTTGTAGAGTGCATGCTAACAGCTTAGCACAGTGGCCCGTACCTAGAAGGTGCTCATGAAATGTGAACTTATATTTTTATTATGACTGACTCACAGAGTTCACACCTTGCCCAGGGTGTACTGAATGCCTGTGGTGTGCAGGCTGTGCCCTGCGGGGGACCCAGACATAGCCCCCTCTTGGGAGCTTCGAGTCCAGTTGCGTTTGGTGAGGGGCAGTACCAGACTCGGAGTGGGGTACCAGCCTCAGGCTGAGGGACAGGGGAGGGGCCGCTGGGCCTTGCCCTTGAGCGTCTTCACGGTCCCTGGCCACAGAAGCTGCATCCCAAGGACTTTCCGTTTGTAAATTGGAACCCCAGCTGCTGCCTCCCCGGTCAGCCCACTTGGGCCTTGGAGAAGCACCCCACGCTTCCTAGGGAGCCGGCCATTCGGTCAAGTGGGTGGCACGTGTGTCCAGAGAGCATGCAGGGCCCGGGTGGGGGACTGCTGTCTGGTGAAGAAGCTGTGCTCTGTGCTGGCTGTGACGTCCCCTTGGGCAGGGCCAGTCTCCCAGGGGGATGGCAAAGGTGATTCCAGCCCTCCTGGCTTTGAGGCCACTGGGACTCCTGGGGGTGGCGGTGGATGCAGTTTGGGTCTGGGTGGCCCTTGTCTGTGTGGCACCTGCTGGCTGACTGCCCGCAGCCCCACCCCACATCTCATTTCCATTTCACACCTGCTCTCCCGCCCTGCGGGCATTCGAGTTGAGCAGCTCACCTCTGATGAAGAGCAGCTGCCCTTCCTCTCACACTGTCTCCTCAAGTGGGGGTTCTGGGACGTGAAGCGGCCCTTGGGGCTCAGGCTGGAAGGGTGGGCCTTACCCCTGGACCTCCCCCCAGGACTTCCTGCTGCTGCGGTACAAGGTGGTGATCATCGACGAGGCCCACGAGAGGAGCGTGTACACCGACATCCTCATCGGCCTCCTGTCCCGCATTGTGACTCTCCGGGCCAAGGTAGCACAGGAGGCAGGTGCTGGGGAGCCCTGAGCCCTGGACCCCCCCAGCTCTGTCAGAGGCTTGGGCTCCCTTCACCTGTTCCCCGTTGTACCCTGGGCTGCTGCCATGAGCAGGTCCCCCGAGCACAAGGTCTCCCTGGGCCGTGAATCTTGGAACAGCCCCTGTGTGATCCCCTCCCCACCGCCCCAGCGCCAGCCTCATAAACTGGTGTCCTTCTCCCCATCCAAAGCAAGAGGCTCAGGAGAAGTGTTGATGCCTGGCCAGGCGCAATGGGGCTGGTTGATGAGGCCTCTGGGATCAGTAGAGCGGGTGGGCCTGCCCAGCCAAGGGTCAGGCTCCTGGAGCTCTGAGAGGGGCTCCCCAGGGCCTCTTTCTCCATCTCCCTGCCCCAACCTGACACAGGGGCCTGCTGAGTTGGTGGGTGCCACCCTGGGGCGGGGCTCCGTGCAGTAGGCCTGTCCCACCCTCCCGGCGGGGAGAGGGGCCTGCGCTCCACATGTGCCATGAGCCTGGCCACATTCAAGGCCCTGAAAATCGACAGTGAACAAGACGCTGTCTTGTTCTAACAGTTCCTGCCCTCCTGGGGCCTCCACTTCAGCAAAGATGGCAGGCAGGGCGCAGACTCAGAGTATGTGAGCCAGTGACAGACAAAGCCGGGGGCAGTGGAGGGAGGATGCAGGGCTAGCGAGGGCCTCACCCAAAAGGTGACCTCTGAGCTCAAGTGGAGGGCTGAGTGAGGGAGGGAGTGAGCGGCGTGCATCGCAGAGCGAGGAGAAGTCTGACTGGAGGAGAGCAGTGCAAAGGTCCTGGGGCGGGCATCTGCCTGGTGCCTTTTTTCTTTTGGTAACAAACTTTATTGGACTGTGATTCACATTTCATATCATTCGTCCTTTCAGATGTACAATTCAGTGGCTTTTAGTCCATTCACAGAGTGTGCAGCCATCACCACAGTTTTACATTTTGTCACTCATCAATCCAAAAATAAACCCTAGGCCGGGTGCGGTGGCTCACGCCTGTAATCCCAGCACTGTGGGATGCTGAGGCGGGTGGATCGCTTGAGGTCAGGAGTTCAAGACCAGCCTGGCCAACATGGTGAAACCCTGTCTCTACTGAAAAACCAAAAAATTAGCCAGGCCTGGTGGCGCATGCCTGTAATCTCAGCTACTCGGGAGGCTGAGGCAGGAGAATCACTTGAACCCAGTGGGTGGAGCTTGCAGTGAGCCGAGATCGCTCCGCTGCACTCCAGCCTTGGTGAGAGAGTGAGACTTCATCTGAAAAATAAAAACAAAAAGAAACCCTGTGCCTTTTACGGTTTTTGGTGGTGGTGGTTTTTGTTTTTGTTTTTTGTCGAGGCAGGGTCTCATTGTCACTGAGGCTGGAGTGCAGTGGTGCAATCACAGCTCACTGCAAGCCCGACCTTCTGGGCTTAAGGAATCCTTTTGCCTCAGCCCCCCAAGAAGCTGCACCATGGTCACTCTGTGTGTAACCATTTGCAAATGATTTCCCGCAGCGGCTGCAGAATTCCGTGGTACTTCCCCACCAGCAGTGTCAGAGCTTCCAGTTTCTCCACATCCTGCCAACACTTGTCCTGTTTCATTTCTGTTATTCTAGACATCCCTGTGGGTGGACAGTGACATCTCACTGTGGTCTTGGTTTATGTCTTTGGAGGCATCAGGGAGTCTGGGATGGCCAAGCAGAGAGGGTTAGGTGGGGTCAGGAAGGCACGGGGCTGAGGCAGACAGGGACGGTCACTGTGGGGCAAGAGAGGGGCCTATGCTGGGTGTCATGCCTCCCACAGAGGTGCTCTGGCCACTCCTTAGCTTCTGGGTTTGGGGTTTCGTAGCAGCAAAGGCAGCAAGGGCTTGAAGCAGAGCTCACCATGAGGCCATTAGGCATTGCTGAGAGGCCTGGGGACCAGGGAGCTCTCGGGAGCTCTCTCCCACCCACAACAGACCCCAGAGAATCAGGCAGCTCTTCCCTGAGCCTCCAGCACAGATACTCGGTGAATCTTGGTGCCAGGTGGGAGCTGGGTTGGGTGGGTTCCCGTCTCAGCCCGCCTGCCTCATATTCCACCATCAAAGCCTGACTCTGAAAGACCCCCTGGAACAAGCCACCGCCCTGGGAGCGGCAGGTCCCGCTATTGACTCACTTTCTCCAAGGAGCCTTTGGCATCCAGAAAGGGGCAGAGGGTGGGGGCTGGAAATGGGGTGGGCAGCAGGGCACCCGCATGACGATTTCCCAGGCTTCAGACCCAAATGTGGTCCTGGGGCCCTGGTCACCGAGCCTGTCCTCCCGCAGAGGAACCTGCCACTCAAGCTGCTCATCATGTCGGCCACGCTGCGGGTGGAGGACTTCACCCAGAACCCGCGGCTCTTCGCCAAGCCGCCCCCAGTCATCAAGGTAACACAGGGTCCCATGTCCTCTTTGTGCTCGGGATGGCACAAGGATGCCCTGGTGTCGGGAGCCTCCTGAGAGACCTCACTTGGTCACGTGGGGGATTGACAGCAGCTTAGAGGAGGTGTTAGAAACCTTGATTCGGAATAATGGGGAAAGGGAAGGCAGCCCTGGGCCGAAGCCCGTGCCCCGCCCCACTCCCCATGCCTTCCTGGGTGTCCCACAGGTGGAATCCAGGCAGTTCCCAGTGACTGTGCATTTCAACAAGCGGACGCCGCTGGAAGACTACAGTGGCGAGTGCTTCCGGAAGGTCCGCAAGATCCACCGGATGCTGCCTGCAGGTGAGGCCCTGGCCGGGTCAGGGGAAGGAAGCCTCCCTTCCTAAACCCTCGCTGAAGGCACGAGTGTGGGAGGGCCCATCTCCGAGTGGCTCAGAAAAGTCCCTTGTCCCTGCCAGGCCTCGGCTTCCTCACTTATTCCAGAGTGTTCACGACACCTGTCCTGCCTTATTCCACTCAAAATACTATGAGGCTTCAGCAGCTACCAGATGGTAGAGTTTGCCATCCGTCCCCATCTGATAAGCAGAAAAACCCACAGGGCCCGGGCCAGTGCTGACCATAGACACTGCAGGGGAACAGGCACATCCCCCCAAGAGTCACGGATACCCTTCACAGCTCTGCCTTGTCCCCATCATACCTGCTCCGTTACCCACCTCATGTTACTGAAATGGATGTGACCTTTCTTTTTTTTTTTTTTTTTTTTGAGACGGAGTCTCGCTCTGTCGCCCAGGCTGGAGTGCAGTGGCGCGATCTCGGCTCACTGCAAGCTCCGCCTCCCGGGTTCACGCCATTCTCCTGCCTCAGCCTCTCCGAGTAGCTGGGACTACAGGCGCCCGCCATCACGCCTGGCTAATTTTTTGTATTTTTAGTAGAGACGGGGTTTCACCGTGGTCTTGATCTCCTGACCTCGTGATCCGCCCGCCTCTGCCTCCCAAAATGCTGGGATTACAAGCGTGAGCCACCGCACCCGGCCTGGATGTGACCTTTCTGTGTGAATTGATTGTGATCGCTTCCAGCCAGACTTTTTTTTTGAGGCGGAGTTTTACTCTTGTTGCCCAGGCTGGAGTGCAGTGGCAGATCTTGACTCACTGCAACCTCCGCCTCCCGGGTTCAAGCGATTCTTCTGCCTCAGCCTCCCAAGTAGCTGGGATTACAGGTCCCACACTCGTCGCACACTGCCACGTCCCGGCTAATTTTTTGTATTTTAGTAGAGATGGGGTTTCATCATGTTGGCCAGGCTGGTCTCGAACTCCTGACCTCAGGTGAGCTGCCTGCCTCAGCCTCCCAAAATGCTGGAATTACAGGTGTGAGCCACTGCACCCAGCCTAGCCAGAGACTCTTGTGTGCCGAATTCCGGCCCAAGGCTGGCTTTCTTCATGTTAGGGAGGCAAGGAGCTGTGGGGGTGCTTCCCAACAAGCTTGACCTCGTCCTTCAAGGAAGCCGAGGTTGCTGCTTCATGATGCTCTGTCCTTGCTCTGCTTACGGCCTTTTGGGGCTCCCATCCATTCTCTGGGAGACTGGGGCTGGCAGGAGGTGAGGCGGGAGCTTGGGCAGTGAGCCTTCCTACAGCCTCGGGTCTCAGGGCAGCCGTGGCGCTGGCGCTGTCGTGGGTGTGGTGTGCAGGGTTCTGCGTGAGCATGCTTCTCAGGGCTTTTGGGTCTGTTCCTGGGAGTGGTGCTGCTGGGCTGTGCGGTCGCCGTGTTTGTTGAACTCCCTGGCGGCAAGTCCTTCAGTCTGGCGGTGCTGCCTCCTGCTCATCTATGTCTGTGTACTCCTGTCCTCCCCCATTATCCCTGGAACCTTGCCTCTCAGAGCATGGCTTGGCAGGTGCTCCTTGCTAAGCAAATGTTTGTGAGTGACTGATGGATAACAGAGGGGCCCATTCTTTCCACAGGTGGCATCCTGGTGTTCCTGACAGGGCAGGCTGAGGTTCATGCGCTGTGCCGCAGGCTCAGGAAGGCTTTCCCACCCTCCAGAGCCCGGCCACAAGGTAAAGAGGACGCCCCAACCAGCGCTCTGCCCTGAGCAGCTGGGCTTGGCCTCGTGCTCCCTGGCTGGGGTGCAGCTCCCGCCTCTGAGCTTCCTTCTGGAAGCATCAGCACCTTTCCCGTCCCCCACCTCACCCCCGAATAAATGGCCACCACTGAGTGGCCGTGCCTTGAACAACAAAGAGCAGTGTGCTGGCGACCATGCCGGCCACAGACGCCTTTCTCCCCAACCTGCCCCTCTCCCAGAAAAGGACAACGATCAGAAAGACTCGGCGGAGGAAATGCGGAAGTTTAAGAAGTCAAGGGCCAGGGCCAAGAAGGCGCGGGCCGAGGTACGTGGGAGGCTGGCAGGGACTCCTGGAGAGTCAGGCTGCGTTGTCCAGGATGGCGGCTGCCAGCCCCATGTGGCTGCTTAGGTTTAAGTGTAATTGGAATAAAATGAAATTAAAAATCCAGTTCCTGGTTGGGCACAGTGGCTCATGCCTATAATTCCAGGACTTTGGGAGGCCAAGGTGGGAGGATCACTTGAGGCCTAGAGTTTGAGACCAGCCTGGGCAACATGGTGAGACCATGTCTCTACAAAAAATTTTTTAGATTAATTCAGTGCAGTGGCGCATGCCTGTGGTCCCAGCTGCTCAGAGGCTGAGGCGGGAAAACCATCTGAGCCCAGGAGGTCAAGGCTGCAGTGAGCTGTGATGGTCCCACTGCACTCTAGCCTGGGCAACAGAGCGAGACTCTGTCTCAGGAAAGGAAAAGAAGGCCGGGCGTGGTGGCTATGCCTGTGATCCCAGCACTTTGGGAGACTGAGGCAGGTGGATCACCTGAGGTCAAGAGTTCAAGTCCAGCCTGACCAACATGGCGAAACCGTGTCTCTACTAAAAATACAAAATTAGCCAGGCATGGTGGCGTGCACCTGTACTCCCAGCTACTCTGGGATGGCTGGGCTGGGAGGGGCTTTACTCTAGCCTCTGCGTGAAGGCACCGTGGGTCTTGTGGTCCGTGACAGTAGCGTAAGCACTCAGCCGTCTCTGACTTGCCTGTTGCACACTGATGTGTCAGGCAGCGATCCAGGTTCCTCACGTGTGTTCACACAACCCTCCCACCAGCCTGAGAGACAACGTCTATGATAGTCCCCAATGTTTAGGTGGGGAAACTCAGGCAGGAAGAGAGAATTATGTGGCCTGCCCCGGGTTGCACGGCCCATGGGTGTGGACTGGGGCTTCTACGCGAGGGCACCTGTCTTCCCGCACGTGCCGCGTCCTCACACCCAGGATCCCTGCAGCCCAGGTGTCTATGTCTTGTTCGCCGTAGGTGCTGCCCCAGATCAACTTGGATCATTACTCGGTGTTACCGGCAGGCGAAGGCGATGAGGACAGGGAGGCAGAAGTGGATGAGGAAGAGGGGGCCCTGGACTCCGACCTCGATCTGGACCTAGGGGATGGCGGGCAAGATGGAGGTGTGGCCCTAGCACCGCTTCCTGCTCACATTCATTAGCTCTGCCCTGAGGATGTGCCCAGAGCACTTGTGGGCTCCCCGGGGGCCAGGATTCTAGCAGCTTTGTCCCCGATGCTTCCTGAGTTCTTGAAACTGCCCGGCACGAGGAGGCCTCGAACATTTGCCGAGTTGAATGTAATGGGGGCTGCCAACCCCTTTGCTGAGGGACGCAGGCCTCCAGGGCCCGGAGGTGTTGCCCAGCTCCGTGTGCTTGCAGGGGCCCCCTGAATGTAGGCGGACCCAGTGCCCTGCTGTGCCCAGCCAGGGGCTGAGTGGGGCAGCAGAGAGTACCCCAGTATGGGCTCAGCCTGACCCCACCAATGCTGCCAGGACACGAGGAGTGGAGTCAGGCCCCCGGGATCCATGCCAGGGGTTTGGAGGAGGAGATTGTGCAGCACAGGGGTTCAGATCCGGTTCAGGGCAGTAGAGACGAGATCCCCTGGGAACGTCAGCAGGCCCCCTAGGCTTGGCCTGGCTGGTCCCAAGGGGAGCCTCTGCAGCAGGGCAAAGAAAGGAGCTGTGGTGGAGCAGCCTGGGGGTGCAGGGCCGCTGTGGCCGGCTCCTGCCTGCAGGCATCTGTCCCGGCCCGGGTGCCAGTGGCCTCTGCTTTCCCTCCAGGCGAGCAGCCCGACGCCTCCCTCCCGCTTCACGTGCTCCCGCTGTACTCTCTGCTGGCCCCAGAGAAGCAAGCACAGGTAACCGTGCTGGGCCAGTGCCCAGCTTTTGGGGCACTTTTAAGGGCATTGCAGTGGGGTTGGTCAAGCCCTTGGTGGTCCTCTCCATCTGCTGTTTGATCAGCATCCCCAGAGTTTTGAGGAATACTGGGGTAGTTTTGGAGAATAGGGAACCCTCCCCCAAGGCAGTGGGTCCCAGGTGGGATGGCTTGTCCTTGCTACCTCTCCAGCACACCAGCCTGGCTGGCTTTGTCCTTGAGCCTCCATTCCATGATTTCTTTCCTGATTCTGGTGTTTCCCTGCCATCCCTTCCCCAAATCCTAGGTCTTTAAGCCTCCACCGGAGGGGATTCGGTTGTGTGTTGTGGCCACCAATGTGGCCGAGACGTCTCTTACCATCCCTGGCATCAAGTACGTGGTGGACTGTGGGAAGGTCAAGAAGCGCTACTATGACCGCGTCACTGGTGTATCCTCCTTCCGTGTCACCTGGGTCTCCCAGGCATCAGCTGACCAGCGAGCGGGCAGAGCAGGACGGACAGAGCCCGGCCACTGCTACAGGTGGGTCACCCAGGCTCCTCCTCAGGGACGTTGGTGCCGCCTTGCAATAGCCACTGAAGAACAAGGGAAGGACGCTGACCCCACCTCCATCTGTAGTGCGTCCCGTGTCCTGCTGGGCCCCTGTGACTTTGGGGTGCTCCCCAGCCGTTTTGCTGGCTTTCAGATACTCAACACTATTTCTTTTTTTTTTTTTTGAGATGGAGTTTTACTCTTGTCACCCAGGCTGGAGTGCAATGGCGTGATCTTGACTCACTGCAACCTCCACCTCCTACGTTCAAGTAATTCTCCTGCCTTAGCCTCCCAAGTAGCTGGGATTACAGGTGCGCGCCACCACACCCAGCTAATTTTTGTATTTTTATTATATTTATTTATTTATTTTAATTTTTGTATTTTTAGTGAAGACGGGGTTTCAGCATGTTGGCCAGACTGGTCTCGAACTCCTGACCTCAGGTGAGCCACCGTGCCTGGCCTACTTGCACTGTTTCTTTTTTTTTTTTTTTTTTTTTTTTTTTGAGACGAGTCTCACTCTGTTGCCCAGGCTGGAGTGCAGTGGCGCGATCTCGGCTCACTGCAAGCTCCACCTCCCGGGTTCACGCCATTCTCCTGCCTCTGCCTCCTGAGTAGCTGGGACTACAGGCACCTGCCACCACGCCCGGCTAATTTTTTTTTTTTTTTTTTTGTATTTTTAGTAGAGATGGGTTTTGACTGTGTTAGCCAGGATGGTCTCGATCTCCTGACCTCGTGATCTGCCCGCCTTGGCCTCCCAAAGTGTTGGGATCACAGACGTGAGCCACCGTGCCCGGCCACTGTTTCTTTATTCTGTTACTGAGGTCAGGCCCAGCTCTTGAGTGCTGTTTGTTTGTTAACAGTTTGATCAGGATATAATTCACATACCATAAAGTGCATAATTTTAAAGCGTACAATCCAGGAGTTTTTAGGACAGTCACAGAGTTGTGCAACCATCACCACAATCAATGTCAGAACTTCCCATCAACCCAAAAAGAAACCCCATGGCCATTGCAGTCACCCCCGCTTCTTGCCCGCCCCAGCCTGTGACAAGCATCAGTCCACTAGTTTTTGTCTCTAGGGATGTGCCTATTGTGGACAGTTCAGATAAATGCAATAAAGTCATACAAAGTGTGGCCCCTCGTGTCTGGCCTCTGCCGCTCAGCACGGTGAGTTTTCGAGGCTCACTCTGGGTGGCAGGTGTCAGCACCCCATTCCTGGCCGTGGCTGAATGATATCGCACCATATGGATGTGCCGAGTTTTGTTTGTCTGTTCATCAGCTGGTGGACGTTTGGTTGTTTTCACCTCTTGGCTATTGTGGATAGTGCTGCTCTGAACACTCAGGTGCAAGGATTTGTCTGGCTCCGTTTTCATTGCTCTTGCAGTGGAACCTAAGAGAACCACTGGGCCGTATGGTAACTCTTGGTTTAACTTACCGAGGAACCACCAAACTGTTTTCCACAGCAGCTGCCCCATTTTACATGCCTACCAACAGTGAATGAGGTTTTCAGTTTCTTCACATCCTCACCAGCACTTTTTTATTTTTATTTTTTGAGATGGAGTCTCACTGTGTCACCCAGGCTGGAGTGCAGTGGTGCAATCTCAGCTCACTGCAACCTCTGCCTCCCGGGTTCAAGCAATTCTCCTGCCTCAGCCTTCCAAGTAGCTGGAATGATAGGCATGCACCACCATGTCTGTATAATTTTTTTGTTTGTTTGTTTGTTTTGTTTTTGAGACTGAGTCTCGCTGTTGTCGGCCTGGGCTAGAATTCAATGGCTCAATCTCAGCTCACTGCAACCTCCGCCTCCAGGATTCCAGCAATTCTCCTGCCTCAGCCTCCCAAGTAGCTGAGATTACAGGTGACCACCACCACGCCCAGCTTATTTTTGTATTTTTAGTAGAGATGGGGGTTCACCATGTTGGCAAGGCTGGTCTCGAACTCCTGACCTCAGGTGATCCACCTGCCTCGTCCTCCCAAAGTGGTGGGATTGCAGGCATGAGCCACAGTGCCCGGCCAATTTTTAGATTTTTAGTAGAGATGGGGTTTCACCATGTTGGCCAGGCTGGTCTTGAACACCTGCCTCGGCCTCCCAAAGTGCTGGAATTATAGGCATGAACCACCGCGCCTGGCCAGCACCAACACTTATTTTTAATATTTTTGTTTTGCTGGGGGTTTTTTTGAGAGACAAAGTCTCACTCTGTTGCTCAGGCTGGAGTTCAGTGGCCCAAGTATAGCTCACTGCAGCCTCCGCCTCCTGGGCTCAAGCAGTCTTCCTGCCTCAGCCTCCCAAGTAGCTGGGAGTAGAGGCACGTGGCACTGTGCCTGGCTTCAGGTGTTTTTTTTGTTTTGTTTTGTTTTAATGTGTGACTATTTCCTGTCACACACAGCCCTGCCCTGGTCCTGAGAACAGGTGCCCCTACCTCCCCCGCCCCCACTTTCTTTTTAATATGAAAGCTTCAGTATTTTTGAGCCTAGCCCTCCTGGTGGGTGTGAAGTGGTATCACATTGTGGCTTTGGTTATATGTTTCCCTAATGACTAATGATGGCCTCTTTTCATGTGCTTATTGGCCCTTTATGCATCTTCCTAGGGAACTGCCTATTCAGATCTTTTGTTCATTTTTAATTAGGTTATTTCTCCTTTTATTGTTGATCTGTAAGAGTTCTTTAGGCCAGGCGCTGTGGCTCATGCCTGTAATCCCAGCACTTTGGGAGGCTGAGGTGGGCAGATCACAAGGTCAGGAGTTCAAGACCAGCCTGGCCAACATAGTGAAACCCTGTCTTTACTAAAAATACAAAAATTAGCTGGGAGGCTTCCCAAGTCGGCAGTCTCAGCGCGCCTGCGCTGAACGGCCCTGCGCGCAGTGAGGCAGTGGCGGGGGAAGGCACCGGTGGGGCCGACGGGCGGGTGAAGGAGGGAAGCGGGCGAGCAAGCCCAGTGCGCGCCGCGGCAGCCCGGGCACCCTCCCCTTCCGGGCGTGAGTCGCTGTGAAAAGAGCTGAAGCGAACAGACTCGCACCGGCAGCGAGCCGCCGCTCCCGCCGCCTGAGCCCGGCCTCCCTCGGCTCCGGCGCTCCGGTCGCGGGCCCGGTTCCCGGCACACCCGCTCCAGCCGCCCCCAGAGCCTGTCCCCAGCCCTTCGGAAGCCCCGGCGCCAGCCCGGGCCCTCGGCAGGGAGGATGACGGAGCTGCAGTCGGCACTGCTACTGCGAAGACAGCTGGCAGAAACATCTCCAGAGCTTTAGTCTCCAGAGTTTATACCTGTTGCAACTGAGGAGAAATCTACCAGTATAAATGTTTCTGCTCCTCTTGAAAAAAGGTTTGAAGAAGAGTATAATGAAATGCCACCCAAACCAACCTTCATATATATGAAAAGAGGGCTTGGACATTAAATTTTTTTTTTGAGATGGAGTCTCACTCTTTTCATCCAGGCTGGAGTCCAGTGTCGTGATCTTGGCTCACTGCAACCTCCGCCTCCTGGGTTCAAGCAGTTCTTCTGCCTCAGCCTCCCTTGTAGCTGGGACTACACCTCAGGTGACCCACCCACCTGGGCCTCCCAAAGTGCTGGGATTACAGATGTGAACTACTGCGCCTGGCCTGGACTTGTTATTAATATAAAATTTTAGAGCTTTTAAGCCATAGGATCATGTAAAAATTATCTTATATTGGCACTTTCAATTTAAAGTGCTGACAGATCACACGTAATCTTCAAATTGAATTCTACATTTAACAAATATTGAGTGCCTACTTTGTAAACATAGCAGTACATTAAAGAACAGACATGAAAGTTAAAAAAAAAAAAAAAAAAAATTAGCTGGGCATGGTGGCATGCACTTGTAATCCCAGCTACTTGGGAGGCTGAGGCAGGAGAATCACTTGAACCTGGGAGGCAGAGGTTGCAGTGAGCCAAGATCACTCCCCTGTACTCCAGCTTGGGCGACAGAGCGAGACTTCGTCTCAAAAAAAAAAAAAAAGTTCTTTATATAACCTGGATATTAGATCCTAATCAGATGTGTCATTGACAAATATTTTCTCCTAATCCTTGTGCTGTAATTGTGTGTATGGGTGTGTGTGTGCGTGTATGTAAAAAATAGCTTTATTGCTGTTCCTTTTGTCAGGGCTACATGTTAATTACAAAAGTAGAAAATTTAGAAAATTTACAAAGAAAACCAGTAAGAAGTAACTGTAGTTAAAGTGTAGAGTGCTATGCACCATCCCCTGTTTTAAGTGGAATGATACCTTTTCTTTTGGTTTTGAGATGGAGTCTTGCTCTGTCGCCCAGGCTGGAGTACAGTGGCGCCATCTGGCTCACCGCAACCTTTGCATCCTGGGTTCAAGTGATTCTCCTGCCTCAGCCTCCCGAGTAGCTGGGACTACAGATTTAAGCGACCGCGCCTGGCTAATTTTTGTATTTTTAGTAGAGATGGGGTTTCCCCATGTTGGCCAGGCTGGTCTCGAACCCCTAACCTCAAGTGATCCGCCCCCCTCCAGCCTTCCAAAATGCTGGGATTACAGGCGTATGCCACCACACCCAGCCCGTGGAATAATATCTAATTAATTTTCACCAATTCCTTACGAGGCAGCTGCCATTTGAGCTGCATTTCACAGGTGAGGAGAACGAGGCAGGAAGAGGTGAAACACTGTGCCTGCTGTCAGGTCAAGATCCAGTCCCAGTGGCGTGGCTGAGTTTTGTGTTAGTTGTCCCGGTTTCTCTCTGTCCAGGCTGTATTCATCTGCGGTTTTTGGTGACTTCGAGCAGTTTCCTCCTCCAGAAATCACCCGGAGGCCTGTTGAAGACTTAATCCTTCAAATGAAGGCTCTCAACATTGAAAAGGTCAGTGGCTGCCCCCAGCCCCGCTCTCAGCCACCCCAGTGGGCCACCTCCCTTTCCCTGAGGCAGGGAGCCCAGAGCTGGGTCTGTTGGTGCCTGGCCTGCAGCACAACAGTGCATCAGCAGGTGCTCCCAGGGCTTCTGGGCTCCTGTGACCGCTGCCTCCCCAGTGCTGCATCCTCCGTGGGCACCCAGGGGATGGCTGCCTGGAATAGAGGCAGCAGGGTCCTGCACGCTGTTTGTGTACTATCCGTCCGTGGGGCATGCAGAATGTGCTGCCAGCTCTTCCTGGCTGCAGCCTTCTCCGACCCAGTCCTCCAGTGGAGGGGGTGGATCCCTCTAGGGTCACCCACCCTCCCTCCCTCTCCTCCAGGGCAGGCTGAGCCAGGCAGTGCCCCGTGCCATGCTGCATGCTGTCCTGTGGGCATTCAGATCCCCATTTAACCGCTGAGGAAAGAGAGGCAGGGAAGTGAAGGTTTTTGTCCACGGACACACATCTAATAAGTGACAGAACCCACATGGTCTCCTAGTGCCTTTTAAACATCTGTGCTCACTGATTTTTCTGGATGTTAATATGTTCAAAATTATAAAAACTTCAGATACTTGAGATCATCAGGGAGAAGGTGAAGCCCGTCCCACTGTCCACCATTTGTGACCTGTGTCCCAGTTATGTTTCCAAACACATAATATCCTGTACTTCATTACTGTGGTTTTCTGAATATTCTGTGACATTTTACATGCTTTGGGCTTGATTTCTTCACCTAATAAAAATCATGGGTGCTGGCCGGGCATGGTGGCTCACACCTGTAATCCCAGCACTTTGGGAGGCCGAGGCATGTGGATTAGTTGAGGTCAGGAATTTGAGACCAGCCTGGCTAACATGGCAAAACCCCGTCTCTACTAAAAATACAAAAAAAAAATTAGCCAGGGAGGCTGGGCACGGTGGCTCACGCCTGTAATCCCAGCACTTTGGAAGGCTGAGGCAGGTGGATCACAAAGTCAGGAGTTCAAGACCAGCCTAGCTAACAAGGTGAAACCCCATCTCCAGTAAAGATACAAAAAATTAGCTGAGTGTGGTGGCACACGCCTGTAATCCCAGCTACTTGGGAGGCTGAGGCAGGATAATTGCTTGAATCCGGGAGGCGGAGGTTGCAGTGCACTGAGATTGCACCATTGCACGCCAGTCTGGGTGACAGGGCAAGACTCCGTCTCCAAAAAAAAAAAAAAAAAAAAAAGAGAAAAGCCAGGTGTGGTGACAGGTGCCTATAATCCCAGCTACTTGGGAGGCTGAGGCAGGAGAATCACTTGAACCTAGGAAGCAGAGGTTGCAGTGAACCGAGATCATGCCATTGCATTGCACTCCAGACTGGGAGACAGCAAGACTCTGTCTCAAAAAAAAAAAAAAAAGTCCGGGTGCATTGGCTCACAGCACTTTGGGAGGCTGAGGCGGGCGGATCACAACATCAGGAGTTCGAGACCAGCCTGGCCAATATGGTGAAACTACGTCTCTACTAAAAATATAAAAATTAGCCAGGCGCGGTGGTGGGCACCTGTAGTTCCAGCTACTCGGGAGGCTGAGGCAGGAGAATTCTTGAACCCGAGAGGCAGAGGTTGCAGTGAGCCGAGATCACGCTGTTGCACTCCAGCCTGGGTGACACAGCAAGACTCCATCTCACATCTCACACACACACAAAAAAGGAAAAAAATCATGGATGCCAAATATGTGCTGGGCGCTCTGCACATGTGACCTCAGGTTATCCTCCCAGCCACTCTAGGAGGGAGTTACTAGTGTTATCACCCCATTTCCCAGATGAGGAGCCTGAGGCACTGAGACAGGCCTGACTGTGGGTCACATGGATAAAAAGTGTCAGGGCTGGGCTGGGAGCTCAGTGTGGCTGGGAGCACTGTCAGGAGTGCCTCCCACAAGTGACATCAAGTCCACTCTGTAGGAACTCCGCAGTGGCTTCCCCGGGCTCTTGAGTCAGCTCCAGAGCAGGCCCCCACCTGCCTTCCCCCAGACCTGGGTTACTAGCATTGCCTCCCTACCTGCGTCCCTGCTGCAGGCTCACTGCCCCGCCTCTAGCTTTATTGAGATAGAGTTCAGACACCACACAGTCACCCATTGAAAGTGTGCGGGTCAGTAGTTTCCAGTGTGTTCATAAAGTTGTGCAAACATCACCACCATGGCCATTTTCATCACCCCAGAAAGAAAGCATGTACCCATTATCTGTCACCACCTCCCAGCTCCCTGGCCCCTGTGCCCACTCCTCTCCATGGGTTTGCCAGTTTGGGACATTTCATGCAGATGGAATCCTACAACACGTGGCCTTTGTGCCCGGCGTCTTTCCCTGAGTGTGATGTTCTCAAGTTCCATCCATGGCGTAGTGCGTGTCGCTGCTTCATTCCTTTTCGCAGCTGAATCATAGTCCATTTGATGGATGGATCACGTTTTGTTCATCCACTCCTCCATTCAGAGACGCATGGGTTGCTTCCATCTTTTGGCTGTTGTGATAAATTTATTCACATTATTATTATTATTATTATTATTATTATTATTATTATTTTGAGATGGGGTCTCACGCTATCACCCAGGCTGGAGTGCAGTGGTGTGATCTCAGCTCACTGAAACCCCCACCTCCCAGGTTCAAGTGATTCTCCTGTCTCAGCCTCCCAAGTAGCTGGGACTGCAGACGAGTGCCACCACACTCGGCTAATTTTTGTATTTTTAGTAGAGATGAGGGTTTCACCATATTGGTCAGGCTGGTCTCAAACTCCTGACCTCAGGTGATCTGCCCACCTCAGCCTCCCAAAGTGCTGGGATTACAGGCATGAGCCACCGCACTGGGCCAATGTATTCATATTATGCCTCACTAACTACCTGTGGCCCCTCCTGGTCAAATGACGCTCAGTCCTTAGGAGTATAATAGTCTGTTAAAAACCAAAAAAAGCACCCAGCGGGGGCAAAGCACAGCCCTCAGTGGCTAGCCAGTGCTTGGGACGTGTTTTTGAGTGAATGGATGATGTGAGTGAGTGAAGGAGGCTTTGGGGTTCCATTGGGACCTGGCCTTTGAGAGTGCCCCAGGCCCCTGTGTCCCCACTGGCATGAGCTGAGCCCGGAGAGAGGGGGTGGAGGGAGTGCCTGCCACAGAGGGAGCAAGAGCACCGGACTTGCTTCTTGGCATTCACCCTGTCCCTGCCACGTCTCCTTGTGTCCCAGGTCATCAACTTCCCCTTCCCGACGCCCCCCTCCGTGGAAGCCCTTCTTGCCGCCGAGGAGCTGTTGATTGCGCTGGGTGCCCTGCAACCACCCCAGAAAGCAGAAAGGTAGGGCCAAGAGATGCAGAGCCCAGTTCCTGCCCCGTTCAGGGCCCTCTCCCTTTTGCTGGGCCTGAGCTGCCTCAAGCATGGGGCCTCCCAGCTCTGGCTCCAGAGATCCTCTCAGAGCACTGCCACCACTACCTCCATCTCCAGGGTGAAGCAACTGCAGAAGAACCGGCTGAGTTGCCCCATCACTGCGCTGGGCCGGACAATGGCCACGTTCCCTGTGGCACCCCGCTATGCCAAGATGCTGGCGCTGAGCCGGCAACACGGCTGCCTGCCCTATGCCATCACCATCGTGGCCAGCATGACGGTGCGGGAGCTGTTTGAGGAGCTGGACAGGTGCGAGGTTAGCGGCTGGGCACTCGGGGCCAAGCTCAGTCCCCACAGGGGCTCCGGGCTGAGAGCCGACCTGCACCCCAGCTTCCTAGGGAATCACCGGCGTGTTGGGTGGCCTCCTGCAAGACCCTCATTCTCTCTGAGCCCTTCTGTATTCTGATCTCTGCAGTGGCCATGTTGGTCCCTGTCTGTTGCCCCTTATACGTCACATCAAATAGAGAGACTAGGAGGTGGGGGTATCCCCCCGATCATCAGAGGGTCATAGATTCCAGAAAAAGGACACTTTGAGTGAAACCATTTAAAACATAGACCAAAATAGGGAAAAGCAGTACCCTTGAAAAGTGCCACTAAGGCGAGGCGAGGCGCGGCGGCTCACGCCTGTAATCCCAGCACTTTGGGAGGCTGAGACTTGAGGTCAGGAGTTTGAGACTAGCCTGGACATGGTAAAACCCCGTCTGTATAAAAAAATGCATAAATTAGCCAGGCATGGTGGTGCATACCTGTAGTCCCAGCTACTCGGGAGGCTGAGGTAGAAGAATCATTTGAACCCAGGAGGCAGAGGTTGCAGTGAGCTGAGATCGCGCCACTGCACTCCAGCCTGGGCAACAGAGTGAGGCCCTTCTCTAAAAAAAGAAAAGGAAAAGTGACACTAAGACTGTGAAAGTGTGTTGAAAGTATGTTTAGTGCATTGTGTATTTAACAAAATTTACTTATAGATTATGACTACATGCTAATTCTTAGAATGAACAATTATTTAATAATTTCCTGGCATCCTGTTGCATAGATCTGCCTTTGGCAGCTTGATGATAAAAGGGGTCATTTCTGCAGAAATTTCTGGAAGCAACTTGAGTTTCTCAAGGGCTTCGTAAGTCTTCAGCGTTCACGTCATTACTCCTGAAACAGCCTTTCACGCCATCGGTTTTGACCATCTCTCCCTCAGCTGTGAGCCAGGCTTCGGCTGCCACCATCTCTCATCCACTGTGAATGGTACAGGCAGGCCCACAATGTCACTTCATTGACTCTGTAAGCCTCTGCATCTTGTGCAAAGCCTGCTGCTTCCCTTAGGGTCAATCTGCCTGTGTTTGGACCATCTTGTCAGATGACAGAGCAGACACTAGTTGGGAAGGCAGTTAGGTAGACACTGGGGAATCTTTTGAGATTTGGATGGTTTTTCTTTGTTTATCCTTCTCCACTTCCCCTCCCCAGTCCCACCCACCCTAACCAGGAACTTTGTTTAGGCCATGTCACTGCATGGGCCATTCCATATCGCAGCCACTAACCACACGTGGCCTGAACCTGTGAAATGTGGCAGTTACGGCAACAAACTGACTTAAAACCTTACTTATTTTTAATAGTTTAAATTTAAATAGCCACCTGTGGCTAGTGTCCACCGTATTGGCCAGTGCAGTTCCAGACCTTTCCCTGTGCTCTGCATGGACAGAGTTTTAATTTGAGGAAATGAGATCAGATGGTCCTGCAGCTTGCCTTTTCTGTGTCCTGTATCTTTTCAGGGTCAGTGCATCTGAACTTCAAAAGCAGCTTTAGCCGGGCATGGTGGCTCACACCTGTAATCCCAGCACTTGGGAGGTTGAGGCAGGCAGATCACTTAAGAGGTCAGGAGTTTGAGACCAGCCTGGCCAACATGGTGAAACCCTGTCTCTACTAAAAATCAAAAAGCAGGCATGGTGATGGACACCTGTAATCCCAGCTATTCGTCAGAATCCCTTGGGGGAGAATAATAGGGTTGTCTGGAGAAACAGAAAGTGGTGTCAGTTTCAGTCAGGGTCTGAAGGCCCAAGAACCAGGAGCATCAAGGGCAGGGAAGACCCAGCTCACGCAGTCAGCAGAGCCCGAAGTCACACCTCCTCTGCCTACTTGGGCCCTCAGTGGATCGGATGTGGCCCACACCCACACTGGGGAGGGCAGTAGCTTTATGCCAGTCACCAATTCAAAGACACACCCAGAAATAAGGCTTAACTAGCTATCTGGGCATCCCTTTGCCCAGTCAAGTGGACACAAAATTAACCATCACATGTAAGGTCTTGAAAACCGAGGTGTCTTGGCCTCTGCCCAGATCCCCTCATCAGCATCTCTAAGACTCCCGCGCGATGCTGGTGTCAAGGCTCTGTAGCGTGGTGACTGAGAGCTCAGGTATGGTTCAAATCTCCCTCTGCCATTCTGAGCTGTGTGACCTTAGGCAAGTGACTGTACCGCTCTGAGCTTCATTTTCTCCATCTGGAAAATGGGGATGATGATGATGATGATAATTGGATTGTTGGTAGAATTAAATGAGTTAACACAAGCAAAGTGCTTTGAGCTGTGCCTGACACATATGTGTTAGTATTATTTTCAGGTTTGGAAACCACTGGCATCATTCATTTATCCAGTCCACCCTTGGTGGCTATTTAAGCAGTTTGCAGAGTTTTTTATTACTTAAAAATGGTGCAGTGGCTGGGCACGGTGGCTCACACCTATAATCCCAGCACTCTGGGAAGCCAAGACGGGCAGATCACGAGGTCAGGAGATCGAGACCATCCTGGCTAACACGGTGAAACCCTGTCTCTACTAAAAAACATACAAAAAATTAGCCGGGTGTGGTGGTGGGCGCCTGTAGTCCTAGCTACTTGGGAGGCTGAGGCAGGAGAATGGTGTGAACCCGGAAGGTGGAACTTGCAGTGAGCCAAGATCACGCCACTGCACTCCAGCCTGGGCGACTGAGCGAGACTCCGTCTCAAAAAAACAAAAACAAAAATGGTGCAGCGGTGGCTGCCAATGGTGAATTCTGAGCTGGACCTTAATACCTTAATTACATTCATCGGCGACCCCACAAGGCCTCTGAGCCTGTCCTGATGAATAAAGGAGCTCCCCCCGCTGGGGCTCTGAGTGCAGCTGAGACCCCAGCCCAGACGTATGTATGTGTATTTGCAGACCAGCGGCCAGTGACGAGGAGCTTGCCAGGCTGAAGAGCAAGCGGGCCCGGGTGGCCCAGATGAAGAGGACCTGGGCAGGGCAGGGGGCTTCTCTGAAGCTCGGCGACCTCATGGTGCTGCTGGGTTTGTGCCCTGCCCGGTGGAGGGTGGCTGGAGGGTCACCCAGGTCTGAGATGGGTCAGAGAGAGAGCATGCCCCCTCTTCGTTCCCCAGGCGCCGTGGGAGCCTGCGAGTACGCTGGCTGCACACCCCAGTTTTGCGAAGCCAACGGGCTGCGGTACAAAGCCATGATGGAGATCCGGCGCCTGCGGGGCCAGCTGACCACCGCAGGTACGGCCCCGCTTCGGCACGCCGCTGCACCCAGCGGGCAACCTGACCTGGACACTTGAAATGTTTAAAAAAGTGATCCATAGAGTCCATGTTTGCAAACTTGCTACGTACCAAAATGTATTTATAACCCTAAATCAATACTTGGGGGAGCTTTTCCAGGCACGAAAGAATGTGCACGCGAGCAGGGCACTAACAGATTCGAGCTGCCAGCCTGCGCCCTCCCCCACCAGGTCGTCACTTGGTTTCACCTTTTCCCTGGCGATACCCTCTGCCATTTTCCATCACCACTGTGGCCTGGACCCCTCTTCCCTCCCACATGTCCCCCAGACCCTTCTCATGCAGAAGGATGAGGCCTTGCCCTGGACTCTACCTCAGCTCAGCAGCACAAATACTTCCTGCCACCAACACCCAGGGAAGCTTGAGAGGAAGGAAATGTCCTCCAACATATGGCCAGAGGACCATGCGTAGAGAGGGCAGCATGGACACTGGGTCTCTTCTGGGCAGGCCACGTTCTTGTACCCAAGGCTAGTGGGGAATTTGCCTTCCATTTAAGCAGATCCCAGGGTTTGATGCCAGAATTGATGGCTCTCTTCCAGCCGATCCTTCTCCCAGCGCCAGGTGCATGGTGGTGGCCGTCACCATGCTGTGTGTCCTTCTGGCTGTGGCTTTCCAGAGCAGCCCCATTCCAGGTGCAGCAGCTTAGAATTGCAGTGAGCCTCCAGACAGCGCTGGTTGCAGTGGCTTGGTGACATTAGACCTTTATTGTTGCAAGGAAGAGAAGTCACTGAGTCAGCAGCCCAGGGCGTTTCTCTGCTGCCATCCTCCTGCCATTCACTGCGCCTTCCATCCTAAGGTCACCTCATGGGCTGAGGAGGTAGTTGGAGGCTTAGTCGCCTCTGCCTTCCAGGCAGGAGAAGGGAAGGATGAGGCCAGGGCACCCACCGCTGTCCTGTTCCTGTATTGAACGTTCCCAGGAATTCCAGCCGCAACTTCCTTCACATCATGGACCAGAACTGAGTCTGAGGCCACCTGCGTGTTAGGGGAGGGTCGTCTCCTAGCAGAATGCTCTGCTGCCCAGGCAGGATGTGGGGCTTTGTCCCAAGGGAGAAGGAGGGGATGGGGGAGCGGCTGCAGTCCTGCCTGCTGGGGGCTTTGGGTCCTGCTGGTGGCCTCTGGGGAGGGGCTGAGACAAGCAGGTGGCTGAGGCTAGAGCACTGAGTGTGGTTCGGACTTTCTAGGAGGTCAGGGCAGAGCTGGCTCTGGGCCTCGCCACCACCGGCCTCACTCTTGGTTCTCCCCTCAGTCAATGCCGTGTGCCCCGAGGCTGAGCTCTTCGTGGATCCCAAGATGCAGCCGCCCACCGAGAGCCAGGTGACCTACCTGCGACAGATTGTGACGGCCGGCCTGGGGGACCACCTGGCTCGTAGGGTCCAGAGCGAGGAGCTGCTGGAGGACAAGTGGAGGAATGCCTACAAGGTGGGGCCCCCGACCGCCTCCCTGCCCGGGTAGCTTGGGGCACCTGGCGAGGGGCAGGCGGGCTGGGCCTTCAGGGTTTGGGGAGGCCTGTTCCCTCTCAGCTGTGGGTCCCCACCGAGGAACAAGTGGGGCTTGCAGTACAACCACATCTTCCTTGGTTAGTTTCTCACTCCCAACTTTTTTTTTTAATAACAGTTTAGTGGAGATAGAATTCACACAGCATTTAAACTCTTTTTGGGTTGTCTTTTTTAGAAACAGGGTCTCGCCCTGTTGCCCAGGATAGAGTGCAGTGGCACAATCATAGCTCACTGCAGCCTTGAATTCCCAGGCACAAACAACCTTCTCGCCACAGCCTCCTGAGTAGTTGGGACTACAGGGGCACACCACCACCTCCGACTAATTTTGTTGTTGTTGTTTTCTTTTTTGAGACAGAGCCTCACTCTGTTGCCCAGATTAGAGTGTAGTGGCACGAACTCAGCTCACTGCAACCTCCACCTCCTGGGTTCCAGCAATTTTCCTGCCTCAGCCTCCCAAGTAGCTAGGATTACAGGCATGTGCCACCACGCCCAGCTAAGTTTTGTATTTTTAGTAGAGATGGGGTTTCACCATTTTGGCCAGGCTGGTCTTGATCTCCTGGCCTCAAGTGATCTGCCCACTTTGGCCTCCCAAAACGCTGGGCTTACAGGCAGTGTTACCTAGGCTGGTGTTGAACTCCTGTCCTCTAGCAATCCTTCCACCTTGGCCTCCCAAAGTGTTAGGATTACAGGTGGGACCCACTGCATCTGGCCTGCATTTAACCCCATTTAAAGTGTTCAATTCAGTGGTTTTTAGTATTTTCACAGAGTTTTGCAACCATTATCATAGTTAACTTTAGAACATTTTTATTACCCAACAAAGAAACACCACATCTGTAAGCTGTGAGTCCCCAGTTCCCCGTCACCATGATCCTGCTTTCCATCTGTGGATCTGCCTGTTCTGGACATTTGGCATGAGTGGAATCAACATACATGGCTTTTCATGTCTGGCCTCTTTCACTTAGTGTGATGCTTTCAAGCCCCATCCACACCATGGCAGGTGTCGGTGCTTCCTTTTTTTTTTTTTTTTTTTTTTTTTTTTGAGAAGGAGTTTTGCTCTTGTTGCCTAAGCCAGAGTGCAATGGCGTGATCTCAGCTCACTGCAACCTCCACCTCCTGGGTTCAAGCAATTCTCCTGCCTCAGCCTCGCGAGTAGCTGGGATTACAGGTGTGCGCCACCATGCCCAGTTAATTTTTTGTATTTTTAGTAGAAATGGGGTTTCACCAACATGGTGAAACCAGCCAGGCTGGTCTCGAACTCTTGACCTCAGATGATCTGCCCGCCTCGGCCTCCCAAAGTGTTGGGATTACAGGTGTGAGCTACCGCACCCGGCACTTCCTTCCTTTTCACAGCTGGATCAGACTCCAGCGTGTGGATGGGCCGCATTTCCCGGCAGATGGAACACTCTCCCACTTTTGTGGCTGGAGTGGATAATCGGATTCTCCTGGGCTGAAAGTATGCAGAGCCCCTGGGCGTGGGTTCTTCCCTGACCACATCACTCTCTATTCTCTGCAGACCCCTCTCCTCGACGACCCTGTCTTCATCCACCCCAGCTCCGTCCTTTTCAAAGAGCTCCCCGAGTTTGTGGTCTACCAGGAAATCGTGGAGACCACTAAGATGTACATGAAAGGTGCCCAGGCCTGCGGACAGCCCCTTGTCCCCCGATGGTGGCTCTAATGGGGGTGTGGCTGGGACCCTGGGGCAGAGGGATGGGAGCCCCTCCCATGGAGGGTGCTGCTATAACCCCAGCTTCCTCCCCCGGCCCCCAGGCGTCTCTAGCGTGGAGGTCCAGTGGATCCCGGCCCTGCTGCCCTCTTACTGCCAGTTTGACAAGCCCCTGGAGGAGCCAGCCCCTGCCTACTGCCCCGAGCGGGGGCGGGTGCTGTGTCACCGGGCCAGCGTGTTCTGTGAGTTGGGGCAGTGTCCTGGGCAACCTGAGCCTCCTGCAGCCGTGGGCTTCTTGGACACATGGTCCCGTCCCCTGCCCCCGGACGTGTATGTCTCGGGTGGGGCAGGGATGGGACTCGGGAGGGCAGCTGCAGGCGGGTCCCTGTCTCACTGGCTCCCACCCTCTAGATCGCGTGGGCTGGCCGCTCCCCGCCATCGAGGTGGATTTTCCAGAGGGCATTGACCGCTACAAGCACTTTGCCCGATTCCTGCTGGAAGGGCAGGTAGGTGGCACAGCGGCTCCAGACCCTCATCTCGGGTACCGTGGGCAGCAGCAGCCCGGGCCTCACCCCTTCCTGTGGTCTCTCATCAGGTCTTCCGCAAGCTGGCCTCATACCAGAGCTGTCTGCTGTCCAGCCCCAGCACCATGCTGAAGACATGGGCCAGGTACTGCCTTCAGTGGGAGCCTTGCAGTGGGCAGGAGGGGTCCGAGGCCTGAACGACCTCCCCAGGGCTGCCGGGACAAAGCACCACACACAGGGAGGCTTAAAACATTAGAAGTCTGTGCTCAGGTCTGAAGGCTCTGCAGGGCCACACTCTGTGCAGCGGCTCTCGGGGAGGGTCCATCTTGCCTCTGCCGGCCTCCTGGGCTTGTGGCCACATCACTCCAGTCTCTGCCTCCATCTTCACGTGGCCATCTCTCTGTGTGTCTCTAGTCTCCCTCCCTGTGTTCTTTCCTTATAAGGACACCAGTCATTGGATTCAGGGCCCACCCTCCTCCAGGATGACCTCTCCTTAACTCATGACATTTGCAGTGACCCTCTTTCCATATAAGGTCACATGCTGATGTTCTGGGTGGACATGAATCTGGGATAGGGGAACACTGGGCAGCTCCCACAGAGCCACCAGGTGTCAGTGGGAGGCATCCTGCCCTCCTGGCCCTGGGGACTTCCTCCCAGCTGAGCAGACCCCTGCCCCATCCCGCCCACCACCTCTGCTTCAGGGCTCACCCTTGCCCTCTGCCTCCTGCTTCTGCTCTCCTCCTGCCTGTGGTCCAGACCCACAGACACCTCCCCCTTCCTGGGGCTGGTGGGGCCTTTGGTGCAGGGCCTTGGGGCACTGGAGGCAGGCCTGAAGGTGCAGGCAGGTGCCAGGGACTCGAGATGGGGCATGGGGCACAGCACCCACTACTGGGCTGTCAGGAGCCGCGTCAGTCACCCAGCTCACGTTTTCCAGTGCGGCCCTGTCCCAGGCACGTTCTCGGGGCTGGGATACAGACACGATCTCTGTCCCACAGCGCCGTTGCTCGGCCCCAGAGGGACAGAGCAGGACATGAGTGAGGCCTCGGTGGGCAGGGGGTGGAGTACGACTGGGCTGGTCAGGGAGAGCCTCACTGGGCAGATTCAAAGGAGCCAGGGCTGCAGCTGGGCACAAATCTGGAGGAAGGTTCTAGATGAGACAAGTTGCATGCACAGAGCAGCCTTGGTGGGCAAGGAATGTGGACCAGAGGCAGCCAGGGTGGATGGGAGGAGGTGGGATCTAGAGCCATCCATCCCGGGATGATTAGGGGAAGGGGACCCTTTACCTTCTCTTTTATTATTATTATTTATTTTTTAGAAGGCCTGTCTAGAGAATCATGTTTTTTTGCTTTTGAGTTTTGTTTGTTTGAGACAGAGTTTTGTTCTTGTTGCCCAGGCTGGAGTGCAATGGTGTGATCTCGGCTCACTGCAGCCTCTGCCTCCTGGGTTCAAGTGATTCTCCTGCCTCAGTCTCCTGAGTAGCTGGGATTACAGGGGACCGCCACCATGCCCGGCAAATATTTTTGGATTTTTAGTAGCGCTAGGGTTTCACCATGTTAGCCAGGCTGGTCTCGAACTCATAGCCTCAGGTGATCCACCTGCCTCGGCTTCCCAAAGTGCTGGGATTACAGGCATGAGCCACCACGCCCAGCCAGTTTGTTTGTTTTTGAGACAAGTTCTTGCCCTGTCGCCCAGGCTGGAGTGCAGTGGTGCAATCATGGCTCACTGCAGCCTCCAACTCCCAGGCTCAAGGGATCCTCCTACTTCAGCCTCCCAAGTAACTGGGACTACAGGTGCATGTCACCATGCCCAGCCAGCTCTTCACCCTCCTGGGTGGGGCTGGTGGGGTGGTGATGCCTACCCTGCTTTCGGGCCCCCAGCAGCAGCCCGTCTGTGCACTGGCTGCCTGCCACCAACCTGCATCCCTGCCCCACAGGCTGCAGCCCCGTACGGAGAGCCTTCTGCGAGCCCTGGTTGCAGAGAAGGCTGACTGCCATGAAGCCTTGCTGGCTGCTTGGAAGAAAAACCCCAAATGTGAGTTTGACCAAGGCCAGGGGGTGGGAGTGGACGGGATGGGGTCACCGAGGCAGGGGCTTTGTGCTTTGTGCATGGTCAGTCCTGGCTTGGCAGGATCTGGCCCCACAGCTGCTGGCCAGCTTTTTGCCACCTGAGGAGAGTCCCTGGGCCCAGGGTCATCCTGACGCTGTCATCCTCCCCTCCCCTGCAGACCTGCTGGCTGAGTACTGTGAGTGGCTTCCACAGGCCATGCACCCCGATATCGAGAAAGCCTGGCCCCCCACCACTGTCCACTGACCAGACACCTGGCTGCAGGGCCGAGGACTGGTTTGGGGACTGGAGGGCTGGCAGCAGCCTGTCACCCTGCGACCGTGACCACCTGGCATGGGCTTCATGGCCTGCTCTCAGGAAGCGGGTCAAGCCCTGGGAACCCTCGTCCATGAGAGCTCGATCCTGTATGAAGCGTGCTGCCGCCCGTGCCATCTGGCCCGGGGGTGACTTTTTGAACTGTTTATTATATGGTGGATGATGATTTCATCTCACGTGCTGGACGCTGTTCTGTTCAGTGTGCTCTTTGGACTACATTAGTCCCCTGTGGAGCAAAAGGGCTGGAGGTCTCTGCAGTCCCTTCCCCGCCCGCCCTGCCAGAAGGCCGAGGAGGCACGTGGAGGGCCTCTTCCTGCAATTCTTCCCTCTCTAGAGTCAGGGAGGGCCTCCCAACCCTGGCCTCACAGCCGTCCCAGATGTTAGGTGAGCCACCGAGCTCTGTGTTGACCTTGAGGGGCCTGGCTGGGGCCCCCCAAGCTCCATGCCTTCTTGGGAGGGTGGCCGCCAGCACCTTTCCTGTGTTACGGCAATAGAGAGTGGGCATCTCATCTGCCTGTGGTCAGCTCTCAGACGGCAGGGAGCGGAGCTGACCTTGGCTGTGCTTGGTCACCGCTGCCATGCCGCAGAGGATGGGCCTAGCTGGGCTGGGGCCACACGACTATTATGTCGGCTTTGAATGGGGACTGCAGAGCCCTCAGTTTGTCTCCCTTGTTCCTCTGTGGCCAAGGTCGGAGGGGGAGGGTGGGGTAGGTCCCCCAGCAAGAAAGAGGGACAGGAGCACCCCAGGCAGGACCAAGCAGTCCGGAGGCCCCTGCCCTTCTGTCCTCCATGGTGAGGGCACAGACGTCTCCCCAGAGCCCAGCGCTGGCAGGATGGATTCCGCTCCTGGCTTTGCTTCTGCGGCTTCGGTGGAGACAGTTAGGGAATAAAATGTTCCTTGCACCCAGATCGTGTTGTGGAATGCACTTGGGGAAGGACACCCAGGTGGCCAGTGTGCCATCCCGGGACATGGCCTGGTGGCCGACCTGCCTTCCCAGCACTGCTGTCTGCTTTAAGGAGGCCTTTCCCCACTGGGTTTACTTACCTCCCTGGCTGCTCTCAAAGCCCGAGCAGCTCCCTCTCTCCACCTGCCCTGTAGCCGAGATGGCAGCCCAGCCCTTCTCACTCTACGTTCCTCCCCAGGAGCCCAAGGCAGGGCCGTGAGCCAGGGCGGCCTGCAGAAACGTTCCCCTCGACCCGCCCAGTGATTGAGGAATTGTTAGTGAATTCCTCACTAACATGTAGAATTGGGCTGTTTCCCACTCGAAAGTACTGACCTCCAGCTTTCCTAAAATCCCACCGCACATGGGCTGGCAATTCTGAGATGAAAGCAGAAGCCATCGTTCCCACTAGTGTCTCAGGTGCCAGGGCAGCCTCCTCAGGGACGTCCCTGCCTCCTCATTGCACTCCACAACCACGGCAGAGCATCTACGGTTGTAATTAGGCAATTCTTCCTAAAAAAGTTATGTAATTAACATACGATGAAATTCCCCATTTTAAGGTGTACAGTTGCTTTTAGTATATCACAGTTGTGCAACCGTTACCATGACCTGATTCCAGAGCATTTTTATAGCTCTAAAAAGATACCCTGTACCCATCAGCAGTCTGCCCCCATTTCTCCCAGTTCCCCAGCTCCAGGCCCCACGAATCCACTTTCTGTCTTTGGATTTGCCTGTTCTGGACATTTATCTCTTGTTGCTTTTTTTTTTTTTTTTTTTTGGTTTTTTGTTTGTTTGTTTTTTTGAGATGGAGTCTCGCTCTGTTACCAGGCTGGACTGCAGTGGCGCAATCTCGGCTCACTGCAACCTCCGTCTCCCAGGTTCAAGCGATTCTTCTGCTTCAGCCTCCCAAGTAGCCAGGACTATAGGCACATGCCACCACACCCAGCTAATTTTTGTATTTTTAGTAGAGACGGGGTTTCACCGTGTTGGCCAGGATGATCTCGAGCTCTTGACCTCGTGATCCACCCGCCTCCGCCTCCCAAAGTGCTGGGATTACAGGTGTGAGCCACTGCGCCTGGCTTGTTTCTTGTTTTTTTCAAGAGGATCTTATTCTGTCATTCAGGCTGGAGTGCAGTGGTGCGATTCTACTTCACTGCAGCCTCCATCTCCTGGGTTCAAGCCTCCTACCTCCCAAATAGCTGGGACTACAGACACACTCCACCATACTCGGCTAAAATTTTCAGTAGAGACAGCCCTTGCTATGTTGCCCAGGCTGGTCTTGAGCTCCTGAAGTACTTCATTCCTTCCTGTGGCTGGATAATACCCCATTGTATGGGTAGACCACATTTTTATTTGTTTCCATCTTTAGGCTATTGTGAATAGAGCTGCTGTCAACATTTATGTACAGGTTTTTGTGTGGATGTATATTTTCCATTCTCTTGGGTATATACCTAGGAGTAAAAAAAACAGCACCATTGCCTGGCCAATGTCATTTAGCTTTTCTTTTTCTTTTTTTTTTTTTTTGAGACAAAGTCTCAAAAAAAACAAAAAAAAAAACTTTCATCCAATTTGAATTAATTTCTGTGTATATGGTGTGGTCAGGTGGTCAACATTCTTTTGCATGTGGCTCTCAGTAGTCCCATCGCCATTTGTCAAAGAGGCAGTTCTTTCCCCCACTGAATGGTCTTATGACCCTAAAAGACCCTCCCTACTGTCTCTAAAAGAGACATTATCTGTCACCCAGGCTGGAGTGCAGTGGCACAATCATAGCTCACTGCAACCTTGACCACCCAGGATCAAGCAATCCTCCCACCTCAGCCTCCTGAGGAGCTGGGACTAGAGGCGCATGCCATCACACCAAGCTAATTTTAAAATTTGTGGTAGAAAGGGTTTCACTATATTGCCCAGGCTGGTCTTTTTTGGAGACGAAGTCTCAACTCTCACCCAGCTGGAGTGCAGTGGCACTATCTCAGCTCCCGGGTTCAAGTGATTCTCCTGCCTCAGCCTCCTGAGTAGCTGGGACTACTGGCGCCCACCACTATGCCCAGCTAATTTTTGGTAGAGACGGGGTTTCACCGTGTTGCCCAGGGTGGTCTTGAACTCCTGAGCTCAGGCAATCCACCTGCCTCTGCCTTCCAAAGTGCTAGGATTACAGGTGTGAGCCATTGTGTCCAGCCCCCGGATGGTCTTGAACTCCTTGGCTCAAGCAATCCTCCTGCACCGGCCTCCCAAAGTGCGGGAATTGCAGGTGTGAGCCACTGTACCTGGCCTGTCCCATCCTTTTTATCAGCTGCAGAACATTCCACAGTATGTAGCGCTACCATTGTTTTTAAAATCAGTGCCAGCAATGGGTACTTCCTAACCTTGCTATAATGAGCAAAGATGTGTTGAGCATCTTTATAGACAAGTCATTTCATACCTGGGTGTATATCCACAAGACAAATGCCAAGAAATAGGATTGCCAGGTCGAGAGACTTGGGGATTCTTCCTTTGGAAAAATGGTTAGGTGGCCGAGCGTGGTGGCTTACACCTGTAATCCCAGCATTTTGGGAGGCCAAGGCGGGTGGATCATTTGAGGTCAGGAGTTCGAGGCCAGCCTGACCAACATGGTGAATCCCTGTATCTACTAAAAATACAAAAAGGCCAGGCGTGGTGGCGGGTGCCTGTAATCCCAGCTACTCAGAAGGCTAAGGCAGATCCAGCCTGGCAACAGAGCGAGATTCCATCTCAAAAAAAAAAAAAAGAAAAGAAAAGAAATGGATGAACACTTTCGCAGACGAGCACTGCCTTTTTCTTGCTTTCCTGGATGACAAGAGTGAAACTCCATCTCAAAAAAAAGAAAAAGGAGAAATGGTTAGGTTGTCCTCCGTGGAAATTGTGTCCCAGATCAGATCACATCACCAGCCTGCTTTATTTTTTGTTTGTTTTCTTTTTCTTTTTTTTTTTTTTTGAGACAGAGTTTCACTCTTGTTGCCCAAGCAGGAGTGCAATGACGTGATCTCAGCTCACTGCAACCTCCACCTCCCAGGTTCAAGCGATTCTCCTGCCTCAGCCTCTCGAGTAGCTGGGATTATAGGTGAGTGCCACCACATCCAGCTAGTTTTTTGTATTTTTAGTAGAAACAGGGTTTCACCATGTTAGCCAGGCTTGTCTCGAACTCCTAACCTCAGGCGATATGCCCGCCTGGGCCTCCTAAAGTGCTGGGATTACAGGTGTGAACTACCATGCACGGCCACTGCCCTGCTTTAAAGCCCTATGAAGAGTCCCCATTTCCCAAGGGATCAAGGCCAACTCGAACGTGGCCTCTGAGACTGGACCTGCACAGACACTCCACTCACACCACACCCAAGGGCCAACCTGCTCTCCTTCCACCTTCGCCGAAGCAGCCCTGTTGGCCTTTGCAGGTGCCGTTCCCTCTCCCAGGGTGCTCTGAGCCTAACTCCTGCTCCCTCTGGCTTCTCATCTTCAGAGGCAAGCCCCTCTAGACGCCTCCTCAGGGAGGGTGGCCTGCCTGCCACCCACTCTGGACAGCAAGCCCAGTGACAGCAGATCTTCTGTCTTGCTTTACCTGGGTCCCCAAAACATGGGAGGGCAAATGTTAAAAAGTAAATTGCGGCCGGGAACGGTGGCTCACACCTGTAATCCCAGCACTTTGGGAGGCCGAGGCGGGCGGATCACAAGGTCAGGAGATCGAGACCATCCTGGCTAACACAGTGAAACCCCGTCTCTACTAAAAATACAAAAAATTAGCCGGGCGAGGTGGCAGGCGCCTGTAGTCCCAGCTACGCGGGAGGCTGAGGCAGGAGAATGGCGTGAACCCCGGGGGGCGGAGCCTGCAGTGAGCCGAGATTGCGCCACTGCACTCCAGCCTGGGTGAAAGAGCGAGACTCCGTCTCAAAAAAAAAGAAAAAAAAAAAGTAAATTGCAATTAATATTTGTAAGAACACTGGAAAAAGCTTTCAAAATTAAACAAGGCCAGGCATGGCGGCTCATGCCTATAATCCCAGCACTTTGGGAGGCCGAGGCAGGCGGATCGCTTGAAGCCAGGAGTTCAAGACCAGCCTGGCCAACATGGTGAAACCCCGTCACTACTAAAAATACAAAAATTAGCCAGTGTGTTGGCAGGCGCCTGTAATCCCAGCTACTTGGGAGGCTGGCAGAAGAATCACTTGCACCCAGAAGACGGATGTTGTAGTGAGCCAAGATCGTGCCACTGCATTCCAGCCTGGGCGACAGAGTGAGACCCTGTCTCTCTCAAAAAACAAAGCAAAACAAACAAAAACAAAGTTGAACAAACTTCCCGGAAACTATAAAGGAAAGGGGAGACATTTTACCTTATTGAAATCTTACATTGACATGGTAAATTGTATAAACAAAGTTAGAAGATGAAAGAATAGATGAAAAATACTGCAAAACATGATAAACAGCGTCATACTATTGGATGAGCTATTAAAATTTGGTGAGAAAAACACAACAGGCAAAGGCCATGAAGAAATTAGTTGCTACATCCAGGCCGGGCGCGGTGGTTCATGCATGCCTGTAATCCCAACACTTTGGGAGGCCGAGGCTGGCTGATCACGAGGTCAGACAAGATCAGGAGTTCGAGACCAGCCTGGCCAACATGGTGAAACCCCCGTCTCTACTAAAAATGCAAAAATTAGCCAGGCGTGGTGGCGAGCGCCTGTAATCCCAGCTACTCAGGAGGCTGAAGCAGGAGAATCACTTGAAACCAGAAGGCAGAGGTTGCAGTGAGCCGAGATCGTGCCACTGCACTCCAGCCTGGGCAACAAGAGCAAAACTCCATCTCAAAAAAAAAAGGGCCAGGAGCGGTGGCTCACGCTTGTAATCCCAGCACTTTGGGAGGCCGAGGCAGGCGGATCACGAGGTCAGGAGATCGAGACCACGGTGAAACCCCGTCTCTACTAAAAAAATACGAAAAAATTAGCCGGGCGTGGTGGCGGGCGCCTGTAGTCCCAGCTACTCGGAGAGGCTGAGGCAGGAGAATGGCGTGAACCCGGGAGGCGGAGCTTGCAGTGAGCCGAGATCGCGCCACTGCACTCCAGCCTAGGCGACAGAGCAAGACTCCGTCTCAAAAAAACAAAACAAAACAAAACAAAAAAAAACAACTGCATCTGAGGTCGAGTGCAGTGGCTCACACCTGTAATCCCAGCACTTTGGGAGGCCGAGGCAAATAAATCACCTGAGGCCAGGAGTTTGAGACCAACCTGGGCAACATGGCCAAACACCGTCTTGAATAAAAAAATACAAAAATTAGCCAGGCATGGTGGCTTGCACCGGTAATACCAGCTACTCGAGGGCCTGAGGGATGAGAATCATTTGAACCCAGGAAGTGGAGGTTGTGGAGATTTGATATTGCGCCACTGCACTCCAGCCTGGATGACAGAGTGAGATTCTCACCTGGAAAAGGAAAAAACAAAAACCTGCATCTGCATGGCTAGTAGATACCTGAAAACATGCACACCCTAGAAAGTGGGCAGGAAAAAAGCAAAGAAATAATTCAGTTCTACTTCCTACCCAACAGATTGGAAAAATTAAGAATCATGGCCACAGCCAGTGCTGAGAATATAAGGAAAAGTGCACCTTCATACATTGTTATTGAATATGTAAGTTGTCACAGCCTTTAGAAAAAATCCAGCAATATTTATTGTTTTTATTTATTTTTTCTGAGACAGAGTCTTGCTCTGTTGCCCAGGCTGGAATGTAGTGGTGCAATCTCTGCTCACTGCAACCTCTGCCTCCTGGGTTCAAGTGATTCTCCTGCCTCAGCCTCCCAAGTAGCTGAGACTACAAGTGTGTGCCACCACACCCAGCCAATTTTTTATATTTTTAGTAGGGATGAACTTTCACCATGTTGGCCAGGCTGGTCTCAAACTCCTGACCTCAGGTGATCTGCCCACCTCACCCTTCCAAAGGGCTGGGATTACAAGTGTGAGCCACCATGCCTGGCCCAAAATCTACCAATATTTAAAATAAACCAGGCATGGTGGTTTATGCGTGTAATCCCAGCACTTTGGAAGGCTGAGGTGAGAGGATCACTTGAGGCCAGATGTTCGAGACCAGCCTGGACAACACAGTGAGACCCTTGTCTCTACAAAAAAAAAAAAGAAAAATATTTGCTGGAGCTGGTGAAGTATACCTGTCGTCTCAGCTGCTGGGGAGGCTGGGGGGGTTGCTTGAGCCAAGGATTTCGAGGCTGCAGTGAGCTATGATCGCACCACTGCATTCCAGCCTGGGCGACAGAAGTACGTTTTTAAAAGTATCCATGCTCTTTGACCCCGCATTGCTCCCTCTGGAAATCTGTCCCATCGAGGTACCGGCGCCAGAAGGCAAGGAAAACGCATGTACCAGATCACTGACTACAACACTAAAGTGAGGCGAAACAAAATTACCCGAATCACTAGGAGGAATGGTAATAAAGCGTGCTACCCCTCCGTTAGGAAATACTATGCAACCACGTCCAGAATTTGTCCTGAACTCCATCATGCTCGCACCTCGTCTGCGGCACCCCTGGAGGAAGTCTCCAGCAGCTTCCTGGGCGGTGGCTGCACCTCCTTCCCGATCTCCCCACATCCACCCATGCCCCGGGTGTATTCTCCGCCTGGCAGCCAGAGGGAGCCTTTTCAAACCTGAATCTGGTCGCGTTCCCCTGCGTCAGGCCTTGCAGTGTCTTGGAAGATAAAAGTTCATCCTCATTCACTAAGCTCCAGGGCATGGCTTTCTTCCTGCCCCTTCAACACAGAGCGCCCTTCCTCCAGCCTCAGGGCCTTGGCAACTGCCGTTTCCTTCGCTCGACGGAGAGGTTTCTGCAGAGGTCTCCCCTGGCAGCTAATCTAAAGCAACCCCCACTCATGCACCCCTGAGTTTCCATCTCATCGCTATTATTGTCTTCATAAAACGTATCGCTACTTGCTTATTGTTAAGTCTCCAGGACTAGACTATAAAGTCCAAGAAGGCTGAGAAAGCTTGCCTGGCCTGTCTTATCCAGGGATACCAGGGGACGTGTACTTTACCCGGCACACAGTAGGTGCTCAGTGCGTGCACAGAAGCTGACATGAGGCCCTCAGGAGTTGATGGTCAGTTGCACAACCTTTCTAAGGAATCCATGTTTCTCTATCTGCTTGATGAAACAAATAACTGGGAGAATTCGTTTCAAACGGCCGATTGCCGGCCCGGTCACCGACCTACTGAACGCGAATCTCCTGTGGAGGCGCCCAGGGCGTTTGTGATTGGAGGCAGGGAAACGTGCTGGCGCAGCCCCTTCCAAGGGAGCTTTCTTTGCAGGCACGTTGATGAGGGTTGCCTGGGTCCTCTTCCCAGTTTTTCTAAACCGTGTGACTGTAATTTGCCCGAAAAAGGGAAAAACAAAAAAAAACAAAAAAAAAACCCTGGAGATGCCGGGGATTGAACCCGGGGCCTCATACATGCAAAGCATGCGCTCTACCACTGAGCTACATCCCCTCGCTCGTGTGTTAATCTTTTCTGGGGATGATGATACAGGAAGTGCCCTTTTCTCTGCTAGTTCAGATGCCTTAGCTTAGGAACGTGCAGTGCCTCCAGCCACTCAGAGGGGCCTCTGCCTGCCCTGGGAAAGCCTGGCGGCCAGGGCGCCAGGCGCCGAGCCTGGATGGCCCAGAAAGGGTAGGAATGACAGCGGGAGAATGGTACGGACATAAGAAGGAAGCTGCAGAAAAACCAGTATGGCTTGTCCTCGTTAGTATAGTGGTGAGTATCCCCGCCTGTCACGCGGGAGACCGGGGTTCGATTCCCCGACGGGGAGGTCAACTAAACCAACGTTTTGAAATACAGAGGGGCGACCTTGCTGACGGTGCTTTTCAGTGTTCCAAAACATACTGAGTAGCGAGGACGTGCACGTCGCAGGTGTGCCTGCGACACTGTGAATTACGATGTTTACGAGGCTTCCTTTCCCTCCAAGGAGAGCTGGGGGGAAGAAAAAAGAGGGTGCTCAGCAGTGTGCACAATAGGTTCATTTTTATGTCAAAAAATTATAGATATGCACACAAATGTGTGAGTATATTAATACTTCGGATTGGCATCACGGTAACAGCAGCAGGAGCAGCAGCCAGCAATATACAGTTCTTAACATGTGCGGGGCGGTATTGGTAAGCAAGCGCTTCAGTGTTCACGCATTACGTCCTCAAGCATCCTACCAACGAGCCGTTTCCTCCACATCAAACTGATGAAATACAGGCACAGACAGAGGCTCCGTGGCCCGCCCGAGCTCACATCAGTCACGATCAACTGTAGACTTAGGGGGCCTTTGGGGAGAAGGACACGGGTGGTGGGTGGGAGGAGTGACTTTTTGACTTTCCATTTCTGTACCTTTCTGGACTCTTGGAATTCTATTTTTTCTCCTTTCTTTTCTTTCCTCTCTTATTCGATTTTTATCAAAATGATACGTCTATTTTTTTAAAGTCAGATACAACTACTGTTGAAAATACTTATTCTCCGATGTCGCAGAGAAGAATTAGCAATTAGACAAAAAGTTTCCTCAGCAAGGAGATTTTTACTTTCTCAGAAACGGTGGTGCCCGTCCAATTCTGCCACGAGCATACATAAAGTAAAAAAGACATAAGAATATTTATTCCGGCCGGGCGCTGTGGCTCACGCTTGTAATCCCAGCACTTTGGGAGGCCGAGGCGGGCGGATCACGAGGTCAGGAGATCGAGACCACGGTGAAACCCCGTCTCTACTAAAAATACAAAAAATTAGCCGGGCGTGGTGGTGGGCGCCTGTAGTCCCAGCTACTCGGAGAGGCTGAGGCAGGAGAATGGCGTGAACCCGGGAGGCGGAGATTGCAGTGAGCCGAGATCGCGCCACTGCACTCCAGCCTGGGCGACAGAGCGAGACTCCGTCTCAAAAAAATAAAATAATATTTATTCCTTACGCATGAGGTCCCTATTGCTGTGTTTTGACTTCATTGGCTGCAGCCAGACCTCACAATTTAAACTAAAACCCGATTAGCTAACAGTTCAAAACTTTTTAAAATAGGTAAAGGCAGTGAGGAACAAAAGAAAAAAGGATGTTCCTTACGAAAGGACTTAGAAAAGTAATAATATTCCTAAATAAGGGAGGAGTGTAGGCTGCAAGCTGGGACATGCCTGGGCACGTCCAGCACGAATATTTTGACAAAGGTACAAGGACATAGAATGTACTATGTGCCTGTGAGCATGTTTAACATAGATACCGAAGTCAGAGTGTGCTTATTCTGTTACATTTGCTACCTAAGGCTTAACTTAACTATTACTATAAAATAAGAAACTTGAAGAAAGTTAGTTTTGAGAAAAGATATCAATAATATTTATGATTTAAAGGGGAAGCTTTGAAGAGGAACTTTTGCTTTCTACAATTCCTTCCCTTTTAATTTTTATAATTTTTCCTTTTTAAACTGTTTTAGCATGTTTTGGCTTAATTGTTCTACTTGAGCTTTTAAGAGGAGAAGTCCCTTAGAATAAGGTGGAGGAGAGTTAAGATAGGTTTTAGTAGTTTTGGTAAGAACTGTCGTTATTAATTTTGTCATTAGCTTCCGGAGGCATGGTGTAATATAACATCCGAGAAGGAGAAGTATACATATTACGGTAGTAAAAGAAGTGAGAATTGAGGTTATAGTTTCCTTCCGTTGACCAAACCATCGTCCTAGCCAATTTGAAATAGGGTTATTAATTCTAGAATTTCTACTTAGCGCTTTAGATAAAGCAGTGAGACCTTGTAAGCTTCTGGTTATACTTCTGTTAGGAGTCGTGTTATTTGGGATGAGGGTTGTACACAGCGTTGGGTTTTAATTATAACACAAACACCACCTTTCTCAGCTAATACTACATTTAAAGCCATTTTATTTTCCTAGGCCATTTTACTAGTGGTTCCTAACTGTTCTGCTATTCCTTTAATAGCATCTTTAAGTATAGTTAATAAATTGTTGTTGATAGTAATAAATATAGTTTATCCAATTTACATTCTTATTAATTGTTATTTGTGGGAGAAGGGATTTGAACCTCACAGCTATCTGATTTCTAGCTTTGAATTTATCTGATATACCTCGTGGAATGTCAGTTGTATCTATATAAACATGCGGGTCAAAGGACGTAAGAGAGGCTTCTCTTGTTTTAGGATGTCGTGTTTTTTTGTTTGTTTGTTTGTTTTTCTGGTTGATGAAATGCCAGGGTAAAAGAGCACAAGTACCGCTCCAATTATTTGGCAAAGTGTCCAGTAAAGGTTCTCCACAATACCACCATACACCCACTCGGGAATGAATAAGTGCTGACTGATGGGTCAGCTCTTGGAAGTGCCTGACCTCACTGCATTCTATTAAGTTTTTTTTTTTTTTTTCTTTTTTTGAGAGGGAGTCTAGCACTGTCGCCCAGGCTGGAGTGCAGTGGCGCGATCTCAGCTCACTGCAAGCTCCGCCTCCCAGGTTCACGCCATTCTCCTGGCTGGGCCTCCCTAGCAGCTGGGACTACAGGCGCCTGCCACCACGCCCGGCTAATTTTTTTGTATTTTTAGTACAGACGGGGTTTCACCCCATTAGCCAGGATGGTCTCGATCTCATGACCTCGTTATGTGCCCGCCTCAGCCTCCCAAAGTGCTGGGATTACAGGCGTCAGCCACTGCGCCCGGCCGTTTCCTTGACTTTTAAAAGAAAAATTAGGTTGGTGTCCTGGAACATGGACAATGGCTATTTCTTCTGGTAATTGAAGATTATTAAGAACATGAACAACTAGTGTTTCACGAGCAAGTTCCTTACCTTTACTGTTAATTAGTTCTCGCTCAGCCTAAATTTTTCCAAATGTATGAGATACCCTGAAGGCATATTTAGAGTCAGTATAGATAGTTCCTACCTGGTTCTGTAAATATTTTAGGGCCTAAGTGCGAATAACTTGCAAGCTTGAGCAGACCAACTATTTGGTAATCTTCCTGATTTTACTTTTTTTAAGGTCTCTTTATCAATTACAGCATATCCATTATGTTGTGTCCTTTCAATCATCTAGGAGGAGCCAGGGTGGTCTCAAATTCCTGAGCTCAAGCAATGCCCCCGCCTTAGCCTCCCAAAGTGCTAGGATTACAGGGGTGAGCCACCTCGCCCAGCCTAATATCTTTATTATAGAAATAATTTTTTAAATCACTAGGAAAAATTCAAAAATATCAGTAGATCACAATCAACAGGTAATGAATTTACAGAAGATGAAAAATGATTCATTAATAAAACTTACAGAAAAGCTTGGCTCTTAGAAGTATTTAAATAAATGGAAGTAAAACACAAGTTACTACTTTCAACTCATGATGTTGTGAAAGTTGTCAGAATCAAAATGAAGTCATGGATGTTAAGTAAGTAAATAAATAAATAAATAAACCCTGACAAATAGAACCAGGGAAGGCCATGAAGAGAGGGTTCCCATGCTTGCAGGCCTGATAAAAGACTCTAGAAAAACCACAACCTTGCACAACAGCCTTCGCAACTTACACAAAAAAGACTACTGCAAGGACATCTGCCAAGCAGCTGCCTGTCCAGCCTCAGACTACAGTCACCTCTGTTATTGATCTTTGTAGCCAACCATAATTATGTCAGAACAATTACGTAATCCTCCTCCTTTTTTTCCTTTAAAAACATTTGTCTTCCTGCCGGGCGCAGTGGCTCACGCCTGTAATCCCAGCACTTTGGGAGGCTGAGGTGGGAGGATCACGAGGTCAGGAGTTCGAGACCAGCCTGGCCAACATGGTGAAGCCCCATCTCAACTAAACATACAAACATTAGCTGGGCGTGGTGGCGGTCGCCTGTAGTCCCAGCTACTAGGGAGGCTGAGGCAGGAGAATTGCTTGAATTAGGAGGCGGAGGTTACAGTGAGCTGAGATTGCACCACTGCACTACCAGCCTGGGTGATAGGAAGAGACTCCATCTCAAAACAAACAAACTTTTTGGCTTCTTTCTGCCTCTGCTACCACCATGGCGCCCATGAAAAAGCTTGTGGTAAAGGGGGGCCAAAAAAAAAAGAAGCAGCTTCCAAAGTTCACTCTTGATCGCACCCACCCCATAGAAGATGGAATCATGGATGCTGCCAACTTTGAGCAGTTTTTCCAAGAAAGGATCAAAATGAACGGAAAAGCTGGGAACCTTGGTGGAGGGGTGGTGACCATCGAAAGGAGCAAGAGCAAGACCAACACGACATCAAAGCTGCCCTTTTCCAAAAGGTATTTGAAATATCTCACCAAAAAATATCTGAAGAAGAATAATCTACGTGATTGGTTGCGCGTAGTTGCTAACAGCAAAGAGAGTTACAAATTACGTTACTTCCAAATTAACCAGGACGAAGAAGAGGAGGAAAACGAGGATTAAATTTCATTTATCGGCCAGGCGCGGTGGCTCACGCCTGTAATCCCAGCACTTTGGGAGGCCGAGGCGGTCGGATCACGAGGTCAGGAGATCGAGACCATCCTGGCTCACACGGTGAAACCCCCTCTCTACTAAAAATACAAAAAATTAACCGGGCGCGGTAGCAGGTACCTGTAGTCCCAGCTACTCGGGAGGCTGAGGCAGGAGAATGGCGTGAACCCGGGAGGTGGAGCTTGCAGTGAGCCGAGATCATGCCACTGTAATCCAGCCTGGGCGACACAGTGAGACTTCGTCTCAAAAAAAAAAAAAAAAATTCATTTATCTGGAATATTTTGTATGAGTTCTTGAATAAAACTTGGGAGCCAGAAGAAAACAACAACAACAACAAAAAACAACAAACAAACAAAAACCCTTTGTCTTTTCCTCCCTGAATGTGCACATAGTTTACTATGGCACACATATTCCCACTGCAATGCTGTATTTCCAAATAAGTATCTTTTCTTTTAGAGAGCCTCTCTCTCTTTGATATTTAGGTTGACAATATTAATAAAATTTCTTTTGCTTTTTTTGTTTTTATAACCAAAATTCTAAAGGCAGAAAGCAGATTGTGGTTGCAAGGGGTTGGAGAAAGGAGAAAATGGGGAGTGATTGCTAACGGGTATGGGGTTTCCTTTGGGGTGATGAAAATCTTTAGAATGAGGGCTGGGCGTGGTGGCTCACGCCTGTAATCCCAGCACTTTGGGAGGCCGAAGCAGGTGGATCACAAGGTCAGAAGTTCGAGACCAATCTGGCCAACATGGTGAAACCCCTGTCTCTACTAAAGATACAAAAAATTAGCCAGATGTAGTGGCGTGCGCCTGTAATCCCAGCTACTCGGGAGGCTAAGGCAGGAGAATTGCTTGAACCCGGAGGCGGAGGTTGCACTAAGCCAAGATCGCGCCACCGGTGCACTCCAGCTTGGGTAACAAGTTGAGACTCCATCAAAAAAAAGAAAAGAAAGAAAATGTTTGGAATGAGATAGAGATGGGGGTTGCACAACAGTGCGAATGTACTAAATGCCACTGAATTGCTCACTATAAAAGAGTTGGCTTTGGCCAGGGGCAGTGGCTCACACCTGTAATCCCAGCACTTTGGGAGGCCCAGGTGGGCGGATCACCTGAGGTCGGTAGCTCGAGACCGGCCTGACCAACATGGAGAAACCCCGTCTCTATTAAAAATAAAAATACAAAATTAGCCAGGCGTGGTTGCGCATCCCTGTAATCCCAGCTACTTGGGAGGCTGAGGCAGGAGAATCGCTTGAACCAGGAGACAGAGATTGCTGTGAGCCGAGATCGCGCCATTGCACTCCAGCCTGGACAACAAGAGCAAAACTCTGTCTCAAAAAAAAAAAAAAAAAAAAACACACACACACAAATATATAAAAATAAAATAAAATGGTTGGTTTGGGCCGGGTGCAGTGACTCACGCCTATAATTCCAACATTTGGTAAGGCTGAAGCGGGCAGATCACTTGAAGTAAGGAGTTCGAGACCAGCCTGGCCTCTACTAAAAAAAGCTCGTCTCTACTAAAAATTAAAAAATTGGCCAGACATGGTGGCCAGTGCCTGTAATCTCAGCTACTCGGAAGTCTGAGGCAGGAGAATCACTTGAACCTGGGAGGCGGAGCCTGCAGTGAGCTGAGACTATGCCACTGCACTCCAGTCTAGGCGACAGAGAGACTCCATCTCAAAAAAAGAAAATAAATAAAATAACTGGTTTTGGCCAGGCGCATTGGTTCATGCCTGTAATTGCTGCACTTTGGGAAGCCAAGGCGAGAGGATTGCTTGAGGCCAGGAGTTTGAGATATAAGTGAGAAGCCGATCTCTAAAGCTGGTTTTATGTTACGTGAGTTTCACCTCAATACAAAACAAACAAAAACATTTACTTTTAAAAATGACCGGCCGGCCGGGAGTAGTGGCTCACACCTGTAATCCCAGCACTTTGGAAGGCTGAGGCGATCAGATCACCTGAGGTCAGGACTTTGAGACCATCCTGGCCAACATGAAACCCTGTCTCTACTAAAAATAAAAATAAAAAAATTAGCTAGGTGGAAATTAGCTGGGTGGCCTGCAGTCTCTGCTACTCAGGAGGCTGAGGCAGGAGAATCACTTGAACCTGGGAGGCGGAGGTTGCAGTGAGCCGAGATCACACCACTGCACTCCAGCCTGGTGACAGGGCGAGACTCCGTCTCAAAAAAAAAAAAAAAGACGAAGCCTAAGCCTTGTTTGGAGAAGATAGGAATGGGAAGGATGGAGCTATAAATGGCTTCAGCCTTTTCAGAAACTGCTTCCAGATCCTGTTATCCCACACTCGGCCTTCATAATCTACAGAAGGAATTTTGCCTTTAGTGAACAAATCTTAAACACAAAAGGAAAAACCTATGCAGAAACAACCTAAATAGCCACAGATCAGAAGATAGTTAAATGAATTGCTCTATATCAGGTGATGAATAGCACGTGCCAATTTAAACTGATATGATTTTTTTTTTTTGAGACAGAGTCTCGCTCTGTCTCCCAGGCTGGAGTGCAGTGGCGTGATCTCGGCTCACTGCAACCCCCTCCTCCCAGGTTCACACCATTCTCCTGCCTCAGCCTCCTGAGTAGCTGGGACTACAGGCACCCGCCACCACGTCTGGCTAATTTTTTTGGGTTTTTTAGTAGAGACGGCTTTCACTGTGTTAGCCAGGATGGTCTCGATCTCCTGACCTCGTGATCTGCCCGCCTCGGCCTCCCAAAGGGCTGGGATTACAGGCCTGAGCCACCGGGCCCGGCCCAACTGATGTGAATTATTTTAAAATGCCTCTAAATGGTGTCGGGCATGGTGGCTCAAGCCTGTAATCCCAGCACCTTCGGAGCCGTAGGCGGGGGGGGGGGGGGGGGGGGGGGAGGGGGAGGGGGAGGGAGGGGGGGGGAGGGGGAGGGGAGAGGGGGGAGGGGAGAGGGGGAGGGGGAGGGGGAGGGGAGAGGGGGGAGGGGAGGGGGGAGGGGAGAGGGGGAGGGGAGGGGGGAGGGGGGAGGGGGGGATCACCTGAGGAGGGTCAAGAGGGGAGGATGAAACACTAAAAAAAAAAAAAAGCTGGCAGGAGGGCAGGTACCAGACGGGGGGGAGGAGGGGGGGGGGGGGATCACCTGAGGTCAGGTGTTCAAGACCAGGCTGGTCAACGTGATGAAACCCCATCTCTACTAAAAATACAAATACAAAAATTAGCCTGGCATGCCGATGGGCAGCTGTAATCCCAGCTACTCGGGTGGCTGAGGCAGGAGAATTGCTTGAAACCGGAAGGCGGAGGTTGTGGTGAACAGAGATCATACCACTGCACTCTAGCCTGGGCGACAAGAGGGAAACTCCATCTCAAAAATAAAAATAAAGCCTCTAAATGTTTAATTTTTTCTTAACACATGGAATTGATTGCAAACTAATTTGTCTCATGGGGTGAAAAAACATTTATCTTTTTTTTTTTTTTTTTGAGATGGAGTTTCACTCTTGTTGCCCAGGCTGGAGTGCAATGGCGTGATCTCCTGCCTCGCCTCCTGATAGCTGGGATTACAGGCATGTGCCACTACGCCTGGCTAATTTTGTATTTTTAGTAGAGAGGCAGGGCTTCTCCATATTGGTCAGGCTGATCTCGAACTCTCGACCTCAGTTAATCCACCCCATCTCAGCCTCCCAAAGTGCTAGGATTACAGGCGTGAGCCACCATACCCAGCCCCAAAAGATTTATCTTAAGTTCAGTAATTCCTTCCATTTCATTTCTGATTTCTTATTCTCTTGTGAAACTAAAATTGATGTTGCTGCCTTTTGTTAAAAATAAAGCAGGGTGCAGTGGCTCACGCCTATAATCCCAGCACTTTGGGAGGCCGAGGCAGGAGATCATGAGGCCAGGAGTTCGAGACCAGCCTGGCCAACATAGTGAAACCCGTCTGTACTAAAAATACAAAAAATTAGCCGGGCATGATGGCGAGCACCTGTAATCCCAGCTACTCAGGAGGCTGAGGCAAGAGAATCACTTGAACCCAGGAAGTGGAGGTTGCAGTGAGCCAAGATCACGCCATTGCACTCCAGCCCAGCTGACAGTGTGAGACTCCATCCCCAAAAAAAGATTAAAAATAAAATATAGAATCTGATTCCATTTTAATACAATCAATCTGTCAATCTCTCATGCTCTCTGTATCTATCCACTGGAGAGAGGCTTAGAATGGTGTTCAATTACTATCCATGAGGGATGTTTCTAAGAAGAAGGATATGGATGCTTATTAGTTCACATCTTCACACTTTTCTATGATTCTTGATACTGAGCTTTTTTTTTTTAAATGGAGTCTTGCTCTGTCACCAGGCTGGAGTGCAGTGGTGCGATCTCGGCTCACTGCAACCTCCGCCTCCCGGGTTCAAGTGATTCTCCTGCCTCAGCCTCCGGAGTAGCTGGGACTACAGGCGCGGCCACCACGCCCAGCTAATTTTTTTGTATTTTTAGTAGAGACGGGGTTTCACCATGTTGGCGAGGATGGTATTCATCTCCTGACCTCATGATCTGCCCACCTCGGCCTCCCAAAGTGCTAGGACTGCCTGCATGTGCCACCACACCTGACTAATTTTTGCATTAGAGATGGGGGTCTCACTATGTTGCCCAGGCTGGTCTTGAACTCCTGGGCTCAAGTGATCCACCCACCTTGGCCTCTCAAAGTGCTGGGATTACAGGTGTGAGCCACCACACCCAGCCTCATATTTTGCTTAAAAAAAAAATCAATTCATGAAAATGAAATATGTGTGCTGGGCATGGTGGCTCACACCTGTAATCCCAGCACTTTGGGAGGCTGAGGCGGGCAGGTCACCTGAGGTCAGGAGTTTGAGACCAGCCCGGCCAACATAGTGAAACCCCGTCTCTACTAAAAATACAAAAATTAGCCAGATGTGGTGATGTGCGCCTGTAGTCCCAGCTACTCAGGAGGATGAGGCAAGAGAACTTGAATCCAGAAGGTGGAGGTTGCAGTGAGCCAAGATCCTGCTACTGCACTCCAGCCTAGAAGACAGAGCGAGACTCCATCTCAAAAAAATAAAAGTAAAAAAAAGAAATATGTGATGATTGGTAATTGTAGCGGGATGAATAGTGACCCCCTACAAGATATATCTGCCCAGAGCCTCAAAAGGTGAACTTACTTGGAATCCAAGGGTCTTTAAAGAGGTAATTAAGGGAAAGAGCTCAAATGAGTTGATCCTGGATTAGGGTGGATCCTAAATCCCATGACATGTGTCCTTATAGGAGACAGCAAAGGAAAAAGCCGGCCATTTGTGGTAGCTGACACCTGTAATCCCAGAACTTTTGGAGGCTGAGGTGGGAGGATGGCTTGAGCCTGGGAGTTGGAGACCAGCCTGGGCAGCATATTGAGACCCCCATTTCTACAAAAAATTTAACAACAACAAAAATAAAGAAAGAAAAGGGGAAAGTACACAGAAGCATGGAGAGGAAGGCCATGTGAAAAAGTGGGCAGAGAGTGCAATGATGAAACTACAGGACAAAGGACACCGAGGCCACCACCAGAAGCTGGGGGTGGGGGGTGGTATGGGACAGTTTCTTCCCCAGAGCCTCCAGAAGGAACAAGCACTGCTGACCCCTTGATTTTGGACTCTGGTCTTCAGAGAATAAATTTCTGTTGTTTTAAGCCACTCAGTTTGTGGTGATCTGTTACTGCAGCATTAGAAGCCATTAAGTAATTAAGTAATTAAGACCTGGCAACTTGTTTATCCAACAAATATTCATTGACAGCCTCCTATATGCAAAGCACTGAGCTGATACATTATTAAGTGAGAAGAATAGGGCATTGGTTGTATGAACTGAATCATTTGAGAAAAAACTATGGGGAACAAAACAAAGTGAGTAAGTCACTTTTAAAAATATTAACAATTGCCATGAGACTCCAGTTTTCCCTTCTCAATTTCTTCAACAATACACATTGTCGGAACACACACCTTGGCTTGGGATTGCTGTAGACTGAAGATCTGGATGGACACCAAAGCCCACTCCTTCTCTCACAGGCTCAGAGCTGGATGGGCTGCATTGCTGGCCTAGCTGTCTGGAGCTGGATCTAGCCAGACCTGATATCGATGTCAGAAATGAATACACAATGCTAGGCGCCCCCAAAGGCCATTTGCCATGCTCTTGCGGGAGGATCTTCAAAAGGGGCTCTGTTCTTGACAGGCAGGGAGCGAAGAATTTCAGAAGAGATACAATGTGAAATCTTTCCACTCTTTCAGAAAATCCAGCCACAGTGAGTAGGGTGGAAGGTGTATTAGTCTCCTCAGGCTGCCATAACAAAATACCATAGGCTGGGGGGCTTGAGATACAGAAACGTATTTTCTCACTTTTCTGGAGGCTGGAAGTCCAAGATCTAGGTGCTGGCAGGCTTGGTTTCTTCTGAGGCCTCTCTTCTGGGCTTGCGAATGGCTGCCTCCCTGCTGGGTCCTCACATGGCCATTCCCCTGCATGTGTGTCTGTGTCCTAATCCTAATCTCCTCCTCTTACGAGGACAACAGTCACATTGGATTAGGGCTTCCCCTAATGACCTAATTTTAACTTAATCACATATTTAAAGGCCCTATCTCCAAATACGGTGACATTCTGAGGAATTGGGTGTTAGGGCTTCAACATACAGATTTTGGAGGGATAGAATTCAGCCCATGACACCAGGTTTAAGGACTCTCAAGGGGACTCCGGTTTGCTCCAGGAAGTTCAGGAAATTGGCTGACCCAGTGCATCCATTTGGAAGTGTAGTGGGCATCTCAAAACGTAACATGCCTGTGACTGAAGTCTTGATTTCCTTACTCACTCTGAGGCACCTGCCCTCGGGCAAGAGCATCACCATCCATCCAGTAGCCCAGACAGCCGCTGGGTGTCATCCTTCACCCCTTTCTTTCCCCGTTCCCTATATGAAATCCATCAACAAGTCCTCCCACCCTCCTTCTGAAGCCAGTCTCAAATTCGTCCCTTCATCAATACCTCCAACTGCCTCCTCACTGGACTTCCTTCTGCCACTCTGGCTGGCCAGTCCATTCTCCCCCCAGCAGCAGGGGTGACTTTGCAGATAAAAATCATCTCACTCCCCCATGGCTTTCCAAGTTCCAGGGCATCCAGGCTCATCTCCTAGGCCTCCAAAGATGGTGAGATCTGGTCTCTGCCCCACATTCAGACCTTGCCCCCTCCCCTCACTCCTCTTCCCCTCCACCTCTTCCATCATGACTTCTTTCTGTCCCTCTGACAAGCCAACCTGGCTTCAACCTCAGGACCTTTGTACTAGCTGTTCCCTCCGTCTGTGATGCTCTTCCTCCAGGTCTTCCTGTGGCTCTTCAGTCTCCTGGTCTTCTCAGATCTTCCCTTCTCTTGCTGCCCCCACAGTGCAGGTATTTTATTTTTCTTCTTAGCATTTACTATTATGTGGACTTATTTTGTTATTGTATTTGGCTTTTTTTTTTTTTTTTAATAGAGATAGGGAGCTCACTATTTTGCCCAGACTGGTCTCGAACTCCTACCCACAACGAGTCTGCTTTCGCCTGGGCCTCCCAAAGCTCTGAGATTACTAGCTTGAGCCCCCGCACCTGGCCTGTTAACTGTATTTGTTGATGGGCCGAGCACCTGATGACGGTCATTAGGTGCTCGGCGAATGCTTATTGAACGACTTCAGGTCATGAGGGACTTCCTGATTCTCTCCCGGACAACACCCGCACCGTCCAACCGCCCACTTCCCAAAGCGAAGAGCCCAGTCTGGATGCCAACCTGTTGACGTCTTCCTGCTTGGAAGCTGAGCAGGTGCTCACAAGCATGGAGGCAACACTCGGAGGCCGGATCTGAGTCACTCCCTGCCCGAGGAACGCTGCGTTCCGGCCGACGCGTCCTCCCGCAGGCCCTGGCGGGGTCAACATCCCTGCCACACCTCGCGCTGCTTGCGGAGCTGCGCCCAGGGGATGACCGTTTTCCTTTGCGCGGAGAAGGGGGCTTGAGAAACCCGAGCTCTGAGCCAGGTGGGATTCATCCATTCATGCATGCATTCATTCATTTAGTCAGTCAATCAGTCAACAAATATTTGTCAAGCCCCTACAATGTGCTAGGCACTGTTCTAGGTACTGAGGGACACAGCGGTGCCCGAGGTAGACAAGGTTCCTGCCCCTCTTGTGTTTGTCATGCTGGCTGGGGAGACAGACAAGGAAAATGATAAAGTTAACAATAAATAGTAAGGGCTGGGCCTTGGTGGGAGATGTGATCAGAGAAGGCTTCTCAGAGGTCGTGGCCTTGACAGACGAAGAGGCCACCGCACGCAGTCCCTGCTGAACCTGCATTCCCAGCGTTGGTGCCAAAGACCCGGGGAGGCAAAACGACCAGGAGGATAAAAGAGCATCCTGTCCTCAACGGCTGCCGAAATAGCTCAGTTGGGAGAGCGTTAGACTGAAGATCTAAAGGTCCCTGGTTCGATCCCGGGTTTCGGCAGTTTCCTCTTTCTTTTCTCCCTTTCTGGAGGTGCATAGACGAAGCCGATTCCTTCCAATTGATCAAAGGCTTTTACTTTCTGTATTTAAGAAAGCCCCGAGCAGTGTCCGCAAGGAGCCAGAGGGAAAGGAAACTCCCCCGCCACTCCCCGTTTGGGTAAATCAAATAAGGTCAAGTTTTTCCCGTCTCCACCTCCTTCATGTCTCAAATGCACATTTGTTGATGCCTGTTTGTTCATTTTTGCTTTCTGTTTTTTAATGTCTGCTTTCTGAACTCTCGCGGCAAAATCAAAGACCGAGCAGGAAATGATCGCCTTAAAATGGCATGAAGTCAAGTCGGACCTGTTGTTTTGTGGGAAATACAAGATATTTAATTCTTTGGAAGTTGTTTAGGGAAAGCTGCATTTACCTTAAGACAGCCACTTGAAGAAGTCACTTTACAGGCGGTCCTCGTTAGTATAGTGGTGAGTATCCCCGCCTGTCACGCGGGAGACCGGGGTTCGATTCCCCGACGGGGAGGCCAGCGATGTTTTTCCCAGTCTTTCGTATTTTTCCTTACTCTTCCTATAAAGAATAAAACCAGCAGGTAAATGGGACTCTGGTTCTGTGGTTGTCTCTGGCCTTGCTGCGTGTCACACAGTTACAGGAAAGCAAGAAAAAGGCGGTGCTCGCATGCGGAAGTGTTCGTCTCTTTCTTTTTTCTTTTTGAGACCATTTTTCTTCTTCTTTTTTTTTTTTCTGAGACACAGTCTCTCTCTGTCTCCCAGGCTGGAGTGCAGTGGCCCGATCTCAGCTCACTGCAACCTCCGCCTTCCGTGTTCAAGCGATTCTCCCGCCTCAGCCTCCCAAGCAGCTGGGACTGCAGGCGTCCGCCACCATGCCCAGGTAATTTTTGTATTTTTAGTAGAGACGGGGTTTCACCATATTGGCCAGGCTGGTCTCGAACTCCTGACCTTGTGATCCGCCCGCCTCGGCCTCCCAAAGTGTTGGGATTACAGGCGTGAGCCATTGCACCCGGCCTAGAGACCATTTCTTTTTTTTTTTTTTTCCGAGACGGAGTTTTGCTCTGTCACCAGGCTGGAGTACAGTTGTGTGATCTCAGCTCACTGCAAACTCCACCTCCTGGGTTCAAGCGATTCTCCTTCCTCAGCCTCCTGAGTAGCTGGGATTACAGGCATGCGCCACCAGGCCCAGCTAATTTTTGTATATTTGGTAGAGATGGGGGTTTCACCGTTTTGACCAGGCTGGTCTCGAACTCCTGACCTAGGGTGATCTGCCTGCCTCGGCCTCCCAAAGTGCTGGGATTACAGGCCTGAGCCACCGTGCCTGGCCGTGTTCATCATTTCTTGCACCCGTCCTGCAAACTGTTTGGTTTATGTAATGGTTTCTCAGAATAAGATTATCAACTTCCGAGGCCAGTAACTGCTCCTTCTGCTTCCGTTTTAGGATTTGCTCCAGCCCCGAGGGAGGGCCCTTGGAAAATGTTGATAGATTTGAGACGTTTTCTTGTCTTTAGGCAGTTGCAGACTCAGCTTCCTGAATACAGCTATCACCTTTCCCAGGCACTTATCTTTTGCTGAGTTAACTTTCCATATTCATTTTACAAATATTTGCTGAGTACCTATTATGTGCCAGCCACAGTTCTAGGCAGCAAGATAGAGAAGGTGCTGCCATGTTGAGATTACCACCTAGTGAAGGACCTGGCATTGAACAAATAGGATAAAATGGGTAAATGCCATGAAGAAAAACCAGGCAAACCAGAGGCGTGGAATATGGAGTGAGTGGGATTCATAGGCCCCTTTAGAGAGGTGGTCAGGGAGGCCTTTCTGCGGAGGTGGCATTTGAACCAGGACCAGGAAAATGAGAAAGAGCCAACCATAAGAAGAGCTGGAGGCCGGGCACGGTGGCTCACGCCTGTAATCCCAGCACTTTGAGAGGCCGAGGCAGGCGGATCACCTGAGGTCAGGAGTTTGAGACTAGCCTGACCAACATGGAGAAACCCCGTCTCTACTAAAACATACAAAATTAGCTGGGTGTGGTGGCGCATGCCTGTAATCCCAGCTACTCAGGAGGCTGAGGCAGCAGAATTGCTTGAACCTGGGAGGCAGAGGTTGCAGTGAGCCGAGATTGCGCCATTGCACTCCAGCCTGGGCAACAAGAGCAAAACTCCGTCTCAAAAATAAATAAATAAATAAAGAAGGGCTGAAAACAGCATTCTAGGCAGAGGGAACAGCAAGTGCAAAGGCCCTGAACTGGGAAGAAACAGTGAGGAAGCTGGTGTGGCAGGAGCACCCATGGAAGAGGAGAGGGAGGATGGAGGAGGGGGGCAGAAGGAGGTGAAGTCAGAGCAGCCCTCAGAGGCCGGATTACATCGTACCTTGAAGGGATGTGGAGGGCAGGAGGTATGGGTTTGATTCGAGAGTTTCATGCAGAGAGAAACATTCAGGTTTGTTTGAGCGTGCCCTCTGGCAGCCAGGTGGGTGGGCACAAGAGGAAGCAGGGGCACCTGCGGACTGAGAACAACCTGTGGGCTTGCTCCTCAACCACATCCAAAACGATGCCACCTATGGCGCCATCCTGCTCTTCTGCTGCCAGGGTCTCTCTCCCGTGGCTCCCACTTAGGCTGGGGAAATGAGGTCAGAGGATGGTTTACACGGTGGTCCCCATTCCTCACCTCCCCATTGCCCTCCTGCTCTCCCCCATCTCCCCAAAACGGGTCAGCAAAGCATCACACCGGGCTGAATAGAAAAGGCAACTGCCCTCCAGCAGAGTTCTATGATAATAACACATTTATAAAAGCCAGACCCACATTTCACAGTCCCTGCCTTCTATTCATTTATTTATTTGAGACGGAGTTTTGCTCTTGTTGCCTAGGCTGGAGTGCAGTGGTGCAATCTCGGCTAACTGCAACCTCCGCCTCCTGGGTTCAAGCGATTCTCCTGCCTCAGTCTCCTGAGTAGCTGGGATTACAGGCCTGCACCACCATGCCCAGCTAATTTTTTGTATTTTTAATAGAGACAGGGTTTCCTCATGTTGGCCAGGCTGGTCTCGAACCCCTGACTTCAGGTGATCCACCCACCTCGGCCTCTCAAAGTGCAGGGATTACAGTTGTGAGTCAGTGTGCCTGGCCTTATTTATTTATTTAATTTTGAGAGAGGGTCTTGTTCTGTCACCCAGGCTGGAGTGCAGTGGTGCAATCTCAGCTCAATGCAGTCTTGACCTCCCAGACTCAAGAGATCCTCCTGCCTCAGCCTCCTGAGTGGGGGTGGGGTGGGGTGTCTCACTGTGTTTCCCAGGCAGGTCTTGAACGCCTGGGCTCAAGCAATCCTCCCACCTAGGCCTCCTAAAGCACTGGGATTACGGACCCGAGCCACTGCACCCAGCCCAGAGTCTGTGCTTTCTATCACACGCTATTATACATGCTTTATGTGTAACTCATTAAATTGTCATAACAACCAGATGAGGTAGGTACATTGAAATCTCTTTCACAGATGAGGCCCAGAGGTTAGGTGATGCAATCACAGCTGCTGTGTCCGGCACTTCTTGCCCCCAGGCTACTAACTTTTCTGACAATTGTGCATGGCCTTTGTCTAGGCAGAGTTTCAGGTGCCAGCAGCTGTCAGGGAACTATGGAGAACAAGGTGGCAGGACATTTTTGATGCAAGGTTTCCTTGTCACAATAAGTGTCTATTTCCAGCCAAGAAATCTCAAGGCTGATGGAAAGAGGTACAGCCTTCAGTTTTCTGCCCTCTCCTAGCTTCTCACCCATTCTTTCCCCCAAGGAACGGCTTTTTGATGACCTGAAGGACACCAAACATTGTGACTTCTCTCCCCTGGTGTGCTTAAGAAACCCTCTGGAAGAGATACAAATTCACAGTTAAAGAATGGCTCTTAGGTCCAGGCATGGTGGCTCACGCCTGTAATCTCAGCACTTTGGGAGGCCAGGGCGGGCGGGGGGGCGGGGGTGGATCACGAGGTCAGGAGTTTGAGACTAGCCTGACCAACATGGTGAAAGCCCATCTCTACTAAAAATACAAAAATTATCTGGGCGTAGTGGTGCACGCCTGTAATCCCAGCTACTCAGGAGCCTGAGGCAGAATTGTTTGAACCCGGGACGCGGTGGCTGCAGTGAGCCAAGATCCCGCCACTGCACTCTAGCCTGGGCGACATAGCGAGACTCGGTCTCAAACAAACAAACAAACAAACAGAATGGCTCTTTTCGGTGGGCAATTGTAAAGAGACTCCTTCCTCCAAGCCGAAGCCTTCATTCTGGGAAGTGGATCTGTTTCTTTTCAGTTTGCTCATTTTTATATGCAGGGTTTTTTTTTTGTTTGTTTGTTTGTTTTAGATGCTGTCTCTCTCTGTCTCCCAGGCTGGAGTGCTGTGGGATGATCTTGGCTTACTGCAACCACTGCCTCCTAGGCTCCAAAAATCCTCTCGCCTTAGCCTCCCAAGTAGCTGGGACTACAAGCGCTCGCCACCACATCCGGCTAATTTTTTTGCATTTTTGGTAGAGACAGGGTTCATGCCATGTTGGCCAGGCTGGTCTCAGACTCCTGGCCTCAAGTGATCCGCCGACCTCAGCCTCTCAAAGTGCTGGGATTACAGGCATGAGCCATGGCGCATGGCCATAATAGTTCTTTTGGGAGGAAAAAATGTCTTCCAGCTGATATGCAAACCTCAAAGTCACTGAAGGTTGGTATGGTTTTAAAGGATGAGAAATCAGAGGTTTCTGGGTGAAGGTACAATCAAGCCAATGCCCTTATTTATTGGAAAGAAACTCGATTCTCCTTCTCTTCCCTTCTGTCTGTGAAGAGGAACATTTAAGAATGGGTCAGTTTACATTTGTTCCTTGGTTCCGGTATCCGCTAGAATTTTAGTTGCAAGGTTATGAAGAGCTAACCTACTCGGGAAACATAAAACAATTTTTTATTGTTGTTGTGGTTTTGCTAAACTCTAACACTCACTTAAACACACAAAAGTTTAATTTAGAAAATATCCTTGGCTGGGTGCAGTGGCTCACACCTGTAATCCCAGCACTTTGGGAGGCTGAGGCAGGTGGATCACCTGAGGTCAGGAGTTCGAGACCAGCCTGGCCAACATGCTGAAACCCCCATCTGTACTAAAAATACAGAAATTAGCAGGCATGGTGGTGCCCACCTGTAGTCCCAGCTACTCGGGAGGCTGAGGCAGGAGAATCGCTTGAACCCAGGAGGCGGAGGTTGCAGTGAGCCCAGATCATGCCACTGCACTCCAGCCTGCGCGACAGAGCGAAACTCTGTCTCAAAACAAACCAACCAACCAAAAACTAAAAGCCTCTCGCACTCCCATGTGTATTGCAGCTTTATTCACAAGTGCCTAGATGTGTCCATCAACAGATACATGGATAGAGAAAATGTGTACATACGCAATAGAATACTATCCGACCTTAAACAAATACAAAACAAAATGAAATCCTGTCATTTTTCCTCTATGAAACAACAAAAAAAAACATGGTTAAGTTTGGGGGACATTACATAAAGTGAAATAAGCTGGGCACAGAAAGATAAATACTGCATGATCTCACTCACATGCGGAAGCTGAAATAGTTGGTCTCACAGAGAGAATAGTGGTTACTGCAGGCAGTGAAGGTGGGGGGAGGTGGGAATAGCCAAAGGGGGGTTACTGGATACAAAAGTACAGCTAAATAGGAGGAATAAGTTCCAGTGTCCCTATAGGGTGAATGCAACAACTTATTGTACGTTTTCAAATAGCTGGAAGCGTGGATTTTTAATGTCTCCCAACACAAAGAAATGATACATGTTTGAAGGGATGGATGTGGTCATTGCCCTGATTTGAACATTACAAATTGTGTACATAGATCACAACATCATACCACACCTCATAAAAGAGCACAATTGCTATGTGTCAAAACAATAATAAAAGCCAAAAATAAAAATGAAACACGTGGAAACAGGAAAAACACTTTAAGAATAGAGTATAGCAAGGACTTCCAAAAGCAATTGCAGAAAAGGGAGGGGGATGTAGCTCAGTGGTAGAGCGCATGCTTTGCATGTATGAGGCCCCGGGTTCGATCCCCGGCATCTCCATTGTAGTTTTGCTGATTTCTCTATTCATTTTGGTCCGTGGTTCTTTATCATTAAAGTGCCATGGATGTAATTATTGTAAGTATTATGATTCCAGGCACTACTTGGAGCTCAGATTTTCACACCAGGCGTGATCTTCCCTTTCTGAAATCTCTAATGTTTCAAATGCACATGAGTTAGAAGAGGCTGATGGGAGTAATCAGCAGAAAAGTGTTAAGGCAAAACCTGACTTGATGACTGAAACCACAGCAAAAGTGAGCAGGATGATCATTCGGGGAGTGTATACCACATCTCGTGCCACTGTGATTGCACTGCACTGGCCTCGAGGGCTGTTGACGCATTCTTGGCCATCAGGGGGCAAGTGTGTAAGTTGCTGGAAGGTCTGGGCCCCCCGTTTGCCATCTCACTCCTCCTCTGCACTGCCACTAACCACCTCATTTGCATGGGAGGAACCCAAAAGCAAACTCGCATCCCAGCGGGGCTTTGCTCTCTGCTTCCTCAGCAACACGTCTCCATGGCTGTAATGCACGTACAATTTACATTTATATTCATACACTGTGTTCCGGGGTGAGCAGGCCTATGCAAACCCACCCCAAAGGCCAAGGGAGCTGAGAGGCCAAAGGGGCTGACAAACCCAGTTTCTCAGGAAAAAACATTTATTAGGGACTTACCAACAGAAGCCACAGTCTCAGGGTGGTCATCAGAGGATATAAGGTTTGCTGCGCCATAACCCTAGGGAAGGAATATGTAGGACAATTGAAGCCGACCCCTCAAGCAAGACAAGAATGTTATGTGAATCTGCATAAGGGAAGGATTTATGATCTAGGTTGTTCTGATCTAAGGGCAGAATTTATGGTAACAGTAAAGTAGAAATCTTAGAGACCTTCCTGGAAGAGGCATTAATCAGAAGTTATCTTGGCGGATTAGCATCCAAGATGGAGTTGCTTTCACCTCCACTGTGTTTCTGTATTTTATCATTGAAAGCAAAAGATGGTGGCTCAGGCCTGTAATCCCAGCACTTTGGGAGGCATGAGGCAGGAGATTGCTTGAGGCCAGGAGTTTGAAAGCAGCCTGTACAACAAAGGGAGACCTTGGCTCCGAAAGGAAAGGAAGGGAAGGGGAAGGGGAAGGGAAAGGGGAAGGGGAAGGGGAAGGGAGGGGAGATTGATTTACTTGCATGAATGATCTTTAGGCAAAAATAAATACATAAAAATAAATAATATTTTTAAAAGTTTAACCAGGTCCCAGCTCTCTAAATAATAATAAGAATGAAAGAAGGGATTCGGCTGCGTTCTGTGGTACAGTTCTTTGCAATTATAATGAATTCCTCACATGTCAGTCCCTTTCTTTCATTTGACTTGACTTCATGTTTTAAATGGTAAAAGCGTCTAATCCTAGATCTAGAGCTTTCATTTTTGAGATGAGGCAACTGAAACTTACGAAGTGACTCACCAGTTAGGTGATGATGCATTGGTGACAGCTTGTTTCTAATGAGCTTCAGGAAAGGTTATTTCTCCCTAAATGTCAACAAGGTTTTAGGGGAAAAAACATTGAAGATAATTTCTGAAGTCATCAGGCCTAACACAAAACTTACATGCTTCTGTAACTGCCCAACAGTTTCTCCTTGCCCGCTGCCTAGACAGAGCCCATTTATTAAGACAAGGAAATTGTGATCCGCCCACCTCAGCCTCCCGAAGTGCTGGGATTACAGGCGTGAGCCACCTCGCCCTGCCATAATAGAGAACGTTTAATTCACACACAGCTGGCAGTGTGGGAGACGGGAGTTTTACTATTACTCAAATCAGTCTCCCTGAAAACTCAGGGACTGGAGTTTTGAAGGATAATTTGGTGGGTAGGGAGGTCGGGAAATCGGGAGTGCCGGTTGGTTGGGTCGGAGATAAAATCACAGGGAGTCGAAGCTGTCCCTTTGCCCTGAGTCAGTTCCTAGGTGGGAGCCACAAGACCAGATGAGCCAGTCTATCAATCTGGGTGGCGTCAGTTGGCCCACTGAGTGCAGAGTATGCAAAATATCTCAAGCACTGGCTTTAGGTTTTACAATAGTGATGTTATCCTCAGGAGCAATTTGGGCATGGACAGAATCTTGCAGTCTCCAGCTGCGTGACTCCTAAAGCATAATTTCTAATCTTGTGGCCAATTTGTTAGTCCTGCAAAGCAGTCTAGTGCGCGGGCAGGAAGGGGGCTTGTTTTAGGAAAAGGCTGTTATCACCTTTGTTTCAAAATTAAACTGTAAACTAAGCTCCTCCAAAGTCAGTTCGGCCTACACCTAGGAATGAGCAAAGACAGTTTGGAGGTTAGACGCAAGATGGAGTCAGGGAGGTCAGATCTCTTTCACTGTAATAATTTTCTGTTATGACTTTTGCAAAGGCAGTTTCACTTCTGTTTTACTTTGTCTCTTCTTTTGTTTATTTATTTATTTATTTTTCTTGAGACAGGGTCTGTTTCTGTTGCCCAGGCTGGAGAGCTGTAGCGCAATCACAGCTCACTACAGCCTCAAACTCCTGGGCTCAAGTGATCCTCCCACCTCACCCTCCTGAGCAGCTGAAACTACAGGCATGCACCACCGCCTGGCTAATTTTTGTTTGTTTTGGTAGAGACAGGGTTTCACCATGTAGCTCAGGCTGGTCTTTAACTCCTGGGCTGAAGTGACCCTCTCACGTTGGCCTCCCAAAATGCTGGGATTACACGTGTAGGCCACCATGCCTGGCTATTTTTTTCAATATTTTTTTATTTTTATTTTTTATTTCTTACTATGACCCCCACTTATATGACATTACTTTGTACCTTATAATTAAATATTTCAGCCAGGCACATTAGCTCATGTCTGTATTCCCAGCCCTGTGGGAGGCCAGGGCAGGAGGATCACTTGAGCCCAGGAGTTCAAGACCACCCTGGGCAACATGGTGAAATCCCCATCTCTTATTTTATTTTTTGGAAACAGAGTCTCACTCTGTCACCCAGGCTGGAGTGCAGTGGCATGATCTCGACTCACTGCAACCTCTGCCTCCAGGGCTCAAGTGATTCTCCTGCCTCAGCCTCTGGAGTAGCTGGGATTACAGGTGTGAGCTACCACGCCTGACAATTTTTGTATTTTTAGTAGAGATGGAGTTTCTGCTCATTGGCCAGGTTGGTCTTGAACACCTGACCTCAGGTGATCCACCGGCCTCAGCCTCCCAAAGTGCGAAACCCTCCTCTCTACAAAAAAATGCAAAAATTAGGTGTGGTGGCGCATACCTGTAGTCCTACCTACACAGGAGGCTGAGGTGGGAGGGTCACCTGAGTGGGAACGTCCAGGTTGCAGAGTGAGCCGTGATCATACCACTGCATGACAGAGCGAGACACTGTTTCAAAAAACAAAGAAACAAAGCCAAATATTTCTACTAGTGCATGACAAGAAAAAAAAATACCGCAGGGAGTTGTTATTGTTAAAGGCTGGTGTTAGGAATTGGAGCTTCCTAGAAATACTCCTTGAAAAAAGTGCTTTTTCAACTATTAAATTTTATTTTACCCTTAAACAAAGCTTATTATATGAGGTCACATGAGTAGTCAAATTCATAGAGACAGAAAGCAGAATGGTGGATGCCAGGGGCTGGTGGGAGGGAGAAATGGGGAGTTAGTTTTTCATGGGGACAGAGTTTGTTTTGCAAGACGAAAAGAGTTCCAGAAATGGATTGGTGGTGATGGCTGATGCACAACACTGAATGTACTTCATGCTACAGAAATGTACACTTAAGAATGGTAAATTTTATGTGTATTTTACCACAATTTTAAGACAAAACCAAACAACGACACAAACAAAGCCCAAATAGGTTAAATAACTTCCTAATGTTCCTAAACTAGGCAAATTTGGAGACTAGCTCTTAAGTCCCGTTTTGACTGCTGAGATGAATGGGTTATTTTTAAGCTGGAGCGGTTTGTGTTCCACCACAGCTATACAGCACAAGTAGAAACAGGAAGAAGAACACATTCCCTAGGGTTTTTTTTTCCTTCCTGTTTGCCAGGCCTCTAACCTGCAGGCGTCCTTGACAACCTTTTATGGTTATATAAGCGATGCCAAAGCAAAACAAACCCTTCCCACCACCTCTCTGATTCCACCCTTTTTCTTGGGGGAAACAGGTTTGTTGACCCTCACTCATGCTCTCAGACAGTTTCATGGGGCTGGATTAAGTCACATACAAGGTGGTGACTTTCAGAAGGGGGAACTGAATCCTTAGGGGGAGGGGAGAAAGGCAGGCGGAGGAGCAGGCGCTGATCCACCCCCACCCTCCCCAGCTGCAGCCCAGCACCCCGGCCCTTTGTGAGCTCAGCTCATCACATGCTCCCTTCCGCCTGCCAATCCCGCCCTGTTGCTGGGCCTCGTCTCTTCTCCATTGGTGCCAGCTCTGAAGCAATCTTTTCTGGGGCGCCTGCAAAGGACGGATCTGTGGGTGGAACGAACTGAAAACGGATCCAGTGACTCATCCCGATTCTCGCACATTCTAGCACATCGCATTCTAGGTCAGCATGGTTTAGGTTTTAAGAGCGTGACTTGATACCTGACTCCTGAGTCCAAGTGGGACATTTAGACTTTGGGAACCCTTTCGGAAAATAGAAAAGCAGTTGTTGCAACAACAAGAATCCTTTGTAGGACAGGGTTTCTTAATTTCAGCACTATTAACATTTGGGTCTGATAATTCTTTGTTGTGGGGGACTGACCCTCATAGAACGTTCAGCGGCATCCCTGGTGTCTACCAACAGTGCTAGTATTAGTATTAGCACCCCCTAACCTCCCCTGAATTGTGACAACCAAGGATAACCCCAGATATTGCCAAATGTCCCCTGAAGGGCAAATCACTCCTTGTTGAGAACCATTGTTCTAGAGAAACATCAGACAACTGTGTTTTGGAAGGCCATTTTCTTTTCCCTTCCCTGTAACCTCATTGACCTTGGAGAAAGGTTTATTTCTGTTTGCTTCAATAACCATTTAAGTCAGGGAATGCTGGGGTATTTTCAATAATTTTCTTCTGCTAGAGACAACATTGGTTTCTCTTTGTAGCTAACCTTTGGCCCATTACCCACCCTACCCTCATCCCCTCTTCTTTCTTTTTTCTCCTCCTGTCCTCCTCTCCCTCCCCTGCCTCTGCAGTCAGGGCTGTTTTTTCTCTGTACCTTTTGGACTCTGAAAAAAGCTATGTCACAAAGCTGGTGACTCAGCCTTTAAACAACATGAATCACAAGGCTTGCAGCAGAGTAACAGCCAAAAGCAACCAGGGCGTGGTTGAAAGCCAGGCCTGGTCACCTCAGAAAGAATCTCAGCTTTTTAATCCTTTCAAAACTTCTTCCCGAAATCTAGGGGAAAAACAAAAAACAAAAACTTTGCAGAAATATGTATTGGAAATCACTGGCGTATCCTGCCAATCCTGGAAAATGACACTTTTATTATTCGTTTTAATTTCCCAGTAACACATGAATTCATTCTCTTTAAAATGTTAAAAATTAGAGATGTCAAAGTCTGTTTTGAATAATGCACAGATCTTGGATTCTCATAAATACATACAAACATGGGTTACCATAGAAAATATATAGCAGGTTCATTTTGCTTTGATGCATATTTTAAGTGTGCCGTTTAAATAATGTAATGTTCATAACTTAAGTATGCAGCCTTTTCCTAATGGCAAAATATTTTTCAGTTCGTAGCCTCTTTTTCTCTTTTTTTGAAGCTTTCAAGGGTAGAAATCAAAATAGCCTCCCTACCTCCAATACATTTGTAGCAACAGGGACTATTTGTAGAAGAGTCCAGAAGGAACAGTGGCTGGGAAATTGAGGGCATAAGGGAGACTTTTCACTGTACACTTCAAAAAGACACATTTAAAAAATCTCACCACGTTCGTATATTTTAAAACACTTTTAAAATACACTGAAGAAATGACACGTAGGGATCACAAAATAGGTTGTGGTAAAAATTTAAAAAGCTGGCTGGTGATTCTTTTCTCCCCACTTCTTCTATCAAAATAGAATTGCCCTGTAGAATTACATTTCATATTTGATACCCTACCCTGCACTGAAATAGGGCTGGGATTCTATTCCTGTCTTTTAAAATCTCCGGTTTAAATGGGTCCGATTATTGAATGGATCCTGATTACAATAATCGTACCCATTGAAACCAGAGAAATTTCCATGCCTCCCTGTTGGCACCAAGCAGGACCTTTCCATACCCGGCCCTCAGAATATAGAGGAAGGTGAAAGAACAGTCTAGAAGGATGTCGTTCGCTCAGCCTTGGGTTCCAGCTAAAATCAAACTGTGTGGGGTTACCGCCTCTCTTTTCCAAATTTAACCTGGACACCCAGCTCCTCTGCAGGGTCTCCCCTCGAAAGTTCTCGAGCGTTCCCCAGCTTTAGGGCCACGCCCGCCCTGAGATCTGCCGAGTCATTGTTCTTGTCCCGCGGCCCGCAGCGGGGGATGGGCGCGGCCCCGGGAGCCCCCGCGACCGGCCTGGGAGGCTCAAGGAGGTTGAGGGGGGCTGAGAAAAGGAAGCCCCGTCATTACCTCAAATGTGACCCCAAAGTAAAGACCCGTCGTCTCGCAGGGTGGGCCAGGGCGGGTCACGAGGGAGGGTAGGGAGACCTCGACTCTGCGGAAGGCGCTCGGTCCGCGCCCCACGTCCGCCGAACGCGGGGTTCGCGACCCGAGGGGACCGTGGCGGTGAAGGGAGGGGCCGCGGGGCCGCGGCTAAGGAACGCGGGCCGCCCACCCGCTCCGGGTGCAGCGGGCTCCAGGCCGGGTTTTGGCGCCTCCCGTGGGCGCCCCCCTCCTCACGGCGAACGCTGCCACGTCAACCGCAGGGCGCAGCGAGCGTCCTGATCCTTCCGCCCAGACGCTCAGGACGGCGGCCCGCTGCCCACAAGACTCGGCCTCAGAACCCCAGTATTAGTAGGAGAACATTTTAGGACGGGGGTTGGGTGACTCTAGGGCACTGGTTTTTTTTCCAGAGAGCGAAACAGGAGAGGAAAAGTAGTCCCTTCTCGGCTGTTCTGCGGAGGGATCTCCTTGAGGCGGTGAACGCCGATGACTATATAAGGACGCGCCGGGTGTGGCGCAGCTAGTTCCGTCGCAGCAGGGATTTGGGTAGCGGTTGTTGTTTGTTGGTCGCTGTGATCGCCGCTTGGTGAGTAGAGGGCTGCTGGGCTGGCTCGGGCTTTCGTGGCCGTTGGGCCGCTCGGTGGGATGGAGGCGTGTCGAGAGACCGCCGAGGGCTCTAGTCTGGGTCCGCGAACAAGGTGGCCCTGAGCCGGAGGTTGCGGCGAGCGCAGCAAAATGGCGGCTGTTCCCGAGTCTTGAATGGAAGACGCTTGTGAGGCGGGCTGTGAGGTCGTTGAAACAAGGTGGGGGGGCATGGTGGGCGGCAAGAACCCAAGGCCTTAAGGCCTTCGCTAATGCGGGAAAGCTCTTATTCGGGTGAGATGGGCTGGGGCACCATTTGGGGACCCTGACGTGAATGAAGTCTGTCACTGACTGGAGAACTCGGTTTGTCGTCTGCTGCGGGGGCGGCAGTTATGGCGGTGCCGCTTGGCAGTTCACCCGTACCTCGGGGAGCGCGCGCCCTCGTCGTGTCGTGACGTCATCCGTTCCGTTGGCTCATAATGTAGGGTGGGGCCACCTGCCGGTAGGTGTGCAGTAGGCTTTTCTCCGTCGCAGGACGCAGGGTTTGGGCCTAGGGTAGGCCTTCCTGAATCGACAGGCGCCGGACCTCTGGTGAGGGGAGGGATAAGCGAGACGTCAGTTTTTTTGGTCAGTTTTGTGTATCTATCTTAAGAAGCGGAAGCTTGGGTTTTGAACTATGCGCTCGGGGTTGGCGAGTGTATTTTGTGAAGTTTCTTAGGCACTTTTTAAAATGTAATCATTTGGGTCACTATAACATGTAACTTTTAGTATTAGGAAGACTAGTAAATTGCTAAATCCTGGCGGTTTTTGGCTTTTTTTGTTAGACAATGCAGATCTTTGTGAAGACTCTGACTGGTAAGACAATCACCCTCGAGGTGGAGCCCAGTGACACCATCGAGAATGTCAAGGCAAAGATCCAAGACAAGGAAGGCATCCCTCCTGACCAGCAGAGGCTGATCTTTGCTGGGAAACAGCTAGAAGATGGTCGCACCCTGTCTGACTACAACATCCAGAAAGAGTCCACCCTGCACCTGGTTCTCCGTCTCAGAGGTGGGATGCAGATCTTCGTGAAGACACTCACTGGCAAGACCATCACCCTTGAGGTCGAGCCCAGTGACACCATCGAGAATGTCAAGCAAAGATCCAGAAAGGAAGGCATCCCTCCTGACCAGCAGAGGCTGATTTTCGCTGGAAACAGCTGGAAGATGGTCGTACCCGCTGACTACAATCCAGAAAGTCACCTGCACCTGTTCTCCGTTCAGATGGATCAACCAGATGCATCCCTCCCAGACTGATCGCTACCTGACCCTGTCTGCTACAACATCCAAAAGAGTCACCCTGCACCTGGTTCTCCGTCTCAGAGGTGGGATGCAGATCTTCGTGAAGACCCTGACTGGTAAGACCATTACCCTCGAGGTGGAGCCCAGTGACACCATTGAGAATGTCAAGGCAAAGATCCAAGACAAGGAAGGCATCCCTCCTGACCAGCAGAGGCTGATCTTTGCTGGGAAACAGCTGGAAGATGGTCGCACCCTGTCTGACTACAACATCCAGAAAGAGTCTACCCTGCACCTGGTTCTCCGTCTCAGAGGTGGGATGCAGATCTTCGTGAAGACACTCACTGGCAAGACCATCACCCTCGAGGTCGAGCCCAGTGACACCATTGAGAATGTCAAGGCAAAGATCCAAGACAAGGAAGGCATCCCTCCTGACCAGCAGAGGCTGATCTTTGCTGGGAAACAGCTGGAAGATGGTCGCACCCTGTCTGACTACAACATCCAGAAAGAGTCCACCCTGCACCTGGTTCTCCGTCTCAGAGGTGGGATGCAGATCTTCGTGAAGACACTCACTGGCAAGACCATCACCCTCGAGGTCGAGCCCAGTGACACCATTGAGAATGTCAAGGCAAAGATCCAAGACAAGGAAGGCATCCCTCCTGACCAGCAGAGGCTGATCTTTGCTGGGAAACAGCTGGAAGATGGTCGCACCCTGTCTGACTACAACATCCAGAAAGAGTCCACCCTGCACCTGGTTCTCCGTCTCAGAGGTGGGATGCAGATCTTCGTGAAGACCCTGACTGGCAAGACCATCACCCTCGAGGTCGAGCCCAGTGACACCATCGAGAACGTCAAAGCAAAGATCCAAGATAAGGAAGGCATCCCTCCTGACCAGCAGAGGTTGATCTTTGCCGGGAAGCAGCTGGAAGATGGTCGCACCCTGTCTGACTACAACATCCAGAAAGAGTCCACCCTGCACCTGGTTCTCCGTCTCAGAGGTGGGATGCAGATCTTCGTGAAGACACTCACTGGCAAAACCATCACCCTCGAGGTGGAGCCCAGTGACACCATTGAGAATGTCAAGGCAAAGATCCAGGACAAGGAAGGCATCCCTCCTGACCAGCAGAGGCTGATCTTTGCTGGGAAACAGCTGGAAGATGGACGCACCCTGTCTGACTACAACATCCAGAAAGAGTCCACTCTGCACTTGGTCCTGCGCTTGAGGGGGGGTGTCTAAGTTTCCCCTTTAAGGTTTCAACAAGTTTCATTGCACTTTCAATAAAGTTGTTGCATTCCCAATTGGTGGCTTTTTTTTTTTTAAGTTAAGGTTATTTTGCATTAGACTGGGTGAAGGGGTATCAGGGTTTTCGGTCTACAAATGTTCCTCTGGTAACGGTGAAGTATCAGTGAGGAGGGTGGCCTTAATAGTATGAACTGTAGAAGGTAGGTGCAAATAAAAGCCAGCTTCAAGACCAGCTTGGCCAGCGTGGTGAAACCCCATGTCTACTGAAAATACAAAAAAGGCAGGTGTGGCAGTGAGTGCCTGTGATTACAGCTACATGGGAGGCTGAGGCAGGAGAATACTTTGAACCTACGAAGTGGAGGTTGCAGTGATCTGAGATACTGCCACTACTCCAGCTGGGGGGACAGCAAGCCTCAAAAAAAAAGGTTACTGGGAGATGGAAGTATTTTACATATGTAGATTTACCTCTTAAGTTAACTTTAAAAATACTCGTTTGTGGGTGACAGGTGAGGTAGCAGAATGGGAGAATTATTGGAACACCAGGAAAGAGGAAGGAATTTTAAAAGGAGTGATGGGGTAACTGAAAGGATACTTTACATAGGTCTATATAAATGCACATTGAGCTGCATAGACAGTCATGGGATCAAGTTTTAAGGGGATGTGGCAGGTAAAGGCATAGCTACCAAGGTGTAGAAAAGGAATTAGTGGTTAGAGAATGAGCTATTCCTTGAAACAATTCCTTGAAACAATTCTTGCTGATAAAATGTCACATTTTATGTGACTACAGGTGGAGGATTGGCACATAACCTAACCAGTGGGGGAAACAATTGACCTCTGGATTTGTCAAAGTGTATAGTAGCATTTGCCCAATCAAATGGTCCTGGTAAGGTGTTAATGTCGACTAGAACCAAAGGTGGAAGTTGCAGGGAAACTGGTTTAGTACAAGGGTGGACGCCAGGCAGTCATCCAGAGGCCCATTAAAGCCCTTGGAATGTTTTTCCCAAGGAGAATCACTCCCTCCTCTCTCCCCTAAAGTTTTAGGGGATTCATGAACAACTTCTGCTGTGGAATAAGTTCATGTTGTCCCTAGCAATTGTAAAGCAGCTAAGGGTGGCTTAAACCAGTTTTAGCTTTAGGGTTAGGGTTACTGGACTAAAATTTGAGAAATTCGTAAATCTTAAGGAAATCCATTGTGAGTTTTCATTATGAGTGCATCCAACGTATAATTTCCATGACCCTCCCGTGAAAGTGAGCACGTGAATCAGGAAATGTTACAAGAACCTAACAAACTCAACCACTACTAGGCAGGCGATCACTTCCAGTTAGTATGCAAGTTTCTGTAATTTTAGTGCCCGTTAAAATCTGGATGACCTTAGTGTAAGGAAAAAATCCCTTGAATAGTGTCTTAAAGATGTACGCTTGGTGTCAGGCATTGCAGCGTTGACAAATCAGTGTCAGGTGCTTTTTGAAAACTTCAAAGCTGCATCAAGTCAAGTGCAAGAAAGGCCATGGCTGCAAAAGCTGTTGAAGATGTGGGATGTGGGAACTGGGTCATCATGGTGTTAACAGCATTTATGCAGAGCCAGCAGGATCTTGGTGTGAGCGAATGTGAGTCTATTTAATAAAGGTGTGTGAATGTTGTAGAGGTGAGGATGCTCACTTGAAAACTCACTGAAGAACACTTGGCCCCTTGAACTAAAGTGCTTCCATCAAGTTCAATGAGAAATTACGAATTACAAGCATAGGTACTAGGAAAGTTTTGAAAAGCAGTATAGAGCAACGTAAGCACATTCATAAAATTAGTGATGTAGAAAGTGAAATTGCCATGTATGGTCACTGCCAGAGAAAAAAAAAACAAGATTTATTTACCTTTTTTAAAAATAGGGGATTTCAGGCCGGGTGCGGTGGCTCACGCCTGTAATCCCAGCACTTTGTGGGGCCCAGGTGGGCGGATCACCTGAGGTCAGGAGTTCGAGACCATCCTGGCCAACATGGCAAAATCCCATCTCTACCAAATACACGAAATACACAAAAAAAAAGCTGGGTGTGTTGGCAGGCACCTGTAATCCCACCTACTCAGGAGGCTGAGGCAGGAGAATCGCTTGAACCTGGGACGTGGAGGTTGCAGTGAGCTGAGATTGTGTCACTGCATTCCAGCCTGGGCAACAAGAGCAAGACTCCATCTCAGGAAAAAAAAAAGGGGATTTCGCTTGTTGCCTAGATTGGTCTCAAACTCCTGGCCTCAAGTGATTCTCCTGCCTCTGCCTCCCAAAGTGCTGAGATTACAGGTGTGAGGCACCACACCAGGTCTCTTACTGTTTGTAATTAAACACATATTTTGTGTGTTTGTGTGCAGGTTTATAAAGTCAAAGGTGATAGTAACCCATTTAAGTTCCTACTCAATTTTACTTTCCAGGGATAACTACTTTTTCTTTTTGAGATGGAGTCTCTGTCACCCAGGCTGGAGTGCAGTGGCGCGATCTCAGCTCACTGCAAGCTCTGCCTCCCTGGTTCACACTATCCTCCTGCCTCAGCCTCCCCAACAGCTGGGACTACAGGCGCCCTCCGCCACACCCAGCTAATTTTTTGTATTTTTAATAGAGTCGGGGTTTCACTGTGTTAGCCAGGATGGTCTCAATCTCCTGACCTTGTGATCCGCCTGCCTCAGCCTCCCAAAGTGCTGGGATTACAGGTGTGAGCAACCGCGCCCAGCCGGGATAACTGTTTTTTACAGGTTGATATTCTTTTAGACTTTCCCCCTGTGTAAAAATATACTGTATTTGTTAGTACATATGTATGTACATACAGACACAAATTGGACCATTCTCAGTATAATGATTCTCAGGGTTTTTTTTTTTTTTTGAGGTGGGGAACTAGGTAATTACGGACATCTTTCCATACTAGCATATTTAGTTCTACCTCATTCTTTTTAATATTTTTGGTAGTATTCCATTGTATGAATGCCCTATGATTTACTTAACCTGTCCATCAATATTTGTTTCCAGGTTTTTGCTATTACAATGCTGCTGCAAAGTACATCCTCGCACATCTTTATTTTGTCTACTCATATTTCCGTAAGATAGGTTACTAAAGTTGGAAGTGCCAAATTAACACTATCATACTATTTTGTTTTTTAATTTTCATTTTTTTAAAAATGAAAATGTGGGATTTCAAGAGGAGAAACTTGAAGACAAGGAGCAAAATCTATTTTTATAACATCCTTTTAAAAGCTTGCTTTACGTAAAGATTTTGAAAGAATAGCATAAATACAAGATTTCTATTTTAATTGGATTCTTAGGGCTAATAAAATAATCAGCCTTAGCACTTATTTATTTATTTTTTTTGAGACAGAGTCTCTGTTGTCCATTCTGGAGTGCAGTGGCGCGATCTTGGCTCACTGCAAGCTCCACCTCCCGGGTTCACGCCATTCTCCTGCCTCAGTCTCCTGAGTAGCTGGGACTACAGGCGCCCGCTGCCAAGCCTGGCTAATTTTTTTGTATTTTTGTAGAGACGGGGTTTCACCATGTTAGCCAGGATGCTCTTGATCTCCTGGAAACCTGCTATGTTGATATACCGCCCGCCACACCATTCCGGGCCGCTCCCACACAAGGTAGGTGATAGGGAATTATACATAGGGCTTGGAGCCCGACTGCGGGAGGCGGCCCCGGGCCAGACCACTTAGTTGTTTAATAATAATAATTATTCATGATTACTGTATTACTGTCCCATGATATTTCTCAATTTTTAAATTTTTCAAAAAAATCAATCCTTAATATGCATATTTTTGAATTGTTAATATAACTTTTTGAGGTGATGGCTTCATGTGTTTCAACTACTTAAAAACTTTTAAACAATATATAATAAAAAATCTTCCAGGCCACTCGCACCTGTAATCCCAGCACTTTGGGAGGCTGAGGTGGGCAGATCACCTGAGGTCAGGAGTTCGAGACCAGCCTGGCCAATATATAGATAGCTATATCTTTCTCATATATATATATTTTCATATATATCTTTCATATATATATATATATATATATATATATATACACATATATATGGTGAAACCTCATCTCTAACAAAAATACAAAAATTAGCTGGGTGTGGTGATGGCACACCTGTAGTTAGTCCCAGCTACTCGGGAGGCTGAGGCAGGAGAATCACTTGAACCTGGGAGGTGGAGGTTGCAGTGAGCTGAGATGGTGCCACTGCCCTCCAGCCTGAATGACAGAGCAAGACTCGGTCTCCAAAAAAAAACAAACAAAAAAATCTTCCATCCTTGTCTCCCATCCACCCCTTCCCCCCAGCATGTACTTTCAGAGTTTATGCATATACAGTGCATATTTCAGAGTTTATGTATATACATAAATAATAAAAAAGTGTATATATAACATATGTAATTCCCCTTTACATGAAAGGTAGCGCAATGGTCTGTACAGTCTGTCTGCACTATGTTATTTCACTTTATATTTTTATAGTTTGACAGAGTTCTAACATTTCTTTCTTTTTTTTTTAACAGAGGCTTGTTCCTGATTGTTAAATTTTAAAGCATCCCAAAGTTTGGTTTCACACTTGAATGAATACTGTGTAAGGATTCACTTACATAGATGTGGTTGCATGAATCTTAAGAACAAAATAACGTTGTTTGTATTTATTTAAATCAGTGTTCCTTTTATGGTTTGCCTGAAAGCACAACAAAACCCTCACCAAGATATTACAATTATAGCCGGACGCGGTGGCTCACGCTTGTAATCCCAGCACTTTGGGAGGCCGAGGCGGGTGGATCACGAGGTCAGGAGACTGAGACCACGGTGAAACCCCGTCTCTACTAAAAATACAAAAAATTAGCCGGGCGTGGTGGCGGGCGCCTGTTAGTCCCAGGTACTCGGAGAGGCTGAGGCAGGAGAATGGCGTGAACCCGGAGGCGGAGCTTGCAGTGAGCCGAGATCGCGCCACTGCACTCCAGCCTGGGTGACAGAGCGAGACTCCGTCTAAAAAAAAAAAAAAAAAAAAAGATTACAATTATGACTCCCATACAGGTATACTGTTTATAGATCGGCAAGCGCCTTTTAATTAAAGGAGTCAGCCAGCTTAGTGTGCAGTGCAGTGTTTATTTCTGCCGGAAGAGGGAGCTTCAGGGACAGACTTTGGTTTAGTCATGAAGCCTGCAGCACTCCCAAGCGGTTGTGGTTGACCAAGCAATTTATGCTTTTACCTTTCTACTTCCAGAGGCTTGTTTACTTATCAGTAAGCATTAATTTACTGTCCCCTCAGATGCTGGTCTCGAACTCCTGACCTCAGGTGATCCGCCCTCCTCAGCTTTCCAAAGTGCTGGGATTATAGGCGTGAGCCACTATGCCAAGCCGGTTCTTTTCTTTTAATATATGACAATAGAATTTTGGCTTTTCCTTTGGGCCAAAACAATCATTAAATTTTTTTTCTCAGAACAAGGGTTGTCTTTCCTCAAATGATGAATTAGAAAAATATTGAAAGTCTGAAATAACAGTACTCTCATGCTTGTTCTTAAACCATTTACTGGCAAAGGGAATGGGATGGCCAGTGACGGGTCAAGGTTGCCATCCCTGAAACAAGTGAATGTGAGGAGAATTTTTATTTATATTTTTAATTAAACATATTATTTAAAAATTTTTTTTAATTTTTTTTTTGACACGGAATCTCGCTCTATCACCTAGGCTGGAGTGCAGTGGCTCAGCTCACTGCAACCTCCACCTCCCAGGTTCAAGCGGTTCTCATGCTTCAACCTCCCGAGTAGCTGGGATTACAGGTGTGCGCCACCACACCTGGTCAATTTTTGTATTTTTAGTACAGATGAGGTTTCACCATATTGGCCAGACTGGTATTATTACTATTATTTTTTGAGACACGGTCTCACTCTGTTGCCCAGGCCAGAGTGCAATGGCAAGATCATGGCTCACTGCAGCCTCAACTTCCCCAGGCTCGAGTGATCCTCCCACCTCGGCCTCCCAGGTAGCTGGGACTAATAGGCGTGCACCACCATGCCCAGCTAATTTTTGTATTTTTTGTAGAGACAGGGTTTCACCATGTTGCCCAGGCTGGTCTCAAAGTCCTGGGCTCAAGCGATCCACCTGCCTCAGCCTCCGAAAGTGCTGGGATTACAGGTGTCAGCCACTGCGCCCGGCCCCTAACTTTTTACTATGCAGAAGGGAAGCATCAGGCCTATAAGCAGAACTGAAATTGAAATCTCATTGGTGCACCAACTAGAATTAGACTAAGTGGTAGTACATGGATTAGGAAACAGAAAAACCAAACTACAGAGGTTTAAACAAGGGGGTGTTTAAACACCCTACACGAAAAATCAAACTACAGAGGTTTAAACAAGGGGGTGTAAATTTTCTCACATAAGAAATCTAGCTAGGGACGGTGGCTCATGCCTGTAATCTCAGCACTTTGGGAGGTCGAGGTGGGAAGATCACTTGAGGCCAGGAGTTTAAGACCATCCCTGGCAACATAACAAGACCCCTGTCTCTACAAAAAAATAAAAAAAATAGCTGGGCTAATTTAAAAATAGATTCTATAGTTTCAACAACAATAAAAAGAATGAGAGCCAGGCCTAGAGGTGCATGCCTGTAGTCCCAGCTACTTGGGAGGCTGAGGCAGGAGGGTTGCCCGGGATGTCAAGGCTGCAGTGAGCTATAACTGCACCACTGCACTCCAGCCTGGGAGACAGAGTAAGGTGCCGTCTCAAAAAAAACAAAAACAAAAAAAAAGAAAAAGAAGAAGATGACGTCTGGATCTGGTCTGATGTCAGGGTGTGATTCTGTTGTTCTTTCCCTCATAGTTGCAAGATTATTGCCACAACTCCAGACATCACATCTGTATTCAAAGGAAGAAGCAGGGAAGATTGGGGTCAGCCACATGAGTTTCTTTTTTTTTTTTTTTTTTGAAACGGAGTCTCGCTCTGTTGCCCAGGCTGGAGTGCAGTGGTGCGATCTCGGCTCACTGCAAGCTCTGCCCCCCGGGTTCATGCCATTCTCCTGTCTCAGCCTCCGGAGTAGCTGGGACTACAGGCGCCTGCCACAGCGCCCGACTAATTTTTTATTTTTTTTTATTTTTTTTTTTTTTTTTTTTTTTGAATTCTTTTATGGTGGGATCTGCTACTGCAGCTCGCTGGTTAGATTCTCGCTCACTTACTCAGCCTTTTTTTTGAGACGGAGTCTCGCTCCCCCCCCCCCCCCCCCCCCCCCCCCCCTCTCCCTCACCCAGGCTGGAGTGCAGTGGCGTGATCTCAGCTCACTGCAAGCTCCGCCTCCCTGGTTCACGCCATTCTCCTGCCTCAGCCTCTCCGAGTAGCTGGGACTACAGGCACCCGCCACCACGCCTGGCTAATTTTTTGTATTTTTAGTAGAGACGGGGTTTCACCGTGGTCTCGATCTCCTGACCTTGTGATCCGCCTGCCTTGGCCTCCCAAAGTGCTGGGATTACAAGCGTGAGCCACTGCGCCCGGCCTAATTTTTTGTATTTTTAGTAGAGATGGGGTTTCACCATGGTCTCGATCTCCTGACCTCGTGATCCACCCGCCTCGGCCTCCCAAAGTGCTAGGATTACAGGCGTGAGCCACCGCCCCCGGCCACATGAGTTTCGTTTATGAAGAAAAGCATTTACTGACTTGCTTCAGGTCTCATTGGTCAGAACTGGGTCCAGTGGCCGTCAATAGCTGCAAAGGAGGCTGTGAAGTAGGGAGTAGGGTTTTTATGTTTGGTTTAGACCAAGGTTTCTCTAACTCAGCACTATTGACTGACGTATTGGCCTGGATAATTCTTTGCTTGGGGCTGTCCCATGCATTGTAGGATGTTTAGCAGCATCCCTGGCCTCTACTCTGGGGACCCCAGTCATCCTTAGTTGTGACAACCCAGAAAGTCTCCAGACATTTTCTAAGTTCCCCGGGAGGCAAAATTTTCCCTCCTTGTAAACCACTGGTTTAGACCAATTATAATCCATTAGTTGAAGCTGAATGTGTCACCACCCTGAAAAAAACAATCAGAATGCCATATGGGTTTGAGGGTAGGCAGCTGAAAGCAGCAGTGATGGAACCTAAGGGCACCTACTTTTGATCTGTCTTCTGGATAAACTCAGTGTACACATCCCTTTTTTTTTTTTTTTTTGAGACAGAGTCTCACTCTGTCACCCAGGCTGGAGTGCAGTGGCGTGATCTCGACTCACTGCAACCTCTGCCTCCAGGGCTCAAGTGATTCTCCTGCCTCAGCCTCTGGAGTAGCTGGGATTACAGGTGTGAGCTACCACGCCTGACAGTTTTTGTATTTTTAGTAGAGACGGGGTTTCACCGTGGTCTCGATCTCCTGATCTCGTGATCCACCCGCCTCGGCCTCCCAAAGTGCTGGGATTACAGGCGTGAGCCACTGCGCCCGGCCTCCTTTTTTTTTTTTTTTTTTTTTGACATGGTATCTCACTCTGTCACCCAGGCTGGAGTGCAGTGGTGCGATGTCAGCTCACTGCAACCTCCACCTCCCGGGTTCAAGCAATTCTCCTCCGACTTCTTTCTCCCAAGTAGCTGGGACTACAGACATGTGCCACCATGCCCAGCTAATTTTTGTGTTTTGTGTAGAGATGGGGTTTCACTATGTTGCTCAGGCTGATCTCAAACTCCTGGGTTCAAGTATCTGCCTGCCTCGGCCTCCCACAGTGCTGGGGTAATAGGCATGAACCACATCACCTAGCCAAGGCTATTTCCTTTTTAAAAATTTAAATAGGGGCCATGCTAAACTACTCTGTATCATTCCAATTTTAGCATATGTGCTGCCAAAGTGAGCACAGGTATTTTATTTATTATTGTTATTATTATTTTTTGAGACAGAGTCTTGCTCTGTCACCCAGGCTGGAGTGCTGTGGCATGATCACAGCTCACTGTAGCCTCGACCTCCCGGGCTCAAGTGCTCCTCCTACCTTAGCCTTCCAAGTAGATGGGACTACAGGCACGCACCACCATGCCTGGCTAATTTTTGTATTTTCCATAGAGATGGAGTAGCACTATGTTGTCCAGGCTGGTCTCAAACTCCGGAGCTCAAGTGATTGGCACACCTCAGCCTCCCCAAGTGCTGGGATTACAGATGTGAGCCACTGCATCCGGCTGGCTATTTTTATCCATAGATTTTTGCCCTTGTGTGCATATATATCTGAAAGATAACTTCTCAAAGTGAACTTGCTGGGTGAAAGGCCATATGCATTTTAAATTTAGACAGGCTTTGTCAAATTTCCCTCCAAAGAGGTTACACAAATTTACCCTTCTACCAACAGCAGTCAGCGGTGCCTGCTTCCTCACACCCTCATAATACAAGGAGCTTCTCACACTTTGCTTATTTATCTGCTAGGTGAATTACAGTATCTCATGACAGTTTCTTTTTTTTTTTTTGAGATGGAGTTTCACTCTTGTTACCCAGGCGGGAGTGCAATGGCGTGATCTTGGCTCACTGCAACCTCTGCCTCCTGGGTTCAAGTGATTCTCCTGCCTCAGCCTCCCGAGTAGCTGGGATTACAGGCATGTGCCACCACGCCCAGCTAATTTTGTATTTTTAGTAGAGATGGGGTTTCTCCATGTTGGTCAGGCTAGTCTCAAACTCCTAACCTCAGGTGATCCACCCGACTCGGCCTCCCAAAGTGCTAGGATTACAGGTATGAGCCACCGCGCCCGGTGATAGTTTTACCTTAAAAATTATTCTGTGTTCCCTCACACAGTAAGGACCTCATTGATTATTTCACTTGACAAAGTCACTTTCCATGTGGAAAACACTTCTTGAAGCCCTTGGGATCTCAGCTGGGGATGTGGAGACTTTGCCCTCCAGGAGGGCATCTAATGTTTGTAATGATTGCCTCATCTGTCGTTTGCACTGAGCTTGTGTTGCTAATTATTAGCTATGGTGGATGCAGAGAGAAAGACGGAATGGGATATGGAATGGCAGAAGCTATGACAAACTGCAAGAGTGCCTGGCTGTCACTGTTTAAAAAATTATAATGTTTCTCAAAGGTAATTTTGTTATAAAGTAATTGTGCAGTTTGTTCATTTAACTGTGCAGTTTGTTTATTTGTTCATTTAACAAATAAGGGACTGTGGAGACGGGGTCTTGCTATGTTGCCTGGGCTGGTCTGGAACTCCTGGGCTCAAGTGATTCTGCTGCCTCGGCCTCCCAAAGTGCTAGGATTACAGGTGTGAGCTACTGCACCCGGCCAGCAAGTCTGTCCTTTTTCACTTGCCCCAACCTCAGTGGCTGATGTACTGATTTTCTCCTGGAATCTAAGATTCATGCAGCCACAGAGGGACAACCCTGGTGACTTAGCTGAAGCGTGTAACATTGAAAATAATTATAGCTGGGTGCGGTGGCTCACACCTGTAATCCCAGCACTTTGGGAGGCCGAGGTGGGTGGATCACGAGGTCAGGAGTTTGAGACCAGTCTGCCCAACGTGGTGAAACCCCGTCGCTACTAAAAATACAAAAATTAGCTGGGCATGGTGGCATGCATGGTGGTGGGCAGGAGAATCGCTTGAACCCGGGAGGCGGAGGTTGCAGTGAGCTGAGATCGCACCACTGCACTCCAGTCTGAGCGACAGAGCATGACTCTGTCACCAAAACAAAAAAAGAAAAAGAAGAAAAAAAAAAGAATTATGGTGTGCCCATGCTCACAGCCGAAATCAGAAAACAACCCTAAAAAACAACCCTAAAAGTCCACCAGTGTAGGCCAGGCACAGTGGCTCACGCCTATAATCCAGCTTTTTGCTCTGTCACCCAGGCTGGAGTTCAGTGGCATGATCTCGGCTCACTGCAACTTCCACCTCCCGATTCAAGCGATTCTCCTGCCTTAGCCTCCCGAGTAGCTGGGATTACAGGCACCTGCCACCACACCTGGCTAATTTTTGTATTTTTAGTAGAGACGGGGTTTCACCATGTTGGTCAGGCTGGTCTTGATCTCCTGACCTCAAGCAATCCACCAGCCTCAGGCTCCCAAAGTGCTGGGATTACAAGTATGAGCCACCACGCCCAGCCAAGAACAGTTTTTATATTTTATTTTCACATTGAAAATCAGTCACATTTGCTTCAGCCTCAAAGAGCGTGTTTATGTAAAATTAAATGAGTGCTGGCAGCAAACTGCACTTTTTTTTTTTCTAAACAGGAAATGGGTTAATGGGTATGGAGTTGTAGTTTTGCAGGATGAAAATGGGGACCGAGTTTCAGTGTGGGAAGATGAAATCGTTCTGAAAGATGAATGGTGGCAATGGCTGCACAGCAATGTGAATGCCCTTAGTGTCACACATACAAATGGATAAAATGGTTAAAAACTATGTGCATGGTGGTAAGACATGGAAAAATGTTTAGAAAGCAGTCAGAAACAGGAAACAATTGTTGAGTCTTCCATTTGGGGGGCTTCTAAAATGTTCCCAGAAGGTGGAGCAGTGCCCCCTCCCAGCGTGGGGAGGTTTCTGTGTGTGCTCACGGGCACCACACTGAGTTAGGGGCTGGCAAGGGCCCTGGTGAAATGTTACTGAACCTAAATTGAGAGTCCATGGCCCAAAAGCCAGAGCATCTCTCAAGCGTATGCAGGCTGTCTTGGCACCCCAGTTCTCTCTAAGGCCGCCACAAAAAACACAAGGCAGCCACAAGGGGGAGTGGGGAGGTGACTCGCTCCTAGCCGGGTGCTGGCGTCACCTAAGGGAAGTGGGCACGAAGCGTGGTACCCACAGGCGGCGCCACCGTTCTCCACTCCCTCCCTGCACCCCTCCATCTCCTCCGTCCTTTAAAAATTGTGGTAAAATACCCATAACATAGAACTCGCCATTAAAAAAAAATTCACCATTTTAACCATTTTGAAGTGTACACTTCAGTGACATTTAGGACATTCACAATGTTATGCAACCACCTCCTCCATCTAGTTCCAGAACATTCCTTCACCCCCAAAGGAAACCCCTGTACCCATTAGTAGTCACCTCCTATTTCTCCCTCTCCCCAGTCCCTGGTGAATACCAACCTCTTTTTCTTTTTTTTTCAGACAGGGTCTTGAGCTGCCATCTGGGCTGGAGTGTAGTGGTGCAATCATAGCTCACTGCAGCCTCAAATTCCTGGCCTCAAACGATCCTCCTGCGTCAGCCTCCCAAAGCGCTGAGATAACAGGTGTGAGCCCCTCTGTGTTCTGTCTATGGATGTGCTTACTCTGGAGATTTCCTATAAATGGAATCTTGCACTGTGTGGCCTTTTATATCTGGCTTCTCTCACTTTTTTTTTTTTTTTTTTGAGACAGAGTCTTGCTCTGTCGTCCAGGCTGGAGTGCAGTGGTGTGATCTCAGCTCACTGCAGCCTCCGCCTCCTGGGTTCAAGTGATTCTCCTGCCTCAGCCTCCCGGGTAGCTGGGACTACAGGCGCCTGCCACTATGCCCAGTTAATTTTTTTGTATTTTTAGTAGAGACGGGGTTTCACCATGTTGGCCAGGATGGTCTCAAACTCCTGACCCCAGGTGATCTGCCCACCTCAGCCTCCCAAAGTGCTGGGATTACAGGCGTGAGCCATTGTGCCTGGCCCTGACTTCTCTCACTTAGGATCATGTTTTCAAGGTTCATCCATGGTGTAGTATGCATCAGTGTTTAAAAAAATTTTTTTTTTGAGATGGGGGGGGTCTCTCTATGTTGGCCAGGCTGGTCTTGAACTCTTGACCTCAAGTGATCCTCCTGCCTCAGACTCCCAAAGTGCTGAGATTAGAGGTGTAAGCCACCATGGCCAGCCAATATTTCATTTCTTTTTATGGCTGAATCATATTCCATGGTATGGACAGGCCACATTTTGTCATCCATTGATGGGTATTTGAGTTGTCTCCCAAATAGTTTTTTAAATGGTTAAAAATGAATGAGTATTATGTGATGTGTATTTTTGCTTTTTGCTGTTATGAATACTGCTGCTTGAACATGCATAGACAGGTGTTTGTTTGAGGGCCTGTCTTCAGTTCTCTTGGATGTATGCCTAGGAGTGGAATTGCTGGGTCATATAGTGATGCTATGTATAACTTGATTCTTTTTCTTTTCATTTTTTTGTTTCAATCAAGCAGACCCTGAACCAGAATAGGTTCAGAGAGACTCCCTGTATGTTTAACTTGTTGATGAACTGTCAAACTGTTTTCTTCCCCTTCCTTTCTGATTATGATGAGCAAAACTTCTCAATATGAGACTTTCAGCTCATCCTTGAATCTCTCTGCAAAGCAGCCAGGGTTTCCCTTAAAACTTGCACACGACTCCTGCCCCATCCCTGCTTAAACCCCATCAACTGCTTCTTCCCAACGCACGCACGAAAAATGCAACTTCCTCTGCGAAGGCTACAAGGCCCTACAGGACCAGGGCCTCCCGATCCTTGCCCCCCTGACCACTCAGGTCTGAGGTCAAAGTCAGTTCCTTGGAGAGACTCCAAGATTGTCCTATCTGTTTTTCCTCCCACACCGTCTCTGTCTTCTACATGACCCTGGTTTTGTTTTTCATCACACTCATCACAGCCTGAGCAGAAGGAAGGATGATACCTCACTACAGACCACAAGGTCTAGCTGCCCTGGGCCCATCCCTGGTGCCACTCTCTGTCTCACGGTCTGTGCTCCAACTGCCAAACCAGCTCCTGCCACAGGCCCTTTGCACTTGCTGCCCACTCCTACCCAGAATGCTCTGCTCTCATGGGTGGTTTTTTCTCAATCATTTGGTTTTGATTCGGATTTTACCCATCAAAGAGGCCCTCTGTGGTAGGCTGAACAATGGCTCCTCCAAAGATGTCTGCACCCTAATTTTCTGGGACCTGTGACTGTGTTACTTTGGGATTAAATTAAAAGTGCCAAGATGGGGAGATGATCTGGGGCTTATCTGGTGGGTTGATGTAACCACAAGGGTCCTTATGAGAGGGACACAGGAGTCAGTCTTGGGGAGGAAGGTGACGTGGACACAGAGGCAGCGGCTGGAGTGATGCGCTTTGCGGGTGGAGGAGGGGCCATGAGCCAAGGAGTGCAGGCGACCTCTAGAAGCTGAAAAAGGTGAGGAAACGGATTGTCCCCTAGAGCTTCCAGAAGGGATGCAGCCCTGCAGACTCCTTGACTTTAGCCAGGTGAAACCGTTTTGGACTTCTGGCCTCCAGAAACGGAAGATAATGAGAAGATAATCAATTTGTGTTGTTTTAAGTCACTATGTTCATGATTTGTTACAGTGGCTAACAGAAAGCTCCTTGACCAACCCAGGCCCCACCCCAGGCAGAGTCTAAGCCACTCCTTTCTTTTTTTTTTTTTTTTTTTTTTGAGACGGAGTCTTGCTCTGGTGCCCAGGCTGCAGGGCAGTGGCGCCATCTCAGCTTACTACAAGCTCTGCCTCCTGGGTTCACGCCATTCTCCTGCCTCAGCCTCCCAAGTAGCTGGGACTACAGGCATCCGCCACCACGCCCGGCTAATTTTTTGTATTTTTAGTAGAGACGGGGTTTCACCGTGTTAGCCAGGATGGTCTTGATCTCCTGACCTTGTGATCCGCCCGCCTTGGCCTCCCAAAGTGCTGGGATTGCAGGCGTGAGCAACCGCGCCCGGCCCTTAAGCCGCTTCTTTCTAAGCCATTCCCTTATTGTCCTCATTTTATTGTTGCTTGAGTATCCTACAAATGGAAGCTCTAGTTCAGAGCATGTACATTTTTTTTTTTTTTTGAGATGGGGTCCCACTCTGTCACCCAGGCTGGAGTGCAGTGGTGCGATCACAGCTCACTGCAGCCTCGACCTCCCTGGGGTAAAGTGACTCTCCAGCCTCAGCCTCCCCAGTGGCTGGGACCACAAGCATGCACCATCACACCTGGCTAATTTTTAAATATTTTGTAGAAATGAGGGTCTCACCATGTTGCCCAGGCTGGTCTCAAACTCCTGGGCTCAAGCAATTCACCCACACATTAGCCTCCCAAAGTGTTGGGATTACAGGCGTGAGCCACCACACCCAGCAGTTTGCAAATTTTAAAGCTTTCTGACTCTGTTGCCAATCTGTTCTCCAGAAACATGTTGCCAATTCCCAGCCTTACCCACAGCAAGGGAGAGGTTGCTCCCCTCTGCTGTTGGCGTTGTGGCTACAGAAAACACTGCTGCCTTCCCTGAGGGCACCATTCCCTCCCTCCCCTTCCCTTGACCACCAGTTAAAGGATGTGCAGCCTCAGTCTCCTGGGGCTGTTGACTTTTTTTTTTTTTTTTTGAGACAGAGTCTTGCTCTGTCACCCCCAGGCTGGAGTGCTGGAGTGCAGTGGTGCGATCTCAGCTCACTGCAAGCTCCACCTCCCGGGTTCACGCCCATTCTCCTGCCTCAGCCTCTCCGAGTAGCTGGGATTACAGGCGCCCGCCACCATGCCTGGCTAATTTTTTATGTTTTTAGTAGAGATGGCGTTTCACCGTGGTCTCGATCTCCTGACCTCGTGATCCACCCGCCTCGGCCTCCCAAAGTGCTGGGATTACAAGCGTGAGCCACTGTGCCCAGCCAACGTTTTCACGTACCGTTCCCTCTGCCTGCAAATCTTTTCCCAGCTTTGAGTGGCAGGCTTATTTTGTCATTTCCAGGTTAGTTTAACTCAGAGAGGCCTTCCCTGACCTCCCAACCTAAGGTTGCCATGCCTGATCCCATCTGTTTTACTTCTTTACTTAGCACTTTTGGCTCCCTGGTATTTACTTAAGTCTCCAGCATTCTCCATGAGCAGGGGCCTCGTCTGTCTCACTGCTGTATCCCGGTGCCCAGAACAGGGCTTGACAATAGTAGATGCTCAATAAATACGTGTAGACTAAATAATGAATGGATAATAATTTTTTTCTATCTTGGTGAGCTGTTTCTGTTACAGTTTTGAGTCTTGTTATCTTCCCAAAGCATCCTTCCTAACTTCAAACAATTCTTAATTAGTTCTCAAGATGGAGTAATAGGAATGGTATTTGGGTAGGAACATAAACAAGTTTTCAAATGTTAACAATAGTTGATTTTTTAAATACAAGAAGAGACAAAAAGGCCACATATTGTATGACTCCTTTTATGGGAAATATCCAGAACAGGCGGATGCACAGAGACAGAAAGCAGATGAGTGGCTGCCAGAGGCTGGAGGAGGGGGAATGAGGAGGGAGTGTTTAATGGGTACAGGGTTTTATTTTGGGGTGATAAAAATGTCTGGAACTAGGTAGAGGTGGTGGTTATACAACACTGTGAATGTAGTAAATGCCACTTTTTAATTAATTTTTTTGTTTTTGAGATGGAGTCTTGCTCTGTTGCCCAGGCTGGAGTGCAGTGGCATGATCTGGGCTCACTGCAGCCTCTGCCTCCCAGGTGCAAGTGATTCTCCTGCCTCAGCCCTCCGAGTAGCTGGGACTACAGGCACCCGCCACCACGCCCAGCTAACTTTTGTATTTTTAGTACAGGTGGGTTTCACCATGTTGGCCAGGCTGGTGTCGAACTCCTGGGCTCAAGTGATCCTCCCACCTTGGCTTCCCAAAGTGCTAGGTGTGAGCCATTGTGCTCGGCTACTTTTTAATGTAATTTAATTTAATTTTTTTTTTTTTATTTTCTTGAGACAGGGTCTTGCTCTGTTGCACAGGCTGGAGTGCAGTGATGCCATCTCGGTTCACCGCAGTTTCAACCTGCTGGGCTCAAGTGAACCTCCTGCCTCAGCCTCACGAGTAGCTGGGACTACAGGTGCATATCACCATGCCTGGCTAATTTTTATATTTTTTTGGTACAGAGGGCATCTTGCTATGCTGCCCAGGCTGGTCTCAAACTCTTGGCCTCAAGTGATCCTCCCACCTTAGCCTCCCAAAGTGCTGGGATTACAGGCATGAACCACTGCACTCGGCCTACTTTTTTTTTTTTGGAAGCAGCCGTCTGGATGGGTGAGGTGATATCTCACTGTGGTTTCAATTTGCATTTTTCTGGTTATGAGTGATGTTCATCTTTTCATTCGCTTATTGGCCATTTGTATATCATCTTTGGAAAAACGACTGTTCAAGTCTTTTGCCCCCTCCTGCTTTTTCTTTTTCTTTTTTTTTTTTTTTTTTTTTTTTTTGTGAGTCAGGGTCTTGCTCTGTTGCCCAGGCTAGAGTGCAGTGGTGTGATCTTGGCTCACTGCAACTTCCATCTCAGCCTCCTGGGTAGCTGGGATCACAGGCACATGCCACCACACCCAGCTAATTTTCTTTGTATTTTTATAGCGATGGGGCTTTCACTATGTTGGCCAGGCTGGTCTCGAACTCCTGAGCTCAAGCGCTTCTCCCACCTCAGCCTCCCAAAGTGCTGGGATTAGAGGCGTGAGCCACCAACCTGCCCCCAACACTTTGCTTTTTTTTTTTTTTTTTTTGAGACAGGGCCTTGCTTTGTCATCTAGGCTGGGGTGCAGTGGTGTGATCACGGCTCATTGCAACTTCAGTCTCCCGGGCTCAAGCGATCCTCCTGCCTCAGCCTGTAGCTGGGACTATAGCACTCACCACCACATCTCGCTAATTTTTTCATTTTCTGGAAAGATGGATTCTTGCTATGATGCCCAGGCTGGTCTTGAACTCATATCAAGTGCTATGTCTACCTTGGCCTCCCAAAGTGCTGGGATTGTAGGCATGAACCATCACAATAAACTTTTTGCCCATTTTAAAAATTGGGTTATTTGTTGATGAGTTTTAGCATATTCATCCTTTGTTAGATACATGATTTGCAAATAATTTCTCCCATTGTGTGGAAGGAACTCTGTTGATTATGTTCTTTGATGCATAGTGGGGCTCTGCCTTTTTATGGAGAAATGTTAAAGAATTCACAACTTTTTTTTTTTTTTTTGAAACGGAGTCTTGCTGTGTTGCCCAGGCTGGAGGGCAGTGGTGTGATCTTGGCTCACTGCAGCCTCTGCCTCCCAGGTTCGAGCAATTCTCCTGCCTCAGCCTCCCAAGTAGCTGAGACTACAGGTGTGTGCCACCACCCCCGGCTGATTTTTTGTAGTTTTGGTAGAGACAGGGTTTCGCCACGTTGGCCAGGCTGGTCTAGAACTCCTGACCTCGGTGATCCACCCACCTCAGTTTCCCAAAGTGCTGGGATTACAGAATTCATAAATGCTTTAAAACCATCCCTGACCAGGCGCGGTGGCTAATGCCTGTAATCCCAATACTTTGGGAGGCTGAAGCAGGAGGATCACTTGAGTCCAGGAGTTTGAATCTAGCCTGGGCAACATGGCAAGACTCTGTCTCTATAAAAAATTAAAAAAAAATAAGCCGGGTGTGCTAGCAAACACCTGTGGTCCCAGCTACCTGGGAGGCTGAGGTGGGAGGATCTCTTGAACCCAGGAGGCAGAGGTTGCATTGACACCCAAGATCACCACTGCACTCCAGCCTGTGCAACAGAACCAGACCCTATCTCAAGAGAGGGAGAGAGGGCCAGGCACGGTGGCTCATGCCTGTAATCTCAGCATTTTGGGAGGCTGAGGCGGGTGGATCACGAGGTCAGGAGTTCGAGACCAGCCTCGCCAACATAGTGAAACCCCGTCTCTACTAAAAATACACAAAATTGGCCGGGAGTGGTGGCATATGCCTGTAGTCTCAGCTACTCAGGAGGCTGAGGCAGGAGAATTGCTTGAACCCGGGAGGTAGAGGTTGCAGTGAGCTGAGATCATGCCACTGTACTCCAGCCCAGGCGACAGAGCAAGACTCCACTTCAAAAAAATAAAAATAAAATAAAAATAAAAATAAAAAAAGAGGGAGAGAGTGGATCATGAGGTCAGGAGATTGAGACCATTCTGGCTAACACGGTGAAACTCTGTCTCTACTAAAAATACAAAAAATTAGCCAGGCGTGGTGGCAGGCGCTTGTAGTCCCAGCTACTTGGGAGGCTGAGGCAGGAGAATTGCTTGAACCCAGGAGGCGGAGCTTGCAGTGAGCCGAGATCGTGCCACTGCACTCCAGCCTGGGTGACAGAGCAAAACTCCTTCTCACAAAAAAAAAAAAAAAAAAAAAAAAAAAAAAAAAAAAAAAAAATTGGGAGAGAGAGAGAGAGAGACAGAGAGAGAAAAGAAAGCCATCACTGTATATAAAAGGGGTTTTGGCAAAAAGTAAGTCTTGCTCTGCCTTGACGGCCCTCCCCAGAGGCAACCTCTATTATCAGTTTCTTGTATAGCTTTCCGGAGATTTTCTTTGAGTTTTCTAATGTAACATTTCCATAGACAATTGTGCAGTTTGTTTTTATGCAAAATGAACCTTGGCTATGAGTGGTCTCTCGGAGCCTCAGTATCCCCATGGTTAGACAAGGAAGTTGGAGTGGATAATTCCTAAAGACTGCCGGGAGGAACACAGCCCACATGCCAGGAAGAGCCCAGCCACACTTCCTGGCCCTCCTTTCATGAAGGTTTATGAAAGCTCTGTCTTGAATTTTTTTTTTTTTTTGAGACGGAGTTTCGCTCTTTGTTGCCCAGGCTGGAGTGCGATGGCGTGATCTTGGCTCACCGCAACCTCTGCCTACCGGCTTCAAGTGATTCTCCTGCCTCAGCCTCCCAGGTAGCTGGGATTACAGGCATGCACCACCACGCCTGGCTAATTTTGTATTTTTAGTGGCGGTGCGGTTTCTCCATATTGGCCAGGCTGGTCTTGAACTCCTGACCTCAGGTGATCTGCCCACCTCGGCCTCCCAAAGTGCTGGGATTACAGGTGTGAGACACTGCGGCCAGCTCCATCTTGATTCGAGAGGTTATTTCTTTTTGTTGTTGTTATTCTTTTGATAGAGGGTCTTGCTCTGTTGCCCAGGCTGGATTGCAGTGATGTGATCATAGCTCACTGCAACCTCTACCTCCTGGGCTCAAGTGATCCTCCCACCTCAGCCTCCTGAGTAGCTGGGACTACAGGCATGCACCACCACACCCAGCTTATTTTTGTATTTTGTATTTTTTGTAGAGAAGGGGTCTCACTGTGTTGCTCAGGCTGGTCTCAAACTCCTGGGCTCAAGTGATCCTCCTGCCTCGACCTCCCAAAGTGCTGGGATTACAGGCATGCGCCACCATAACCTGGCCGCAAAGAGGTTATTTTTTAAAGGAGAAAGCCATTTTCTCTGAACAGCATCAACATCTGTTCTGTGGGAATACAAGAGTTCTTGTTTTGTTCCACTTAATAAGAACTCAGTTCCTCTTGTCAGCTCGATGCTGGGAAAAACTCTAATTTCAGTTCTTCATTTTTCAGACATTCCAAAGAACATGGAAATGAGACCACAGGAAGAATCCAGAACTGCTGCCCATCATAAAAATTTTCTTTCTGCAATTTGTATCTACAGTGTGCCAGTTATTGATGAGGGTGAGGCTGAAGGTGGGACAGTGTGGGGGAGATTTTTTAATTGCTCCCCAATTACCATATTCCTCTTTTCTTTTCTTTTTTCTTTTTGAGACAGAGTCTCACTCTGTCACCCAGGCTGGAGTGCAGTGGCGTGATCTCTGCTCACTGCAACCTCCACCTCCCGGGTTCAAGCAATTCTCTGCCTCAGCCCCCCGAGTAGCTGGGATTACAGGCACCCGCCACCACGCCCAGCTAATTTTTGTATTTTTTTTTTTTTTGAGACGGAGTCTCGCTCTGTTGCCCAGGCTGGAGTGCAGTGGCGCCATCTCCGCTCACTGCAAACTCTGCCTCCCGAGTTCACGCCATTCTCCTGCCTCAGCCTCCTGAGTAGCTGGGACTACAGGCACCCGCCACCTCACCTGGCTAATTTTTTTGTATTTTTAGTAGAGACAGGGTTTCACCGTGTTAGCCAGGATGGTCTCGATCTCCTGACCTCGTGATCCACCCACCTTGGCCTCCCAAAGTGCTGGGATTACAGGCGTGAGCCACCGCGCTCGGCTAATTTTTGTATTTTTAGTAGAGATGGGGTTTCACCATCTCGGCTAGGCTGGTCTCGAACTCCTGACCTTGTGATTCACCCGCCTTGGCCTCCCAAAGTGCTGGGATTACAGGAGTGATGCCCGGCCCACATTCCTCTTTTCTTTTTAGTTTTAGAGTCCCTAAAATTCCAGATGGGCATACGTCACCCAGCTAGAGGTGATGTTTTCCAGCTTCCACTGAAGCTAGGTGTGACCTCGAGATTATGTTCTGGCCTATAAGATACAGGTGGATGATGTGACGGGAACACTTCCAGGCCACATGGTTAGAAGGGAAGCTGGTTGTCCACCTCTATTTCCCACTCCCTTTGAGCTGGAACGTGGACAGGGTTCTAGAAGCCAGCTCTGTCCCTGGGGATGGTGGAAAAGCAGGAGGCTGGGTCCCTGGGTCCCTGGGTGACCACATGGAGCCGAATCTCCTGCCTTCTTGGACTAGCAGCTACTCTGCAATGTTAAGGGAGAGAGGAATACGTTTCTAATTTGTTAGAGCCACTGTATTTTGGGGTCTCTTAGCAGCTTAATGTATACCCTAACGCAGGTGGCTTTCACCTTTTTATACAACTTTGTTTTTTTTTTGAGACAGAGTCTTGCTCTGTCACCCAGGCTGGAATGTAGTAGTGTGATCTCGGCTTGCTGCAACCTCCACCTCCCAGGTTCAAGTGATTCTCCTGTCTCAGCCTCCCAAGTAGCTGGGACTACAGGTGCCCACCACCATGCCCAGCTAATTTTTGTATTTTTAGTAGAGACGGGGTTTCACCATGTTGGCCAGGCTGGTCTCGAACTCTTGACCTCAGGTGATTTGCCCGCCTTGGCCTCTTGAAGTGCTGGGATTACAGGTGTGAGCCACCATGCCTGGCCGATTTTTACTTTTTTAAACAGTGGTTTGCACTGAAATAGAAGTTCTTTGAGAATAGGAACTGTGCCTTTTTGTCTCCCATGATATTCCAGCCCCTGTCAGACAGTAGTAGGTAGTGAGAATGGTTCTTGGACATTAGTGTGCCTTAGGATTAGCTGGGGCATGGATTAGTTGAAAATGCAGCTTTCTCAGGGGCTCATCCCAAATCTGTGGAATCAATCTTTGGACCCGACTTTACAAATCTAACTTTATTATTTATTTGAGACGGAGTCTTGCTCTGTCGCCAGGCTGGAGTGCAGTGGTGCTTGGAGTGGAGTGCGACGTCGGCTCACTACAACCTTGATCTCTTGACCTCGTGATCCGCTTGCCTTTGCCTCCCAAAGTGCTGGGATTATAGGTGTGAGCCACCGCGCCTGGCCCTTTTTATACAACTTTGATTTTTACTTTTTTTTTTTTTTGAGACTGAGTCTTGTTCTGTTGCCCAGGCTGCAGGACAGAGGCACAATCTCGGCTCACCGCAACCTCTGCCTCCCGAGTTCAAGTGATTCTCCTGTCTCAGCCTCCAAGTAGCTGGGATAACAGGTGTGCACCACCGCACCCAGCTAATTTTTGTATTTTTAGTAGAGATGGGGTTTCGCCATGTTGGCCAGGATGGTCTCGATCTCTTGACCTCGTGATCTGCTCACCTTGGCCTCCCAAAGTGCTAGGATTACAGTCGTGAGCCAGCACACCCAGCCACTTTACTTCTAATGAAAGAAAAGGTCTCGTTTACAATTGCAACTGTAATGATGAAATATTTAACAGCAAACTTCCCAAGATATGTGGAGGATACAAACATAAAAAGCTTTAAAAAAATTCTACTATTGTTGTAATATAAAAAGAGACTTGCATTCATGGGAAGACAATCTTTGTTCTTTGAGAGGAAGAATCAGCTTTGGAAAGATGCCATGAGCTTGCTAAATTTAACTAGAAATCCATACAGTCCCAATTAAAATACTAACACAAAATTTTGGGAGATTTGAGAAAATGGTGCCAAAGTTCATCAAAGGATGTGAATGAAGGAAAATTGCCAGGAAAATTCTAGAAATAAAAAATAACGAGGGGGCCAGGCACTGTGGCTCACGCCAGTAATCCCAGCACTTTGGCAGGCTGAGGTGGGAGGATTGCTTGAGGCCAGGAATTCAAGAACAGCCTGGTAAACACAGCAAGATCCCATCTCAACAAAAATTTTTTAAAAATCAGAGCAGGCATGATAGCTCACACCTGTAATCTCAGCGCTTTGGGAGGCCAAGGTAGGTAGATCACTTGAGGCCAGGAGTTTGAGATCAGCCTGGCCAACATGGCGAAACCCTGTCTCTAAGAATACAAAGAAATATTAGCTGATGTGGTAGCAGGCACCTGTAATCCCAGCTATGTGGGAGATTGAGGCACGAGGATTGCTTGAACCCAGGAGGCAGAGGTTGCAGTGAACACAGATCGCTCCACTGCACTCCAGCCTGGGTGACAGAGCAAGACTCTGTCTTAAAAAAAAAAAAATTCAGTCAGGCATTTGGCATGCACCTGTAGTCCTGTTCTAGCTACTCTGAAGGCTGAGGTGAGAGGATCGCTTGAGTCCAGGATGTAGAGGCTGCAGTGAGCTATGATCGCACCATTGCACTCCAGCCTGGGTGGCAGAGCGAGGCCCCATCTCTAAAAAAAAATTATATATATATATACACACACACACACACATACTATATATATATATATATATTTCAATTTTTTACTTGGTTTTATTTATTTTGAGACAGAGTCTCACTCTGTTGCCCAGGCTGGAGTGCAGTGGCATGATCTCAGTTCACTGTAATTTCTGCCTCCTGGGTTCAAGCTATTCATGTGTCACTAAGCCCAGCTAATTTTTGTATTTTTAGTAGAGACAGAGTTTTGCTATGTTGGCCAGGCTGGTCTTGAACTCCTGGCCTCAAGTGATCCGCCTGCCTTGGCCTCCAAAAGTGTTGGGATTACAGGCGTGGAGGGGGAAGGGAAGAGGGGAGAGGGTTCCGGCCAATTAGGGGATTGGAGCTGTCATCCAGGCAGGAGATGGTGTGATCTGGATCAGCAGTTCTCAAAGTGTGGTCCCCAGACCAGCAGCACCAGTGTGTTCGGGAAACTTGCTGAAAATGCAGTTATCAGGCCCACCCAGACCTACTGAATCAGGCACTCCAGGGGCGGGGCCAGCCATCTGGGTTTCACTAAACCTCCTGGTGGTTCTGCTGTTTGCTCAAGCGCAAGAACGCTCGCTGGGCTAAAGGAAGAGGGTGGAGAGTCAGTACCTTGGCGCTGTGGGACAACGTGCCACCAACTGGGTGGCTTAGAACAACAGAAACGTATTTCTTACCTTTCTGGAGGGCAGAAATCAGAAATGAAGGCATCAGCAGAGCCCTCTGAAGCCTGGGGTGGGGAGGAGCCGTCTTTGCCTCCTTTGACCTCTGGTGGCTGCCAGCAGCCCTCGGCATTTCTTGGCTTGCAGATACAGCACTGCAATCTCTGCCTCGATGGCACATGACATTTTCTATGTGCCTCTGTGACAAGATTCTTCTTCTTCTTCCTTCTTCCTCCTCCTCCTCCTCCTCCTTCTTCTTCTTCTTTCTTCTTCTTCTTTCTTCTTCCTTCTTCTTTCTTCTTCTTCTTTTCTTCTTTCTTCTTCTTCTTTCTTTTCTTCTTCCTCTTCCTCTTCTTCTTCTTCTTCTTCTTCTTCTTCTTCTTCTTCTTCTTCTTCTTCTCCTTCTCCTTCTCCTTCTCCTTCTCCTCCTTCTCCTTCTCCTCCTTCTCCTTCTTTCTCCTTCCTTCTCCTTCTCCTTCTCCTTTTTTTTTTGAGATGCAGTTTCGCTCTTGTTGCCCAGGCTGGAGTGCAGTGGCACGATCTTGGCTCACTGCAACCTCCGCCTCCCAGGTTCTAATGATTCTCCTGCCTCAGCCTCCTGAGCAGCTGGGACTACAGGCGCCCGCCACCACGCCCAGCTAATTTGTTGTATTTTTAGTAGAGACGGGGTTTCACCACGTTGGGCAGGCTGGTCTCGAACTCCTGACCTCAGGTAATCCGCCCACCTCGGCCTCTCAAAGTGCTGGGATTATAGACATAAGCCACTGTGCCCGGCCCGATGTCCCTCTTCTTATAAGGACCCCTGTCCTATTGGATTAGGGCCCACCCGAATCCCGCAGGCCCTCCTCTTGATTTAATTGCATCTGCAAAGACCCTGTTTCCAAATAAGGCTGCAATCACAGGGACCAGAGGCCTAGGACTTGGACGTATCTTTTTTTGGAGGGACATAATTCTACCCACCTCAGATGGGGAGAATGAAAGGATGCAACAGACATCAAAACAAGAGAAATGTTAGTGATTAGATGTGGGGAGTGGAAGTAGGATGAAAAGAGAAAGAACTCAAATGCCCTGCTATTGTTACATAAATAACAAAGCTGGGGTAACTGCGGTGTCCTTTTTCCCTTTTTCTCGAAGAGGGACATCCTCAGGCTAGTATTTCAGAAACTGTATCCTAAGTTCTTGGGACTCATAAACACATTGCTGAAACAAACTCCGTCTCACCTGATGACCTCTCTCTGTTCCCCATGGGGCAGGGCTGGGGAAGAAGGAGCGAGCAAGGCCTCTGTCCACCCACTCATGGAGCCAGGGTCCAATTGTGCTGACTCTCACTGAGGGCGACACTTTAGAGCCAAGTTCAAGTTGAAGTTCAAGGTCCCAGGATCTGGAGGCATCTGAAGCTGTTCAAGGTCCCAGGATCTGGAGGCATCTGAAGCTGCTCCAGCTCTCAGCTGCCTCAAGGGAAAAGATAGTCTCAGAGATAGTCTAGCACCTGTCTTGGTGAGGAGCCAGGCAGCCCATAAGTGTGGGACCTCCTGCCTCTGACACCAGACATGGCTGAAAGCATTTGTCCTTCTGGAAGATTCTGCTCTGCCCATCACTCCAGAGTGAGTCAGAAGCCCCTGGAGGGTTTGTGAAAATGCAGATTCCTGGGCCTTACTCCCCAGTGTCTGAGTCACAGGTTTGGGGTGAGAACTCAGAATCTGCTTTCCTTCTTTCCTTCCTTCCTTCCTTCCTTCCTTCCTTCCTTCCTTCCTTCCTTCCTTTCTTTCTCTTTCTTTCTTTCTTTCTTTCTTTCTTTCTTTCTCTCTCTCTCTCTCTCTCTCTCTCTCTCTTCCTTTCCTTTCTTCCCTCCCTCCCTCCCTCCCTTTCACTCAGAATCAATCATTCTTTCTTTGACTCAGAATCTGCCTGTCTGTCTGTCTGTCTTTCTTTCTTTCTTTCTTTCTTTCTTTCTTTCTTTCTTTCTTTCCTTCTTTCTCTCTCTTTCTTTCCTTCCTTCCTTCTTTTCTTTTCTTTTCTTTTCTTTTCTTTTCTTTTCTTTTCTTTTCTTTTCTTTTCTTTTCTTTCTTTTCTTTTCTTCCTTCCTTCCTTCCTTCCTTCCTTCCTTCCTTCCTTCCTTCCTTCCTTCTTTCCTTCTTTTTTTGAGACAGGCTCTTGCTCTGTTGCTCAGGCTGGAGTGCAGTGGTGTGAACATGGCTCACTGCAGCCTTGACCTCCCAGGTTCAAGATATCCTCCCACCGGCCCGATGTCCCTCTTCTTATAAGGACCCCTGTCCTATTGGATTAGGGCCCGCCCGAATCCCGCAGGCCCTCCTCTTGATTTAGTTGCATCTTCTAAGACCCTATTTCCAAATAAGGCTGCAATCACAGGGACCAGGGGCCTAGGACGTGGACATACTTTTTTGGAAGGACGTAGTTCTACCCAGCTACCTGAGTAGCTGGGGCTAGAGGCACTTGCCGCCATGCCTGGCTAATTAAAAAAAATTTTTTTTGCAGAGATGGGATCTCACTATGTTGCCCAGGCTGGTCTCAAACTCCTGGGCTCAAGTTATCCTCCAGCTTTGGCCTCCCAAAGTGCTGGGATTACAGGCGTGAGCCACCACACCCGGCCTGAGAACCTGCATTTCTATCACATTTCCAGGTGGCCTGGTGCTGCTGCTCTGGAGAACACCTGGAGGAGAACCAAGGCCTACGATGAACGGCTCTCAGCCTAGTCTGCATATGAGAATCACACAGGGAGTTTAAACACACACCAACCCCTGTGCCCGACCCAGACCCTGGGAGACCGCTGAGGGCGGGGTACAAGCACTGGCCGCCAGGGAGTTCTAATCATTGGCCAAAGTCAGGGTGCACAGCCCAACTCCTTCTCACCAGTCAATGCCACTTCAGATACCACTTCTTCAGCAAGCCTTTTCTGACCTTCCTCCAGTGGGGTTAGGTCCCTCATTCATTCATTCATTCATTCCACGAACCATCATGCCCCTTGTATGCACTGGGCCCTGTACTGGTGCTGGGGATTCAGCTGTGAGGCCAGGTAAGTTTTTTGCCCTCTTGGTGTTTCTTTACAGAAACATGGAGGAAACAAGTGGTGAAAAGTCAGGACAGACGATGTCAGGGTGTGATGAAAATAAAACAGGACGACGACATAAAGACCATTAATTAATTAGAGACAGGGTATCACTCTGTTGGCCAGACTGGAGTACAGTGGTACAATCATGGTTCACTGCAGCCTTGAACTCCCAGGCTCAAGCAATCCTCCCGCCTCAGCCTCCGGAGCAGCTGGAACTACAGACACACCTATCATGCCCAGTTATTTTTTTCTTTCTTTCTTTTTTTTTTTTGAGACAGAGTCCCACTCTGTCGTCCAGGCTGGAGTGCAATGGTGCAACCTCGGCTCACTGCAACCTCTGCCTCCCGTGTTCAGGTGATTCTCTTGCCTCAGCCTCCCGAGTAGCTGGGATTACAGGTGCACACCGCACCTGACTAATTTTTGTATTTTTAGTAGAGATGGGGTTTCACCATATTGGCCAGGAGGGTCTCGAACTCCTGAACTGAAGTGATCGGCCCCCCTCAGCCTCCTAAAGTGCTGGGATTACAGGTGTGAGCCACTGTGCCAGAGAAGAAGGTTATTTTAGATAGGCTGGTTGAGGAAGGCCTCTTTGAGGAGGTGACGCTGGAGCTGCCCCTCAAAAAAGCCTCCGTGGAGCCCTTTTAAACAAGAGGAGCGTTTGAAGTGGGGCTCAGAGCCTGTGCTGAGGTCCTGCAGTGGGCACGGGCTGACCGCATAGGAAGAACCTGAAGGAAGCCAGGGTGGCTGCATCCCAGAGAGCGGAGAGGGAGGCAGAGGGGGGCGGCCCGGGGAGGACCCGGAGTTTATGCAACAGGAAACCAACAGAGTTCAAGCAGGAAGTAACACAATCCCACTCGCTTTGAAAAAGGTCCACTCAGGCCGGGCGCGGTGGCTCAAGCCTGTAATCCCAGCACTTTGGGAGGCCGAGGTGGGTGGATCACGAGGTCAGGAGATCGAGACCATCCTGGCTAACACGGTGAAACCCCGTCTCTACAAAAAAATACAAAAAAATTAGCAGGGCGTGTTGGCGGGCGCCTGTGGTCCCAGCTACTTGGGAGGCTGAGGCAGGAGAATGGCGTGAACCCAGGAGGTGGAGGTTGCGGTGAGCCGAGATCGCGCCACCGCACTCCAGCCTGGGGGACAGAGAAAGACTCCGTCTCAAAAAAAAAAAAAAAAAAAAAAGAAAAAGGTCCACTCTGTGCCCCTGGAATGCGCCCTCACCGAGGCGGATTCCTCTCCCTGAGAGCGTTTTTCTCAGGTGTCACGGCAGACTCATTGGTGTGAGAGGAATCTCTTTGTCCCACCGGTGTGTGATCTTTATGAGAAGGTGATTAATGTGCCCCCTTGCCCATAGGAAGTGCTCAGTCGGCACAGTCTGACAGAGCTGGGTGTGGTGGCTGGTGCCTGTTGTCTCCGCTACTAGGGAGGATCACCTGAGCCCAGGAGTTTGAGGCTGCAGTGAGCTGTGATCACCCCATTGCGCTCCAGCCTGGGTGACAGAGCAAAACCTTGTCTCTGAAAAGAAGTTTGACAAATGACCCTGTGAGTGTGTATCCAGTGGTCCTCCTTGGCACTGCCCATCCCTGCCCAAACAGGAGCCTCAGCTACCACCAGATGTGCCCAGAAAGGTATTTCTGCCCATTGTTTTCCAAAGGATATTTTTGTTTTTGTTTTTCTTTTGTCTTTTTTTTTTTTTTTTTTTTTTTGAGGCTGAGTCTTGCTCTGTCTCCCAGGCTGGAGTGCAGTGGCGTGATCTCAGCTCACTGGGTTCAAGTGATTCTCCTGCCTCAGCCTCCGAGGTAGCTGGGATTACAGGCGCCCACCACCATGCCTGGCTAATTTTTGTATTTTAATTAGAGACCGGTTTCACCATGTTGGTCAGGCTGGTCTCAAACTCCTGACCTCAAGTGATCCACCTGCCTCCGCCTCCCAAAGTGTTGGGATTACAGGCATGAACCACCATGCCTGACCCCCACCCCCCCCCCTTTTTTTTTTTTTTGAGACAGAGTTTCGCTCTGCTACCCAGGCTGGACTGCAGTGGCATGATCATGACTCATTGCAGCCTTAACCTCCTGGGCTCAAGCAATCCTCCCGCATCAGCCTCTGGAGTAGCTGGGACTACAGGTGCGTTTGCCACCACACCTAGCTAATTTTTGTTTTTTGTAGAGATGGGGTTTCGCCAAGTGGCCCAACCTGGTCTTGAACTCCTGAGCTCAAGCAATCCTCCTGCCTCGGCCTCCCAAAGTGTTGGGATTACAGGCGTGAGCTACTGCGCCCAGCCCAAAGAATATTTTTGGAACCAGCTTCTCCGTGGGCTCCAGCCATCCCTGGCAGATGCCTCGGCCTGCAGCCTAAGAACAGTTCCCCCTCAGGAAAGAAACTGACAGCTTTGTGGTTCTATGTTGAAGGGTAAGGGCATCTCCTAAGCTCCAGTGTTCTTGGTATCCACGCTGGTTTCAGGGAGGCAGCTGGCCTCTCTGATGCTGTGGACGGTATCCCTGGGCCTCAGTGGGTCCTGGGCAGAGCGGGTGGGTGTTGGAGACAAGGGGCCGGTGGCAAGAGCTGCAGTTTTCTGGGCAGGAAGGAAAATGTTGGTCCAGTAGGAAAACAGGCAAAACAGATGGGGACTTGCTGCACATGGAGCTGTTTGGTTAGGCTGAAACATGAAACTTCAGCTTTCATTTTAAAAGCCTGTGTTCGGCCAGGCATGGTGGCTCACGCCTGTAATCCCAGCACTTTGGGTGGCCGAGGTGGGCGGATCATGAGGTCAGGAGTTTGAGACCAGCCTGGCCAACATGGTGAAACCCCGTCTCTACTAATAATACAAAAGTTAGCCAGATATGGTGGCAGGCGCCTGTAATCCCAGCTACTTGGGAGGCTGAGGCAGGAGAATCACTTGAACCTGGGGGGTGGAGGTTGCAGTGAGCAAGATTGCACCACTGCACTCCAGCCTGGTGACAGAGCGAGACTCTGTCTCAAAAGAAAAAAAAAAAGAGTCTGTGTGCTTCAGGCCCATGCATGGTGAGAGGTAAGGTGGTTCTCTTGAGTTAGAAAGTGAACCTCAAAAACTCATCTCCAATTCCAACATAGCAGAGCCCTTAAACGCTGGGCCTGGGAGCAAAAGCCCAAAGAAAAGGGGAGAAGGCTGGGCGCAGTGGCTCATGCCTGTAATCCCAGCACTTTGGGAGGACGAGGCAGGCGGATCCCTTGAGCCAAGGAATCTGAAACCAGCCTGGGCAACACAGTGAGACCCTCATCTCTACAAAAAAAAATACAAAAACTAGCCAGGCGTGGTGGCAGGTGCCTGTAGTCCCAGCTACTCTGGAGGCTGGTGTGGGAGGATTGCCTGAGCCCAGGAGTTTGAGGCTGCAGTGAGCCAAGTTTGCACCACTGCACTCCAGTCTGGGCAACAGAGATACCCTGTCTCAAAAAAAAAAAAAAAAAAAAATTAAAAAAAAAGGGAGGCGAGAAATTCGGACTGTGGACCTTTTGTTCGCTTTTAGATACTGTCTTGAAAGCTGCTGCCACGATTGTGATGCTCTCACATTCCACGGTTCAGTCCCTCCGACGCACAACGTTCACTCCTACCTCAGGGCCTTTGTGTGCGCCATGCCCTCTGCCTGGAATGCTCTCTCTGGGTCTTCCCACGGTTGGCTCTTCATCCAGTTCTCCGTTAGATGTCACCTTTCCAGAGAGCCCACACCCTCCCTCACTCTCTCAAACTGCTGGGTTTTGTTTCTTGCCAGCATTGAACATTATCTGAAGCTGTTTTGATGCCTTATTCCTGGACTTGCTTTGGTGTCTGTCTGCAGCCTCTGGAGTGCGCCTCTAGGAAAGAAACCCCTTTTCATGAGCTGCAGTGCCCAGTCCTGGTGCATTGAGGGCACTCGTGAATACTCACTGAAGGACAAAGTCAATAAAGCTGTTGATTGTGGCTGCTGGCTACTTGCCAGCCGGGTTTAGATCTGTAGCCATTGAGACTGCTTTTGGCTGAAAGTCCTAGAAAGCACCCAAGAAGTTTAACAATAAAGATATTTATTATTTCCATATAAGGGGAAGTCCTGAGACAGGGCAGCTTTGGGGTTTTTTTTTTTTTTTTTTTTGAGACAGAGTCTCGCTCTGTCGCCCAGGCTGGAGTTCAGTGGCGCAATCTCGGCTCACTGCAAGCTCTGCCTCCCGGGTTCACGCCATTCTCCTGCCTCAGCCTCTCCGAGTAGCTGGGACTACAGGCGCCCGCCACCACGCCCAGCTAATTTTTTGTATTTTTTTTAGTAGAGACGGGGTTTCACCACGGTCTCGATCTCCTGACCTGAGCCCGCCACCTTGATTTCATTCTTTTTTTTGAGATGGGGTCTCACTCTGTCGCCCAGGCTGCAGTGCAATTGCGTGATCTTGGCTCACTGCAACCTCCACCTCCCGGGTTCAAGCGATTCTCCTGTCTCAGCCTCCCGAGTAGCTGGGATTACAGATATGTGCCACCATGCCTGGCTAATGTTTGTATTTTTAGTAGAGATGGGGTTTAGCTATGTTGGCTAGACTGGTCTTGAACTCCTGACCTCGGGTGATCCACCTGCCTTGGCCTCCCAAAGTGCTAAGATTACAGGCGTGAGACACTGTGCCCAGGCTTTTTATTTTTAAAATAGAGACAGGGTCTCACTATATTGGCCAGACTGGACTTGAACTACTGGCCTCAAGCAATATTTCCACCTTGGCCTCCCAAAGTGCTGGGATTACATGCATGAGCCACGGGGCCTGGCGTTCTCAATTTCTTTTTAAATTTTATTTATTTATATTTTTATTTTAAAAATACAGACAGGGTCTTACTATGTTGGCCAGGTTGGTCTTGAGCTACTGGCCTCAAGCAATCCTTCTGCCTTGGCCTCCCAAAGTGCTGGGGTTACATGCGTGAGCCACTGCGCCCAGCCGGCTCTCAGTTTCAATGTCAAGGGGAGCCCTGAAGAGCCAGGTTCTCTGCATCTCTCTGCTCTGGCATTTTCTGCAGGGCACAGTGGCTGCCTCTGTCTGGGTATCTCATCCAACAGGACACATGCAGGAAGCATCTCTTCCTTGGTCCATTTTTATCAGCAATGAAACCTTTCCAAGAATTCCCCCAGCTCACCCCTTCTCGTGTTTTTGATCAGCATTTGCTCGCATGTCCACCCCTAAGCCAATCGTAGTGAGAGGAACTGTATTACCAAGATGGCTGAGAATAATCAGGATTTCTTCCAGATGGGGGAATGAGGTCCCCCTCTTTGAGCATCTGTGGCTGCCAGGAAGCAGATAGACCCTCTGCCGTCAAGAAAGAAGGGGTGAGAAAGAATGAATTTCGGAAAGGCAACCAATGGTATCTATCATCACACTTGTTTAATTTCATCCTCACAAAAGCCTCCGAGGTATTACTTGTCCCCATCGGCATGTATCTCGTATTTGACCTCTGAGTGGATCATCTTTTTAATTTTTAAAATTTTTGTGGGTACACGGTAGGTGTATCTATTTATGGGATACATGTTTTGATATGGGCAAGCAAATGGTAATAATCATGTGATGGAGAATGGTGTGTTCATCCCCTCAAGCATTCATCCTTTGTGTTACAAACAATCCAATTCTACTTCTTTTTTTTTTTTGAGATGGAGTTTTGCTCTTGTTGCCCAGGCTGGAGTGCAATGGTGCGATCTCGGCTCACCGCAACCTCCGCCGCTCAGACTCAAGTGATTCTCCTGCCTCTGCCTCCTGAGTAGCTGGGAATACAAGCGCCCGCCACCATGCCTAGCTAATTTTTGTATTTTTAGTAGAGACAGGATTTCACCGTGTTGGCCAGGCTGGTCTCGAATTCCTGACCTTGTGATCTGCCCGCCTCGGCCTCCCAAAGTGCTGGGATTACAGGCGTAAGCCACCGCACCTGGCCTCCAAGTCTACTCTTTTAGTTATTTTACTATGTACAATTAAGTTATTATTGACTCTAGTCACCCCGTTGTGCAAACAGTAGGTCTTAGTCATTCTTTTAAATGATTTTTTTTGTACCCATGAACCACCCCCCACTTCTCCTTTCTTTTAAATTAGAAAAAGTTATTTTTGAAATAGGGTCTCACTGTGTTGCCAGGGTTGGTCTTGAACTCCTGAGCTCAAGTTATCCTCCTGCTTCAGCCTCCCAAAGTGCTGAGATTACAGGCATGAGCCACCGTGACCAGCCTGATATTTCTTCTTATATCCCTGTTGGGTAGAAATAAAGAAAAAAAGAGATATTTATGCAAATTCAGTAAAATATTGTGTGTGTGGCTGTGTGTGTTGTGTGCGTCTCTACATGTGTTTGTGTGTCTGTGTGTATCAATGTGTGTGTCTGTGTGTGTGTCATTGTGTGTCTGTGTTGTGTGTCTCTGCATGTGTTTGTGTCTGAGTGTGTTAATGTGTGTGTCTGTGTGTCAGTGTCTGTGTGTGTGTTTGTGTGTCTCTGCATGTGTTTGTGTGTCTGTGTGTGTCAATGTGTGTGTCTGTGTGTGTTTGTGTGTGTCTGCATGAGTTTGTGTGTGTGTGTCAATGTGTGTGTCTGTGTGTGTGTTTGTGTGTGTCTCTGCATGTGTTTGTGTGTCTGTGTGTGTCAGTGTGTGTGTCTGTGTGTGTGTAGGGGCATGTGGAGTTCTCTGAACTAAACTCCATGAGGAATACAATATTTATTAAAAGGAAAGTAATATGATTGTACTAATCTGAAACTCACGTATGTGTTATTAAAACTCAACCACAGCAATTGTTTAGTCCAAGGATTGGCAAACTCTTTCTGTAAAGCAACAGATAATAACTATTTTAACTTTTTGCACTACAGGGCCTCTGCTAAAATTACTCAACTCTGCCACTGTAGCCTGGACACAGCCATAAACTATATGAATAGGTATGTCTGGGTTCCAATAAAACTTTATTTACAAAAACAGGCTGGGGGTCAGGTTCGGCCTTTGGGCTATAGTTTGCCAACTCCCAGTTCAGACTTAGACCAATAAAAGATTGTTTCAGGAGGAATGTTTTATCGCTGACATTTTTTAGAGTTACTGGTGCACAGTGATAAGAAATAGCAACCTGAGTTTGAATAGGCTGGGGGCTGTATCCACTGTTCCACCCTTGGTACACCTCTCATTCCCACTGTACAGAGGGGGCCCAGGGCTCAGAGGGGCACCCAAGGCTCAGAGGGGATACCGTGGGCTGAGAAGGGCAGCTGGGGCTCAGAGGGAATACCTGGGGCTAAGAGGGGCAGCCAGGGCCTGGAGGAGGTGAGCCACTTGCCTAGAAATCCAGTCTGTGTCGCCCAGAGTGTGAATATCCCAAATACCCTCTTGGGCAGCTCGGATCCCTCCTCCCTGTGTGGTGGGGACTCCTTTCTGGGACAGACCCTGGGTCTGAGTCTGTGTTGCTCAGGGAAGCTGACACGGGCTCCTGTCACACTCGCCAGCACTTTTCTCTCTGGCTCAGGACAGGGTGGAAAAGTTAGGAAGTCCGCAGGAGTGGGCTTGGGGACAGTTTGGGGGCCCTGAGTCCCCTCATTTCCCTGTCTGGAGGCGCAGAGAACACTCCAGAGGGCCCGGTGGACCTGCTGTCCTCCCTGAGCCCGCCCCACTCACATCTCTCTGCCTCCCTGGTTCTCGATCAAAGACAGATCGAAGCTGCTCCTCATTGCTCAGGTCCCCTCAAGTCTCCTAACCGATTTCTTGACCCCAAACTTGCACTTTGTGGGAGGCTCCTATCCTCTCTCTGGCTCAGCCTTTGGATTGTGTAGTTTGTTTGTTTTTACCATCTTAACCATTTCTAAGTGTACACTTCAGTGGCATTAAGGACATCCACATTGTTGTGTAACCATCACCACCATCCCTCCTGGCACTTTCTCATCTTGCAAAATAGAAACTGCATATGCATTGATCAATAATTCCCCTTTCCCTCTCCCGCCAGCCCCTGGCACCCACCATTCTCCTTTCTGTCTCTGTGGATCTGGCTACTCTAGGGAGCTCATGCAAAGGGAATCGTACGGTATTTGTCCTGTTGTGGCTTATTTCACTCGCATAACTTCCTCAAGGCCTGTGCATGTCGCAGCATGCGTCAGAACGTCCTTTCTTTTCCAGGCTGAATCCTATTCCAACGTGTGGATGGGCCCCAGCTTATTACCCACCACCCGTCAGCGGACACTCGGGTTGCTCCCACCGTTGGGCCATCGTGAACAGCGCTGCAATGAACGCGGTGGCCAGATTCCTGTTCAAGTCCCCAGTTTCATTTCTTTTATATCCAGAAGTGAGATTGATGCATCACATGGTAATTCTATGTTAATTTCTTTTTGTTGTTTTTTGTTGAGACAGAGTCTTGCTGTCACCCAGGCTGGAGTGCAGTGCCATGATCTCAGCTCACTGCAACCTCCACCTCCCAGGTTCAAGCGATTCACTTATTCCACACCTCTGAGGTGGGTCTTATTAGCCCCATTTTACAGATGGGGCAATCGAGGCCCAGACAGTTAAGTAACGTGTCCATAGGAGAGCAGGGCTTTGAACCTGGACTGTCTGGCTCCAGACTTGCTGTTTTAAACTATTAGTCAGTTAAAACTAGTAGCCTTCTTCTTCTTCTTTTTTTTTCTTTCTAAAGACAGCCTACTTTCTTTTTTTCTTCATTTTTGAGTCAGGGTTTCACTCTTGTTGCCCAGGCTGGAGTGCAGCGGCACGATCATGTCTCACTGCAGCCTCTACTTCCTGGGCTCAAGCAATGCTCCCGCCTCAGCCTCCTGAGTAGCTGGGACTACAGGCATGCGCCACCATGCCCGGCTAATTCTGTGTATTTTTAGTAGAGATGGGGTTTCACCATGTTGCTCAGGCTGGTCTTGAACTCGCTGGCCTCAAGCCATCCTCCCGCCTCGGCCTCCCAAAGTGCTGGGATTACAGGTGTGAGCCACTGCGCCAGCCGTTACCTCCAGGCTTCTACCGCAGCTGTTGGACACTGCTTCTGAGCCTCTCTTTCTCTCCTCTAATTCCTTTCCCACCACAGAATCAGTTCCTGTAGTAGTCTGAGCAGGAAGTGGAGAGAACACTCAAAATTGGAGACTTCGAGGATATATACAAAGGCGCAGGGAAAACGAAAGGGAGAGTGAAGCTGCTCCCCACCCTGGGGCTGAGGGGAGGAGGGCAGGGAGTGTCACCTGGAACTCGGGAGGAGAGAGGAGTCAACAGAAGGCTGCCTTCCAGGGACCGTGACCTCTGCTCAAGAGCTGCAGCCAGCCTGTGTGTTTCAGCTCAGTGCAGTTGGGGTATCACAGACCACCCCACATGCAGTGACTTGGAGGTGCTATTAATGATACTATTGGGGCAAGAGGTATAAACCGGGGTGACTGCACCGTCTAAGGCGCAGTGGTCCCTGATTATCTGTTCCTTGGGCACACTGAGCACCTCCCTGACACAGGGCCTTTGCACTTGCTGGTTCATTTGCCAGAATGGCCCTCCCCAGCTCTCACCCTTCCGGTCTCCCCCCTCTAGCCCCCATCTCCCTGTGGCATTACCTTTTTATTTCTCTCATTAGCACTTAGCACCATCTATAATCCTTATCTATTTATTTGCTTATAAATATATTTATAGATAAATAAAAAACATATATATTTTAATATCTCTCTCTCTTTCCCTTACTAAAAAGGCCAGGGCAGACCAGACATGGTGGTTCAAACCTATAATCCCAGCACTTTGGGAGGTCGAGGTGGGAGGATCGCCTGACTCCAGGAGTTTGAGACCAGCCTGGGCAACATAGTGGGATGCCCATCTCTATTAAAAAAAAATAAAAATTAAAAAAATATTAGGTTGGCTGGGTGCAGGGTCTCACACCTGTAATCCTAGCACTTTGGGAGGCCGAGGTGGGTGGATCATTTGAGGTAAGGAGTTCGAGATCAGCCTGGCTAACATGATGAAACCCCATTTCTACTAAAAAATACAAAAATTAGCTGGGAGTGGTGGCAGGCGCCTGTAGTCCCAGCTGCTCAGGAGGGAGGCTGAGGCAGGAGAATCGCTTGAACCCGGGAGGCAGAGGCTGCAGTGAGCTGACATCACACCACTGCACTCCAGCCTGGGCAACAGAGCAAGACTCATCTCAAAAAAAAAAAATTAGCTGGTGTGGTGGCACATGTCTATAGGAGGCTGAGGTGGGGGGATCGCTTGAGCCCAGGGGGTGGAGGCTGCAGTGAGCTTTGCACTCCAGCTTGGGTGACAGAACCAGACCCTGTCTCAAAAAAAGTAAGGCCAGGGCAGAGAGGACCTGCCTGCTTTCTTCCCCATCTCCCCCCAGGCCCTAGCACACAGTAGGCCTGATACATAGTGAGTGCTCAGCAAATATTTGCCACATAAATGAATGAATGAGCATGTCCATCCCTTCTCTGGTAGGTAGGACAGGACCAGGTGGTCTCAGAGGAATCTTCTGGGTCCTGGGATAGGAATCATCCTCCTTTCTCCAGCTGCTGTTGAGAGTGGCAGCTGATAGAAACTTCTATCCTCCGGTGACCTGGCCCACGGAGCAGCGTATTAGCTCGCGGCTGCCAGCTGGGTCCTCCCCACGTGCTTGCACCTTTGTCCTGGGAAGCACGTCTGTGTTGGAGGGTTAGCCCTTGCCAGAGAGGACATATCAGAGTCCCCAAAGGCCAGGGACAAAGGTGAGGACTGATCGCCAGCCCTGAGTCAGAGAGGAAAGACTCCTGGAGGGAAGTCAGTGATCAGGGACTCAGAAAGGCATGATTCTGAAGGAAGACAGGATTTACAGGGCATCTCAGTCTGTTCAGGCTTCTAAAACAGAGTACCATAGACTGGGAGAACTTACAGACAACGGACATCTATTTCTCACATTTCTGGAGGTTGGGAAGTCCAAGATCAAGGCGCCAGCAGATTTGGTGGCAGTGAGGCCCTGCGTCCTGGTTCACAGATGGCAGCTTCTCTCTGTGTCCTTGCCTGGTGGAAGGGGAGATGCAGCTCTCTAGAGCCTCGTGTGTCAGGACCCTCATCCCATCGGTGAGGCCTCTGCCCCCATGATCTCGTCACTTCCCAAAAGCCCTACCTCCTAATACCATCACATGGTAATTAGGTTTCAATGTACAAATTTCAGGGGACACATTCAGACTCTAGCACAGGGGCTAAAGTCCAGGGGCAGAGGCTAAGTTTCTGGAGGGGCTGTTTGGGGGCCCTGGAGACCTTCTCTGATATTCACAATATTGCAGGGGGCATTTTGACCTACTGAAGAGAAACAGCTCCTAAAAAGTCACTCGCAGCAACATGAGAGATTCGCATTCTGATTAAAATCTATGCAGGCACCTCCTGCTTCAGAGTCGTTGCCCTGGCTATTCCCTCTGCCTGGAACGTTCTTCCCTGGATCTCAACACGTTCCTGCACTTCCTGCAGGTCTTTGCCCAAATGTCACCTTCTCACTGAGGCTGTCTCCAAACACCCCATTTAAATGGCAACCCCTCTCCCCCAGTAGCATTTACACTGTTCTGTTTTTCCCCTAAAGCATGCATCGTCCTCTAACCGCCTGTCCCGTGGAAATGCAGCATGCACAAACCACACACACAATTTTATAAATTTTATGACAGAGGAACCTGTTCTGAAAAAAGAAAAAAAGATAAAAGAATTTTAGGGGTCATATTTTAAAAAGTAAAAAGAAACAGGTGAAATTAATTTAACTTGTAATATTATTCAGCCCTTGGTCAGTGTGTGTGGATGATCCACATCTACCAGAGTCCAAGGTAAAAGCTTGCCTCTGCCACTGGGCCACGCAGCTGCCTGGCATGGTGGCCTGGGGCAAGTTGCTCAGCCTCTCTGTGCCCCGGCTGCCTTATCGGTGATGTTCAAATAGTGTCATTTCAGGCCGGGCGCGGTGGCTCACGCTTGTAATCCCAGCACTTTGGGAGGCCGAGGCGGGCAGATTACGAGGTCAGGAGATCGAGACCACGGTGAAACCCCGTCTCTACTAAAAATACAAAAAATTAGCCGGGCGTGGTGGCAGGCGCCTGTAGTCCTAGCTACTCGGAGAGGCTGAGACAGGAGAATGGCGTGAACCCGGGAGGCGGAGCTTGCAGTGAGCCGAGATTGCGCCACTGCACTCCAGCCTGGGCGACAGAGCGAGACTCCGTCTCAAAAAGAAAAAAAAAAAGTGTCATTTCAATGTGTAATCAATATAATATTGAGATATTTTATGCTCTTTTCATATGAAGGCTTTGAAATCTGGGATGTATATGACATAGCATATCTCACTTCAGACTAGCCCCGTGTCAAGTGTCCCATAGCCACATAGGGCCAGTGGCTACTGTATTGGATAGCACACCTCTAATATCTTTTTGTTTTGTTTTTTGATATAGGGTCTTGCTCTGTCATCCAGGCTGGAGTGCAGTGATGTCATCTTGGATCACTGCAACCTCTGCCTCCTGAGCTTAAGTGATCCTCCCACCTCAGCCTCCTGAGTGTCTGGGACCACAGGTGCGTGCCACCATGCCCAGCTAATTTTTTTTTTTAACTTATTGTAGCAACAGGGTTTTGCTATGTTGGCCAGGCTGGTCTCAAACTCCTGAGCTCAAGCAAAGTGCCTGCCTCGGCCTCCTAAAGTGCTGGGATTACAGGTGTGAGCCACCGTGCCCATAGCTCTAACATTTTATAAAATCCACCAATGATGATGTTTATCACTAATTGTTATTGCTTGTCTATTAACATACAGGACCTGCAAGGCTGGGGGCTTGCTTATGGTCCCTGCTGGGTCCCCAAACGCCCAACACAGTGCCCAGCACAGAGTAGGAGCTCAATGTGAACTGAATGAATCCAGCAGGCACACGTGAGCTCTCTTTCCTCCCTCACCAGCAGCGATCCAGGTGGCAGATGTGGCTACAATGCTTTCCTGGCTGTGCGTTGTGGCTCATGCCTGTAATCCCAGCACTTTGGAAGGCCGCGGCGAGTGGATCACTTGAGCCCAGGAGTTGGAGACCAGCCTGGCCAACATAGTAAAACTGCATCTCCATTAAAAATACAAAAATTGGCCGGGTACAGTGGCTCACACCTGTAATCCCAGAACTTTGGGAGGCCGAGGTGGGTGGACCACCTGAGGTCAAGAGTTCAAGACAAGTCTGGCCAACATGGTGAAGTCCCATCTCTACAAAAATACAAAAATTAGCCAGGCATGATGGCAGGTGCCTGTAATCCCAGCTACTCAGGAGGCTGAGGCAGGAGAATCGCTTGAACCCGGGAGGAGAAGGTTGCAGTGAGGCGAGATCACACCATTGCACTCTAGTCTGGGTGACAGAGTAAGACTCCTTCTCAAAAAAAAAAAAAAAAAAAAATTAGCAGGGTGTGTGGCATGCACCTGTAATCCCAGCTGCTCAGGAGGCTGAGACGGGGAGAATTGCTTAAATCTGGGAGGCGGAGGTTGCAGTTAGCTGACATCACACCATTGCACTCCAGCCTGGGCCACAGAGCGAGTCTCCATCTCAAAAGAAAAAAAATAAGGTTTCCTCTTCCTTTGCTTTTTATTTTGTCCTTTCTTGCGCCCGTCTCTTCGCTTTCCTTCACTTTCTTCCTCTTTTTCCTTTCCCTCAGCAAACGGCGTAGTGGTCATGTTTGTGGCAAGTGACTGGTTCACATCTCTGCTCACTGCTCGCCAGGAGCCAGCTGTGCCTCCTTTAAGGAAGCCCTTCAGCTTCCATGCACTGTGTTCTGTTGCCGCTGGGGATGAGTGTGATTCTTCCCAGGCTGGGGTGGGGCACAGGGCATGCAGCTGCCTGCAGGAGGTGTTGGCTCCGCCTCACACAGGCACCTTGCTAAGCATATGACCAAGATGAGCCCATGTAATCCTCATGACCACCCCAGGGTGCAGGCATGCCTCAGACCAATCCCAAGGCACCGATAAGGGAGCCGAGGCACAGAGAGGCTGAGCAACTTGCCCCAGGCCACCATGCCAGGCAGCTGCGTGGCCCGGCAGCAGAGGCAAGCTTTTACCTTGGACTCTGGTAGATGTGGTTCATCCACACACACTGACCAAGGGCCTACTGCGGGCCACGTGCTGTTCAGGAGCCGGGGGCACAGCAATGGACGAAACAGGCAGATTCCTGCCCCGTGGAGCTTTTTTTATCCTAGAAGAGGAAGGAAGCCAGTCAAACAAGCGAACACCTCCCTGGGGGGCGGTCGGTGCACAGAGAGAAATGAAGCAGCCAAGGGGGATAGGGAGGGTCCTGTGGGTGGTTTGTAACTTTCAAAGGGTGGTCAGGAAGGAAGTCATTGCTGAGAAGATGACACTGGAGTAATTACCTAAAGGAAGGGAGGGTGAGCCTCCTGGGTGTTAGGGAGAGGAGCATTCCAGGAGGGGACCAGGGAGTGCAAAGGTTCTGGGGCACGAGCCGGGCAGCAGGTGGAGGAGCTCCGGGGAGGAGGGTGTGGCTGGAGCAGAGTGGGCAAGGGGAGGGAGGGAGATGAGGTTAGGGAGACGTGACAATCTGGGTGTGTTTTGACTTTCTCTCTCGTATGAGATGTGGTGATCTTGTGGGCCACGGTGAGGGCTTTGGCTTTTACGCTGAATGAGGTGGGAGCCACGGAAAGGTTTCTTTCTTTTTGTTTTCTTGAGAGACAGGGTCTCACTATGTTGCCCAGGCTGGAGTGCAGTGACACAGTCATAGCTCACTCACTGCAGCCTCGACTTCTGGGCTCACGTGATTCTCCCACCTCAGCCTTCTCAGTAGCTGAAACTAGAGGTGTGTGCCACCTTACCTGGCTAACTTTTTATTTTTTGTAGAGATGGTGTCTGGCTGTGTTGCCCAGGCTGATCTCGAACTCCTGGCCTCAAGGGATCCTCCTGCCTCGGCCTCCAAAAGCACTGGGATTATAGGCATGAGCCACCACACCTGGCCATTTCTTTAAAATAACAGTTTTTATTGAGATATAATTTGCATATCATGCATTCACCCATTTAAAGTATACAATTTGGCCAGGCATGATGGCTCACACTTGTAATCCCAGCACTTTGGGAGGCCAGGGTGGGAGGATGACCAGAATTTTGAGAGCAGCCTGGGCAACAAAGTGAGACCCTGTCTCAATAAAAATGAAAACATGAGGTGTGCATGGTGGCATATACTTGTCGTCCAAGCTAGTCAGGAGGCTGAGGCGGGAGGATGGTTTGAACCCAAGACTTCAAGGCTGTAGGGAGATGATACCACTGCACTCCAGCCTGGGTGACAGAGTGAGACCCTGTCTCTTGAAAAAAAAAAAAAAAAAGTAAATAAAGTGTGCAATTTGATGGCTTTTTGTATATTCACAGAGTTGTGCAACCATCATTACCATCACTTGTACTGTCACTTTTTGAACATTTTTACCACTCCAAAATGAAACCCCAAACCTGTAACAGTCACTCCTCATTCTCCCCAGCCCCTGGCAACCACTGGTCTACTTTTTGTCTCCATAGATCTGCCTACTATGGACATTTTATGTAAGCAGAATCATATATGTGGCCTTTGGGTCTGGCTTCTTTCACTTATCAATGTTTTCAAGGTTCATCCATGGTGTAGCATGCGTCAGCCCTTCATTCCTTTTTATGATGAGTCATATTCCAGTGTGTGGTTATGCCACATTTTATTTACCTATTCACCAGCTGATGGGGGCGTGGGTTATTTTCACTGCTTGGCTGCTGTGAACATTTGCGTCCAGGCGTCCGTGTGGACATGCTCTTTCCTTTCTCCTGGGCATACACCCAGGAGTGGAACTGCTAGGTCTTAGGGGACCCCTATGTTTACCTCTTGAGGCTGCACCATTTTCCAATCCCACAAGCGCCTCACAAGGCTTCCAACTCCTCCAGGTCTTTGCCTGCAGTCGTTCTCCGTCTTTGATCACGAAAGGACTCTGAGCAGAGGAGGAAAAGCATCTGACTTGATTTTCCAGGAGCCCCGTGACACCATGTTGATCATATTTTGTTATCAGCACTCTTTCTTTTCTTCTGTATCTTTGACTTTCCCCAGGGCAAGACCTCTCAAACATGACGAAGTCTTTTTTTCCCTTCTTAAGCTGCTCTCCCTGCCACCGGAAGTGACTCCCCTCAGCAAGGCCAAGGTGGCTCACGTGTCCCAGCACCCTTTCATCTCTGCCCTTCTCTCTCGAGTGACAGCATGGCGTGACATGAGGGCTCTCCAGCCATGGCCTTGCAGCCCTCTTGGGTAAGCATCACGTACATTTGGACCTTGAAAACTTGGTCATGAATCAGAGTTAGATTGGGTGAGATGGTCAAGGCAGGTCAGTATCAAGGAAGTGGAGGAGGGTGTCAGGGCCAGGCAGACTGCGGATTTTAGTTAACTGGCTAATTTCAGAGAACTACAAAAGTCATTAAAAAAAAGGCAACTGCATAGCTGAAGGCTATTGAAGGCCTTAAGGAATTCAATGAAATGATATTAATTAATTAATCAATTGATCAGTTACTTGATTGATTAATGAGTTAATTAGCTGATTGAGTAAAGTATTTATTGAGTACCTGCTATGTGCCAGGCATTTTTCCAGGTGCTGGAGATACATCGATAAGCAAAACAGGGTCAGCTTCTGTCTCTCGGGAGCTGGAGGAGATGAACAAGGAAACAGATGAGACCATTTCACACAAAGCAAGGTGGCCTGACAGAGTGGGCTGGGACTCCTGTTTTCGACAGATGCAACAGCAAAGGCTTCTCTGAGGAGTGGGTTTCAGCTGAGCCCAGAAGAGTGGGGAGCCCCAGGAGCCTGAAGTGGGTTTCAGCTGAGCCCAGGAGAGTGGGGAGCCATGGAAGGATCTAGGGGAAGCGTATCCTAGACAGAGGAACAGGAAGTGCAAAGGTCCTGACACAAGAAAAAGCTGGGGACGCTCAATGAACAGAAACAATGGGGGAGAGGGCAGAAGATGGAGGCAGAGAGATGGGCAGGCACCAGGTCATGTGGGTCCGGAAAATAACGACAACAGTCCCCAGCTCAGTTGCACTGACACATTCCAGGGACTGTTCTAAGCACTGGCACGTTTTTTGACTTGTTTAATCCTCACAGTAGCCCTTGGAAAGGGGCTGTTCTAATCCCCGTTTCGTAGATGAGGAGACTGAGGCACAGAAAGGCCCAAACCACTTGCCCCAGGACTCCAATGTGGGAAACCTCAGAGCCTGGATTTCTCTGAACCTGTCCCCCTGGGCTACCACAGTCTCACCCCAGCCACTCTGACCTCCCTCAGGAGTTGGGCCCTGCCCCTTGGGGCACTGGACCATATTCGGCCTCCTTAGAGGAAGGCAGTGCCAGGCAAAGCTGTCTAACCAGAACATAGCAGGTGCTCTGTAAATATTGGTTCAGGAGAAGACATATTGCTTAAGGATGGCCCTGGGAGAAGGCTGCTTTCTTTTGGAGTTAAATAAGAGGTTTAGAAAGCCCCCTCAGAGCACTCAAGGACTGAGCCTGCCTTACCCAGGTGCTGGGGACACCACCCTCCTGTCCCTGTGTAACCCAGGAGTCTCTTGTCCTCTCAGTAACTTCATTCAGAAAACGAGGGGACTGGCCAACATGAGGGGCCCAAAACTCAAGGTGGGGCCAGCGGTTCAGGGACCAGAAGGCAGGCCAGGTGGGGTATGGTGGAGGACTTCAGGGGGGCATGGAGGGCTTCAGGGACACACTCACCCATCTAAGGGCAACTGCCACTTAGTGCCAGCCCACTGCTGTGCACCCTATTCTGTTTTCTTTTCCTCTCTCTCTCTCCTTTTTTTCTTTTTTTTTTTTCCCCCAGGGTTTTGCTGTCACCCAGGCTGGAGTGTGGTGGTAAGATCAGGGCTCACTGCAGCCTTGAACTCCGGGACTCAAGGGATCCTTCTGCCTCAGCCTCCTGAGTAGCTGGGACCACAAGCGCATGCCACTGTGGCTGGCTAATCTTTTCATTTTCTGTAGAGACTGGTCTCACTATGTTGCCCAGGCTGGTCTCCAACTAGTGGCCTCAAGTGATCCCTCACCTGGACCTTCCAAAGTGCGGGGATTACAGTTGTGGGCCACCATGCACCGGGCCTGCTCTGTTTTCTTGGAGCACTTGCCTGCAATTATCCTTCATTCATTTGCTCAAGTGCTCATCATTGGTTTCCCTCTTCATTATAAAGTGGGGACTTGGTTTGGGTTAACTAAGCTTCCCTGTGCATCAGTTTTCATTTCTTTCTTTCTTTTTCTTTTTCTTTTCTTTTTTTTTGAGATGGAGTTTCGCTCTTGTTGCCCAGGCTGGAGTGCAATGGCGCTATCTCGGCTCGCCACAACCTCCGCCTCCCGGGTTCAAGCAATTCTCCTGCCTCAGCCTCCTGAGTAGCTGAGATTACAGGCATGCGCCACTACGCCCGGCTAATTTTGTATTGTTAGTAGAGACGGGGTTTTGCCATGTTGGTCAGGCTGGTCTCCAACTCCCGACCTCAGGTGATCCACCCACCTAGGCCTCCCGAAGTGCTGGGATTACAGGCGTGAGCCACCGCCCAGTTTTCTTATTGTAAAATGGAGCCATTGTGTGCAAAGCACTCAGGACAGGGGCCAGCACCTAGAAGGCTCCTCAGTCATTCATTCTAGAATATTTACTGTGAGCAGGCATTCCCCGCCAGGCCACGTTCTAGAGCTGAGAACGCATGGGGGGGCCCCCGCCTCAAGGGCTGGCATCCCAGTTGGAGCACATGGTCAGAATGCAAGGACGCAAATGAACGTGAACCTGCCAGGGGGTCCTCAGTCATAGGGTGATGGTGGCACCAACGTTACGAAGGGCCAGGCGGATACCTGGGAGAACAGAATTGCCTGTGCAGGGTGTATGAAGGCCCTGGGGCTGGAGCCTGTGGCCCTTCTTCCAGGGACAGTGAGGCTGGAGATGGACTGGGGAGATGAGGGTCTAGAAGGTGGTGGCGGGGCATGTGGACCGTTGTAAGGGCTCTGGGGTTCCTGGGTGGGCTGGAGTCCTACTCACTGTGACCAACCATGATGATGGTCCCGATAGAGGAGGAGGGGGAAGAGGAGGGAAAGGGAAGGGTGAGGGGCTCAGAGGGGAGAGCTGGGAGGAGGGGAGACATAGGTGGGGGAAGGGGTAGGAGAAAGGGGAAGGGAGCAAGAAGGTGAGGGGCACCAGGCCGCATAGGCGTTTTGGCTCAGCGGCCACGAGGCCTCCTCAGCTCCCGCCCCAAAACGGAAGCGAGGCCGTGGGGGCAGCGGCAGCGTGGCGGGGCGTGTCTTGGCGGCCATGGCCCCGCCCCCTGCCCGTCCGATCAGCGCCCCTCCCCCGTCCCCGCCCCGTCCCCGCCCCGCCCCGCTCCCGCCCCCGGCCCGCTCAGGCCCCGCCCCTGCCGCCGGAATCCTGGAGCCCAAGGCTGCCCGGGGGCGGTCCGGCGGCGCTGGCGATGGGGCATAAAACCACTGGCCACCTGCCGGGCTGCTCCTGCGTGCGCTGCCGTCCCGGATCCACCGTGCCTCTGCGGCCTGCCTGCCCGGAGTCCCCACCTGTGTCGTCTCTGTCGCCGTCCCCGTCTCCTGCCAGGCGCGGAGCCCTGCGAGCCGCGGGTGGGCCCCAGGCGCGCAGACATGGGCTGCTCCGCCAAAGCGCGCTGGGCTGCCGGGGCGCTGGGCGTCGCGGGGCTACTGTGCGCAGTGCTGGGCGCTGTCATGATCGTGATGGTGCCGTCACTCATCAAGCAGCAGGTCCTCAAGGTGGGTGAGGGAGCCCCCAGGGGGTCCGCGCACGGACCCGGGCTGTTGGGCGCTGGGCGCCTGGAGGACCCGCGCGTTGCGGTAGGTGGGCGACCGCAGCGGAATCGGCGCCCGGGCCCGGCGCAGCAGAGCACGAGGGAGGCCAGGCGCTTCGGGAGGAGCTGCTGCCAGCCTCCCCACCACCCTCACCGCTCCAGACTGAGGCTGGGGGGAACCCAGGGGCTTTGCTGGAGGCGCAGGCCAGGGTTGGGGAGGCCTGGATGGGAGACCATCCGGGCGCCTGACCCTCCCTAAGGGGTCTGGGCGCCCACGACGGATCAGGAGTGTGGACAGGTTGCTTCCGTGGTGCGGCCCGAAGGAGCCCAGGAGTGTGTGAACGTCTGCTTTCACAGCAGCCGGTAGCAGAGTCCGGTAAAATTAGAGCTGCACTTTGCTTGTATCCTGAGAGCCCAGGAGGACAGGAACCTTCTGTGAAGCCCACGTGGGTGCCCAGCTCACATGGTAGGTGCTCAGCTGAGCATCCTCCACTGCCCAGAATCTCCCCATAGGCACCCTTTCCCAGAGGCAGAATGCGCGACTCTGTTCTCCCTGCTCACTGCCTCCATGATTCAGTCTGGAAACTATAAGCCGCTTTTCTTCCCAGATTCCTGCAGAGGCAGGCACCAGCCCAAGGTCCTCTGAGTGCACGCAGCCTGAGGTCTTTCCTCTGATCCTAACCTTGCATACCATTGCCCTTTCAACCAGGGAGACAGATTAGGCGGTCAGCTGGTCTGCAGACGGACAGACTCTGCCCTGGGTGCCTGGGTGGCCTGTTTGAATGAGACTGGAGTTAGGAAAGGGCTGGGAGATTGCAGAGTATCACATTTGAACTAAAAGCCATTTAGAGTTTTGAAGCCCTGCAACCCACACATGCAGTGGCGGGGAGGGGAAACTGGGGCTCACTCTTATCAAAGTTCTAGCCAGATGCAGAGCTGGGGTGAAGATGTGGACATTGTCACTCTAATGGACATCTTTCCACCTTGGCCTGCCTCTTTGGACTGGGTTTCTTAAGAATGGTTCCTTGTCCACATTTTATGTCTGTTCCCTCATTCACAGAGTGAATGAATGAGTGATTGAATGAAGGATCTGCTTAGATCTGGCTGCCACACTTCTTGGGACCCAGCTAGCTGGCTTTAAAGATGGAGCAACATGTGGCCTCTCTCAAGGTCTCTGGGTGAGCAGTTGTCTAGGGCATCTTGGCCACGTTGTGTCTATTTTTGATTTTTCAAATCTTGTCCCGCCAAAGCCTGTAATCTGATTGCAAAGAGGTCCCGGTGGATGGTGACACTGTCTCTGGGGATGGCAGGAAAAGCAACAGAATGGCCTCTTCCCCCCCGTGACAGCTCAGAGGCTTTCTCTGTTACACTGCGGGAGCTTTATTTTTCTGTGGCCTACTCATACTGAAACGTGTGTGTCAGTGACAGCCTTGTGGCTGCTGCAGTGCCAGGACCTCACTGTGTGTATGCAGGGTCCCTAGAGGGGCTGTCACTCAGGCGGTTCAAGCATGTGACCCTGTGCTGTGAGTGAGCACCTAGTCACTTGCTTTGGGAGTGCGGGGGTGGTGGGACTTATGCCAGGTAAAGAGTCTTGCCAACTCAGTTATTTGGGGGCTTATTTCAAGGTGTTTTCTTTCTCAGGATGTCATCAGGTTAAGTATGTCAGTAGGGTGTGTGTGTGTGTGTGTGTGTGTGCACCACACATGCGTGCACCACCAAATTTCCCCACTCCTCTCCCGGGCTTCTAAAGAGGAAAACCACATTGTCCTCAATTGTCCTGGAGCTAGGAGCATCTGGCTTAAAGTTGAACGGGAGCCTCCCAGCATCCCTCTGTGGATATCCCAAAGGCGATTGGTTTGGGGCCGAGTGGCGTGAAGGCAGGAAGACACGCCCAGCCCAAGACGGCCACTTCTGGAACCGCCCAGGCTGGAGCAGCGGCCAAGTGCCTTAGCATGGAAGAAGAGAGCCTGTGTTCAGGGGACCAGGCGGGTGAGACACACGCATAAGCAGGGACTGCCCGCTGGTGTTTTCTTTGGCTACATGAGTCTGTGTGCAACTTGAATGGGAGGCCTTGTGCTTTGATTTTTTTTTTTTTTTAATATGCTTTTTGGTTAACGACAGAAGTCCCTACAGTTGGCGCTCTGTGTCTGCAGGTTCTGCATCCGTGGATTCAATCAACTGTAGATTGAAAGTTTTCAGAAAAAATCCCCCCAAAATAACAATACAACTAAAAAAAAGACATAAAACAATACTGTATAACAACTATTGACATACCATTTACATCGTATTAGGTATTAAAGTAACCTAGAGATGATTTAAAGAATATGGGAGGATGCGTGTAGGTGATATGCAAATACCGCAGCATTTTATGCAAATACCACAGCATTTTATGTCGGGGACTTGAGCATCTGCAGATCTTGGTATCTATGGGGGTCCTGAAACCAATTCCCCTCTGACATTGAGGGACGACTTTATATAAAATATATGAATACTTGCTCGTAAAAAAAAGTTCAAATGGAGGAAAAGAGAGAAAGTTTCCCCCATTTTATTCCCCTCCTGAGCTATTATCACCATCATTGGTGTGGCTCTTTCTAGACCCTTTTCTGTGTACCAAGAGCCTGTATGTATACATATTAATATATATATTTTACATAACTTGAACTAACTGTAAGTGAACTTGAACATGTATAATTATTTTGCAATTTGCTTTTCAATTCAAAGATACCATCTGAAAAATTTTCCATGTCTCAGCAATAAATCTACCCCGCATTTTCCTTCATCACTGCTGGTATTCCTTTGAATGGTTATAGACTTGTTTACCTGTTTCTCCATTGACTGATCATTTTCTCTGTCACAAATGACAGCGATATCCCGACACATCCCTCTTCATGTGGTTCATGAACATTTCCATAGGGTAGATTTCTAGAAGTGGGGCCTTGGGAGCAGGTGTGCTCAGTTTGAGTTTTGATGATTATGGCCAAATTGCCCTTCTGCACAGCTCTGTTGCTACATCCACCCACAAGGTATGGGACTGTGCCACTTCCCCTATCTCTGCCATCACTGGTGATTACTGATTTATCATTATCATTTTTTGGTAGCCAAGTTCCCGTGTGTCTCTGGTCCTCCAAGGAAGGCCCAGCTGGTGGACATGGGGGAGAGGCCCCTCACTGCAGCTGGGCTGCAAAAAAGGGATGCTCATCTTCCAAGGCTGCCATCTTCAATGGTGAGCTGGGGAGAAGATGTGGATATTGTCACACTAGTTGACATCTTTTTCCCCTTGGCCTGCTTCTTTAGACTGAATTTCTTAAGAATGGCTTCTTGTCCACATTTCATGTTTATGTCCTTTTCACAGAACTTGGATGTGTGCCCCCAGGGATCTGAACCATGTCTTCATTATTCACTGGATCACCTGAGGTCAGGAGTTTGAGACCAGCCTGGCCAACATGGCTAAACCCCGTCTCTACTACAAAATACAAAAACTAGCTGGACATGGTGGTGCATGCCTGTAATCCCAGCTACTCGGGATGCTGAAGCAGGAGAATACTTGAACCTGGGAGGCTGAGGTTGCAGTGAACTGAGATTGCGACACTGCCCTCTAGCCTGGGTGATAGAGTGAGACTCCGTCTCAAAAAAGAAAGAAGGAACTTAGATATATGTCTCAGCATGGGTAGGCCATAAAAACACATTACTAATTGAAAAAAGCTCTGGTGCTATTTATGTTAAAAAAAAAAACCCACCAAACAATATTCTATATTTTCTTTCCATTTTTATTTTTATTTTCGTAGAGACAAGGTCTCACTATGTTACCCGGGCTGGTCTCGAACTCTTGGCCTTAAGTGATCCTTCTGCCTTAGCTTTCCAAAGCACTGGGATTATAGGTGTGAACCACCGTGCCCTGCCATTATTTTCAATGCCTTAATATTAGAATATGTTAAAGTTTGGGAAAAGGTGAGACTAACAGAAGTGGATACTCTAATGAGAGAAGGCAGGACACTGGGGGTGTGGCCAAAGGAAACCTAATACTTTATCTGTAATGCTCCTATTTATTTATTTATTTTTTTTGAGACGGAGTCTCACTCTGTCGCCCAGGCTGGAGTGCAGTGGTGCAATCTCGGCTCACTGCAGCCTCCGCCTCCTGGGTTCACGCCATTCTCCTGCCTCAGCCTCCTGAGTAGCTGAGACTACAGGTGCCTGCCACCACATCCAGATAATTTTTTTTTGTATTTTTGTAGAGACGGGGTTTCACTGTGTTAGCCGGATGGTCTCGATCTACTGACCTTGTGATCTTCCCCTCTCAGCCTCCCAAAGTGCTGGGATTACAAGCGTGAGCCACCGAGCCCGGCCATTATTTTTTGTTTTAACCAAGAAAATGTATCCACATGCTGCATGTTTGATTAAAAATTACAAGGCCAAGCATGGTAGCTCAAACTTGCAATTCCAGCACTTTATGGGCTGAGGTAGGAGGGTCACTTGAAGCCATGAGTTCAAGACTAGCCTGGGCAGCATAGTGAGACCCTCATCTCTACAAAAAAAAAAAAAAAAATAAGCTGGAGCATGGTGGCATGCACCTATAGTCCTAGCTACTCGAGAGGCTGAGGTGGGAGGATCTCTTGAGCCCAGAAGCTTGAGGCTGCAGTGAGCTGTGTTTGTGCCACTGTACTCCAACCTGGACAACAGAGTGAAATCCCATCTCTTTTTTTTTTTTTTGAGACAGAATCTTGCTCTGTCGCCCAGGCTGGAGTGCAGTGGTGCGATCTCGGCTCACTGCAAGCTCCACCTCCCGGGTTCACGCCATTCTCCTGCCTCAGCCTCTCCGAGTAGCTGGGACTACAGGTGCCCGCCACCACACCCACCTTATTTTTTGTATTTTTAGTAGAGATGGGGTTTCACTGTTTTAGCCAGGATGGTCTCGATCTCCTGACCTAGTGATCCGCCCACCTTGGCCTCCCAAAGTGCTGGGATTACAGGCGTGAGCCACCGTGCCCAGCCAAAATCCCATCTCTTAAAAAAAAAATTACAAATGAACAGATACATAGCTTTCCTCAAAGACCGGCCAGATGAATGCGCCACACAGACCGAGGAGGCACACTGCAAAGGGGCCCTGTGGTCGAGGTTGCTTGGAGAGGCTTTGGGGAAGCACAGCTCATTTCTTTTCCCTTCTGCCAGTGGGTAGGATTGGAGAGAGGTGTTTGGACAGACACACTAAGGGCCGTGATTGTGAACTTCATGGCATCCACTCATGGGCAGCTTACTGTGCACCAGGCAGGGTTCAAAGCACCTTTGTGAAAATCGTCTTTAGTCCCTGCAGAGGGCTGTGACATACGACTTATTGTCGTCAGTGTCCGTTAAGGAGACAAGCTGAAGAGAGTAATTTGCCCCAGGTGACCTCGCTAGTGTATGTGTGTGTGTGCATGCGTGCGTGTGTGTGTGTGTGTGTGTGTGTGTGAAGGTGTCTGTCTTTCCCAGAGGCAGACGCCATGAGAATGGGGACTCTTGCTCCCATTCTCTGGATCTGAGCCTGGCATGCAGCTGTGCTCAGGTATGTGGGTGAGTAACAAAGGCCTGGTTCAGGTCCTGGGGGCACACATCCAAGTTCCCGTGTGTTTCTGCTCCTCCAAGGAAGGCCCAGCTGGTGGACGTGGGGAGAGGCCCTTCACTACAGCTGGGCTGCAGGGAAGGGGTCATCTTCCAAGACCACCATCTTCAGTGATAGGCCTCATGGCCTTCCATGTCCAGGAGAGAACCTGAGTCCCCTCTGCTGTCTTTAAGTTGGTTTTCTAGATGGACTCAACCTCAGTTGCCTTATCCTGCTGCTGGGCTTCCCCCACCTATGGTCCCTGTCTCAATAAACGGCACCTCCATTTGTTTCCCCAGGGGTAGAGGCAAAAACCTTCGGTCATCTTTGCCTGCATGCTTTTTTCCTGATACCCCTGTATCTGCTGAGGCAGGGGCTTTCCCATCACTGTCACTGCAGCGTCCCCGAGGGCCACAGCAGCACCTGAGCTCCTTGCCAACCCTTCAACACCAGTCAGGTTACAGAATGAATGAGGCGGGCACGACCCCCAGCCCTGGCCTCAGGTGCTTTATGTCACCCCTGCCTCCCTCAGCCAGAGCCACACAGTGAGCCTTGGGGAGCCCAGGCACCAGGGCCAGCCGGGGACGTCACCGGCTGTCCCTGAGTTTGTGCCTTTTGGGAAATCTTTGTCAATCAGTTAAAAGGTGTGGATTGATGGGAGATAACAATCAACGGGCACTCGTTGTGGCTGGATACTGTTCCAAGTGTTTACGTGCATTATTCATTTTAGAATCTAAAATAGGTACTATTGTGTCTTGTTTTATTGAGGGAAATGGATGCACAGAGGCGGAAAGTAACTCGCCCCATGTCACATAGCTCCAAGTGGTTGAATCAGGATTTCAAGTCTGGGGGCAGACTCCACAGCCGGTCCCAGCGGCCTCTGCGCAGTGTCCTCCCAGTTCTCCGCATGTCTGAGCAGGTCGGCTGCATGCTTAAGGCGGGTGGGGGGGGGCCTTCTTATATTCTCTTCCTGGGCTGCCCCTTCCTTTCTGTGCATCACCAGGGAACAGCAGGGTCCCTTCGAGTCTTTGTCCTAATAATCACCCCACCAAACATTGCTGGTGCAGAGTGCACCCTGGCCTCTCCCTTCTGGGGGTGGTCTGAGACCAGGGACATGTTCTTCAATCAAAGGCACCAAGTGAGGCTCCCGGGGAGGCCACCTCTTCCTAGCCCAGGGCTCCCAGTGACCCTGGGGGCTGGACTCCCACCCATCCTGCAGGGGCCGCCCGCTCTGCGCCTTTATCAGCCCCACTCTGTGCCTTTATCAGCCCCGCGCTGCGCCTTTATCAGCCCCCCCTGTGGAACCTGGGAGGGAGGCCCAATGTCTCCAGCTACCAGGCGTCTCCTGTAGGACCCCCATGTTTGGACATGTGGGGCAAAGCCCTAGAACTGATCACTGGTCACAGGTGGGGAGGGGGCTCCTTGAGGACGGCTTGGATCACAGGTGTGTGCCAATTCTGTTTTGTTTTTCTTCCTCTTTCCTGCCATTGAACTTCCTACTCCTTCTGGCATGTGAGAGAACTTCAACTTACTCCCTGGCGACGGCTGAAAAACATGGGCTATTTTTAGTTTGCCTGAGTCGAGTTTATTTGCTCCTGGTAGATTTGCCTCTCCCTGTCTTCATGAATGTGTGTGTGTTTGCACACACGTGTGTTGGTGTGTGTACACACGTGCTGATGGTGAAAACAGTGACACACACACCTGTGTAGGCATGCACACACCTGCCTTGATGTGTGACGACATGATAATGTGTATGCAGACACCTGTGTTGATGTGTGCCCACATACGTTGACACAGGCACACATGGTGTGTCTGTACACGCAAATGGACACACATGAACACACATGTTTATGCATGTCCTTGTGTGTTGATGTGTCTGCACATACATGTTGATGTGTCCCGCTGTTGTTGGCCTTTCTGGGGCCAGGCCCAGCACCTGGGGTTTCCAGGAAAGATTCCCTGTCCCTTCCTGGAATGGCCGGTACTTGCTGTGCCTCCGCCAGGAGATGCACCCTGATTAACTAGAACGTGGCGAAGCTCAGCCACCTAGAATCGCCTTACCCTGGCCTTTGGTTTCTAGCAAATGCGATGGAAGTGAGTCCCCATGGAGGGATTGCTCCATGAAAGTGTTTTTCCTGGATGAGTCTTGGTCCCAGTGGCGATTTGCTGCAGGCTTGTTGGCATTGTCATACGTGGGTCCTGCATGGAGGTTCCTTAGTGTCCAGAGGGTGATTCCATGTCTGTGGTCAGCAAAAGAGAGGCCCCTGGGGCCATAAGCCACTCCCCCCAAGGCTGAGCCCAGAGAGTTTGTGGTTTAAATCTTCGGCCTGGAGGATTCTGTGGAGGAGTGTTTGGTCCAGACCTTCTGCTCCGGGAGGCGCTAGCAGCACCGACACCACAGACACATTAATTGTGCAGAGAATTCAACGCTAGGGCTCGGTCAAAAATCAAAAACGCAAAACAAAAAGAAAATCCCTTTTATTTACCTCGTCTCCCTCCCCCTGCTTGGATATGACCTTGGGCTCTGCTGGCCCACGAGTGGCCAGGCTGGAGCTGTCATGCAAAGAGAAACAAAAACAACACAAAAAGCTGCGTTCTTGACTTTGAAGCCTTAAAGGGCCCAGGGGCTGGCTCCCTGTGGGTGTCGGGGGCGATTTTCCTCCCAAAGCCTGGGTGAGATATGGAGACACTCCGCCTGCTCAGAAGCTCCCCAGGTCCCGGGTTCCAGGAAGCCTCGTGGCCCAAGGCATGGCCGTCTTAATTTTCTTGTTTTCTTTCCCTCCACTCCACTGTTTCTTCCTGTTCACTGATTGCCTGTGCTGGGGAGGGGGAAGGAACGGGAGGGGCCTGACCTTGTTCACTTCCTGGCATTTTGGGTGAAGTTCCTTCCACCTTCTCTGGAAGCTTCTAGAAGGACCCTTGAGGCACTTTAAATCTCCATTCTCTGGGTTTTCCTCCCACCTTCCTGGCTGCTCTCTAGTCTTGCCTGCTGATGCCTCCTCATCTCCCTGGCCTCCCGCCTCCTGCTGGTGGAGCTCCAGGCATCCTTTCTGTGCATCCTCATCCCTCAACCCTAGGGTGGGCTCCTCCAGCCTCGTGCCTGAATGGCATCTCTGTCCTGACCGCTCCCAAATTGGTATCCATGGGCCCAGACCTTTCCCCTGAACCCCACCCCTGAGTGTCCAACAGCAGAGTCCATATCTCGACTCGGGGTCAAAGGCAGCTCACGATCGCCCCAGCTGGCTCCTCATCACCCCCGGCCACACCTGTGGCTCCCACCAGCGTCCCACTCCATCATAGCTCCCCCATCTTCCAGTTGCCCAGGCCAACATCTTGCACTCAGCCTTGACTCTGTTCTCTCCACTTCCCAGAAAGAACCCGTCAGAAAGTCTTATGGCTTCATCATCTAAATATACCCAGATTCCAACTACTTCTCACCACACCCGAGGCGCCATCACCTCTGGTCCAAGGCGCCATCACCTCTCCCCCAGATTCCTGCATCTGCCTCCTCACTGGCCTCCCTGTGCTCACCTTTGCTCCCCAGTGGGGTTTCTCAATAAGCAGCCATAGGAGCCCATCAAAATTGCACTTAGCACCTCCTCCCCTCAAAGCCCTGACATGGCCAGACCCATCCCCTAGGAGTCACAGCCAGGTCCTAACCTGGCCCAGGGCCTGTGCCATCCACCCCTGCCACTTTTCTGGCGACGTCCCCATTCCCTTTTCTCTTGCACAATGGCTTCCTGGCCATTCTTCGGCCCCATGGGCCCAATTGCCTTAGCTCTCCCATGACACAAGCCCTCTCATCTCCTGTAGGTCTCTGTTCAGCTCTCACTTGCTCACAGAGACCCTCCCCTGACTCCGTTTGTGCATCATGCAGGTTCCCCCTTGTCCCCCTGTGCTCCCAGCCCTCCTTACCCGCTCTGCTTAGCCCTGTCAGCCACTGTAGATACCCTGGAACTTCCCTGTGTATCATGTTGATTGTTGATTGTCTATTTCTCCCCATGAGAATGTCGGACCATGAGGGCAGGGACCTTTGTGGTGTTTGTTGCTGTGACCCAAGCCCCTGGAACAATGCCTGGCACATAATTGCAGGTTCTCAAATATTTATTGAAAGGATGTTTAAAAGACAAGGTTTATTTCACAGGATGGTTCGTGACCAGTGGCAGGTTGTGGTCCTGTGCAGGGCGACGGGGCCTACTCCTCCACCTGCCGTGGCCGTCACCCCAGACCGAGCTGCCACCGTCGTTTCCCAGTGGGTGCTGGAGTGTCCTCGTGGGGCTGTTTGCTCTGCTGATTCATACCACACTGTTGTCACTTCTCCCCATCAAAGCCAGGATGCTCTTTAAAACATGCAAATTGGGCCGGGCACAGTGGCTCATGCCTGTAATCCCAGCACTTTGGGAGGTCGAAGTGGGTGGGTCACCTGAGGTCAGGAGTTCAAGACCAGCCTGGCCAACATGGTGAAACCTCGTCTCTACTAAAAATACAAAAATTAGCCAGGCATGGTGGCATGTGCCTGTAATTCCATCTACCCAGGAGGTTGAGGCAGGAGAATTGTTTGAACCCGGGAGGCGGAGGTTGCAGTGAGCTGAGATTGCACCATTGCACTCCAGCCTGGGTGACAGAGCGAGACTTCATCTCCCAAAAAAAAAAAAAAACCAAAACCTATGCACATTGGATCATTTCACGAAGCTGAATAAAATCTTCCTGCATTTGGTATCAAAGCTGTGAGCCTCATTTTCATGGGCCCCGCCCATCTCAACTCAGCATTCTCACCCCACTGCAACCTCACAGGCCTTACTTTTCCTCCAACACGTCACACATGCTGTCCAGCCTCAGGGCCTTTGGACGTGCTTTTCTTTCTGCCTGGACTGTCTTTTTGTCTCCCTGGCTCTTATGCTTCGTTCCTCTTTTATGTTTAAATGTAATCTTTTGAAGCTTAAATGTAACTTTTCGGAGAAGACACCCCCTGATTGCCCACCCCACCCAATGGACAGTTGCCCCCCATGTCCACTGTCTGTGCCATCTGTGTGGTTTTTTGGCTGGAAGGCAATGGTCCCATCTCGGCTCACTGCAACCTCCTCCTCCCCGGTTCAAGTGACTCTCCAGCCTTGCCTCTTGAGTAGCTGGGATTATAGGCATGCACCACCATGCCCAGCTAATTTGGTATTTTTAGTAGAGATGGGGTCTCACCATGTTAGCCAGGCTGGTCTCGAACTCCTGACCTCAGGTGATCCACCTGTCTCAGCTTCCCAAAGTGCTTGGATTACAGGCATGAGCAACCGCGCCTGGCTTGCGCCATCTTGTGTTATAACCACACCATGCTATTCCCTTCTGAGCCCTTAACAGTCTCTGAAATTATCTCGTCCACTTGTGTGAGTTCCATGAGGACAGAGACTTTATCTGTCTCATTCATGGCTGCATTCCATAGTTGGAGACCCTTGTCCAGGGCAGAGAACCGCCTAGGGTAGGACCTTGGGCTAAGGCAGTGAGGCCCCAGTCGGGGTCCTCCACAGCGTGGACTTTGGAACTAGACTCCCTGAGTTCAGCAGTGGCTCTTGCACTTCCTATCTCTGTGGCTGTGGGTGAGTTGCATAACCCTGCCGGGCTTGTTTCTCTGGGCCTCCCTCCTCGGGCTGTAGCGAGGGGTAAGTGAGGTCATACGCCCTGGGGAGCACCCCGAAGCCTGGGTCCTTGGGATGCATCCACAGACTGTAGGCCTGAGTCTTAACACACTCCATCTGGATTTCGATGACTTCTGCCTGGTTCCAGTGCTGGGGTGTTTCCCTGTCTGAGCTTTGGTGGCTTCTGATTGACCCCTTTCCTGACCCAGCATGAAGGTGGAGTGGCCAGAAGGAAGGGATATGGGTGTATAAAGATGTCATCAGGGCTGTCTGTGGATGGTAGGTAAAGAGACAGCACCTGTCCTGGTGGAGGGGTCACAGGAAGCGTGGAGGCTGTTTCTGGGGCCACCTCCTGCTTCCAGGAGGAAGCAAGGATCCTCCTGTTGGCATCTTGGTCCCATCAGGTGTCTTGGATGGGGCTGGGGCTGGGAGTGTTTCTCTCCCTGAGCACTTAAGCCGAGGTTCATTATTTAGAATGGAACCATTTATGGGCCGGGCGCCATTATTGCATTATTCCTAAAGTGCTAGGATTACAGGTGTCATGCCTGTAATCCCAGCACTTTAGGAGGCTGAGGTGGGTGGATCACTTGAGGTCAGGAGTTCGAGACCAGCCTGGCCAACATGGTGAAACCCCATCTCTACTAAAAACACAAAAATTAGCTGGGCATGGTGGCACACACCTGTAGTCTCAGCTACTTGGGAGGCTGAGGTGGAGGACTGCTTGAACTCGGGAGGTGGAGGCTGCAGTGAGCTAAGATCGCACCACTGCACCTCAGCCTGGTTGACGGTGAGACTCCATCTCAAAAAAAAAAAAAAAAAAAGAATGGAATCCTTTATGTTTCACTTTGTTCTCATTAGCAGGACTGTGCGAGGCTGAGTCAGGAGACCGAGGTTCATTCTGCTTGTGATTTTGCTCCGTGCAGGAATGTGGAGATGTGGCCCATGAGCATGTCATTTATGCAAAATCATCTACATGCACTCAATTAGAAAAAAAAAAAGAAAACAGCAGTGACCCTCGTAAGTAGACTTGGTTAGTGTCAATGTAGGGAGTGAGTTTCTTGTGACCCTGCTGTTCTTCCTGGGTCCCGTGACAGGGCATCTGGACAGGCTGAATGTGATTCTAGAATAAGATTCCTATGTTTTTATATGTACGCCTCAGTCTCACTTGCCAGTGGCTTCCTCTGACTCTTAGAAAATAAATAAATGGTATCTGCACCACGTCAGGGAGAAACTGACTGCTTTGGAATTCCCAGAAGCTCTTGGAAGGGAACCTTCCTGAGGGATATTGAAGGAGAATTAAAAAATTTTCTCAGTGGCTGGGACAACTTATGGAGTCAATGCTCATTGGCTGTGATTGGCTGAGCTGGGATCACATGTGCATCCTTGGACCAATTGCTGTGGCTTGAGTAATGGACTGTTGTGATTGGTCAGCCTTGGGTCGCCTGCCCATTTGGAGCCAGGGAGGGAAGTAGTTCTTGCCCACAGAGACTCAGGTAAGAGTGGGGTGGTTCCCAAAAGGCAAAAAGGAGGGGCTGTTGTCAGGGAGACGAGAGGGCCATAGGCAGCAAAAATGGGGCTGGGCCCCTTTGCCCCCAGGTAGCTTCCCACTTCATCCCTGCATTGTCTTTCACTGTCTCTGGCTGTTACAGTATTAGAGATTATTTTGTTTGGCTGATTATTCTGTTTACCAAGGCCTCTTGAGGAGGTAGTAGCTTACCAGCTGTTTATTATTTATTTATTTACTTATATTTACTTACCTATTTATTTTGAGATGGAGTTTCTCTCTTGTTGCCCAGGCTGGAGTGCAATGGTGTGATCTCGGCTCACCGCAACCTTTGCCTCCCAGGTTCAAGTGATTCTCCCGCCTCAGCCTCCCAAGTAGCTGGGATTGCAGGCTGCGCCACTATGCCCAGCTAATTTTGTATTTTTAGTAGAGACAGGGTTTCTCCATGTTGGCCAGGCTGGTCTCGAACTCCTGACCTCGGGTGATCTGCCCGCCTTGACCTCCCAAAGTGCTGGGATTACAGGTGTGAGCCACCAAGCTCGGCCTATTTATTTATTTTTTTGAGACATGGTCTCAGTCTGTTGCCCGGGCTGGAGTGCAGTGGCATGATCTTGGCTCACTGCAACCTCCGCCTCCCGGGTTCAAGCGATTCTCCTGCCTCAGCCTCCTGAGTAGTTGGGATTACAGGTGCCCGCCACCACACCTGGCTAATTTTTGTATTTTTAGTGGAGGCGAGGTTTCACCAGGTTGGCCAGGCTAGTCTGGAACTCCTGACCTCAAATGACCCACCCACCTCGGCCTCTCAAAGTGCTGGGATTATAAGCATATGCCACAGTGCCCAGCCTTTATTATTTATTTATTTAGATTTTTTGAGATAGGGTCTCACTCTGTCACCCAAGCTGGAGTGCAGTGGTATGATTACGGCTCACTGCAGCTTCAACCACTCAGGCTCAATCGATCCTCTTACCTTGGCCTCCTGAATAACTGGGACTACAGGTGTGCACCACCATGCCCAGCTAATTTTTAGATTTTTTATAAAGACAGGGGTCTTGCTATGTTGCCCAGGCTGGTCTTGAACTCCTGGCCTCAAGCGATCCTCCCACCTCGGTCTTCCAAAGTGCTGGGATTACACTCATGAATCACTGTATCTGGCCTAATTGCTTTAATGGGGAAAGTTTCATAGCTGTCAGATTGTTAGATCTGGACTGACTTGGGTTCCGAAGCTCAGTTCTATCTTTTATTTTTCCTTTGGAAACCAAATTCTGTAGGTAACAGAGGTTTACTCAAGGCCACAGAGATAGTTAGCAGCGAGTGCTGGGTGGGGCCGACTGTCCCAGGCTAGCTGGATGGAGGCCAGGAGGGCCCGGGCAGCAAGGGTGGAAGGGGCCTGGGTGGGTGCAGGAGGAAGTCATTAATGAATGTCCTTCAGGCAGAAAGTTCCCAGGGTCCCACTGATACCCCTGCCTGTTCACATCCTGGTGGCAGGACTGGAACGAGGTGTTTTTTAAAAAGTGGGGGAGATGTCAGGGCTGGTGTGCCAAAGTTCAGTCTTTTTCCACCCAAGGTGAGAGGCTGCAGGGGTGTGCTGTGGGCAGAGAGAGGATGAGGTAGGGGTGGGAGGGATGAGCTGCCCAGATGCAGCCGTGGAGGAGTTGATCTGGAATCCTAGCTGCTGGGTTTATCCTGCAGTGTGTCCCAGCAGCATCCCAGGCTTCTCTCCAGCCTTTGGCAGGGCTTTAGCTTCTCCAGCTCAGGTGGACCCCAGCATATGGACTTTGGAGGCAGGCAGCCCAGGTTCAAATCCTGGCTTGGCCACTTCCCAGTTGGGTGCCTTCAGGCAAGTGACTTACCCTCTCTGTGCCTTTCTTACTTTTCTGTAAAATGAAGTTAATAAAAGTGTCTCCTACATAGGGCTTTTAAGGTGGCAGAATTGGCGCATGTCAGACACTTCGAATAGCAGCTCGGCAAGTGTCAAGTAAGGGCTGGCTGTTTCCAACATCTTAACCTGATAGACACAGACAGAGAGGGATCCATCTGTCAGCAGTTTGCTGAAATGGGACCATACTATGCACGCTTTGCTGCGCCGTGGGTTTCTCACACTGTCATCGCTTGTCCATGTCTTCCTCAGTCAGCCGGGATTTTCTGGTGATGATCACGCTCTGATTCTCTAGATGCCTGGAAACGCTCCATGGTGCGGATGTACCACGGCTTGTTCTGCCGTTCTCACGAGGGAGGCATCCAGCTTGTAAAATAAAGCAGCCCAGTGTGTTCTTCCACCACCGCATCACCCAAGGTTCTATTTTCAAAAATTTTATTTTGTAAAAATGGCAAGAAAAGTACAAGTTGCTACATGTGCATTCTCTCTCTCTCTCTCTCGTTGCTGAGCCTTTTGGGTGCATCCTAAGGACAAGGACGTCCTTCTCCATGACCGTGGACCATGGCCCCACTCGGGAAGCTCACGAGGATCCATACCTTTAATCTGACACTCAGTCTGCGGTTGAGATTCCCTTACGGTCCCAATAACACTTTTTGTTGTAGTTGTTCATTAAAAAATGTTGAATTGGCCGGGCGTGGTGGCTTACGCTTATAATCCCAGCACTTTGGGAGGCCGAGGCGGGTGGATCACGAGGTCAAGAGATTGAGACCATCCTGGCCAGCGTGGTGAAACCCTGTCTCTACTAAAAATAAAAAAATCAGCCAGGTGTGGTGGTGCGCACCTTTAGTCCCAGCTACTCGGGAGGCTGAGACAGGAGAATCGCTTGAACCCAGGAGGCGGAGGTTGCAGTGAGCCGAGATCACGCCACTGCACTCCAGCCTGGGTGACAGAGTGAGTTTTGAAAAAATTAAAAAAATTTTTTTTTGAATCCAAGGTTGCATTCTGTGTCTGGTTGCCTCATGTGTGTTTCCTCTTTAATCCAGACCTGTTCTCCAGCCCTGTTCTTTTTGCTGGGTCTTTCAGGACACTGGCATCTGTAAAGGGGCCAGGCGGGTGCTTTTGGCAGGACGGCCCTTGATTTGGATTTGTCTCATTGCTTTCTCAGGAGTGCACGTGTTCTTCCCACAGACTCCCACACAAAAGCCTCATTGTGGGAATCAGATTGGAGCAGAGTGTTTCTGATGAGCCGGGGTTGGGTACCTGGATCCTCCCCAGCTCCCAGCCTGGCAGTCACAGTGCAAGTTTGAACCTCTTGGGTTGAAGAAGCCTGTGATTCCTCCTGGCCCCTTCCTCCACCTGCTTTCTAAAATTCCTGGCTCTCATTCCTTGCCTTTGAGCAGTGATGCGTCCATCCTTCAGCGGCCCTCAGCCAGCCTCTGCCCATCCCGGTGCCATCACATGGGAAGAGATGGTGGATCTGATCCCTGCCTCATCCCCTGGGCCAGAAAGATTGTGGAAACCCTGAGGTCTCAGGGCTGGTCGGGTGGAATTGGGAGGCTGGATGGAGTGGCAGGTGGGGGCTTTTCCTGTTTTGCCTCTCCCTACCTGGGCCTCCCGGCAGCCACTAGCCCAGATGCCCAGGCCTCAGAGCCTTGTGGAAATTCTTGTGCCAGATCATCTTAGCCCTGTCTGGCCTCCTGGCAGGCAGGTGGAGGTCAAGCTGACCTTACTTGGCTGAGAGCCCATTGCAGCCAGGATCCCTTGGCAGCTCTGGGAACATCCAAGTCTCCCCTGTCCTTGGGATTTCCTTCTACTGTCTGTTCCCAGGCTCCTGGACTCCACCTGCTGCAACCCCTCACTTTGCACTTTCCAACCAGAGTCTTTGATTTCTGTTTTTTTGTGAAATTTGCTCACTTTGGGGAAAGTGTAAGACACATGCAATCAAATATGTAACTAAGATGAACATGCGTGCGATCACCCCACGTGAAGAAGAGTGAAAGCTCATCTGCCCCGAAGCCCCTGCAGAAGAAACTGTGCTTGGTCCCAGCTTGCTTTGCTTTTGATAGTATCACTCCCTCACAGCCATCCCTAAACACCGGGATTAGTCTGGTCCAGTTTTGGACTTAACTTGGATGCAGGCATACTCTCTGTATTTTTGTTTGGTTTGGTCTTGCTGGTGTTACTTCATATTATATTTGTGGGATCCATCCACATTGTTGTGATAAACTGCACTCTATTTTCATGGCCGTGTCATATCACAGTTCATGATGCTAATCGGAAGAAGCTGAGTGTCACAGTTCATCTGTCTTTTTTTTTTTTTTTTTTTTTGAGACAGTCTTGCTCTGTGGCCAGGCTGGAGTGCAGTGGCGCAATCTCAGCTCACTGCAACTTCTGACCCCCGGGTTCAAGCAATTCTCCTGCCTCAGCCTCCCAAGTGCACCACCACGCCCAGCTAACTTTTGTATTTTTAGTAGAGATGGGGTTTCTCTATGTTGGCCAGGATGGTCTTGACCTTTTGACCTCATGATCCGCCTGCCTCGGCCTCCCAAAGTGCTGGGATTACAGGCGTGAGCCACCGCACCCGGCCAGTTCATCTGTTTTAACCCTGATGCCGGTGACTGTGTTCACTTCTGGGTTATGACGCACTCGTGTCCCTGCCTGCAAGGGACATGTTCCTGAATCCCTCTAGGGCCCGACAGTCGGAGTAGGGGGGCTGGTCATGGTGTGCGTGTCTTCACCTGCATGGAGAAGGGCCAAGCTGTTGTCCAAAGTGGTTGCAGCAGTTTCCAATCCTATCATTTGTTTTTCATTCAATAATTTATTGAGGTGAAATTCACATAACATATAATTAATCCTGGTAAATCGAACAATTCAGTGATACCACCACTTCTACCTAGTTTCAAAACATTTCCATCCCTCCCAAGTAGAATTGCCCATTCTCTGCTCCTTGCAGCTCCCCAGCCACTGGCAACCACTCATTTTCTTTCTGTCTCTACAGATGCACCTGTTATGGACATTTCTTTCCTTTCTTTTTTTTTTTTTTTTTTTTTTTTTTTGAGACAGAGTCCTGCTCTGTCGCCCAGACTGGAGTGCAGTGGTGCAATCTCAGCTCACTGCAACCTCCGCCTCCCGGGTTCAGGCGATTCTCCTGCCTCAGCCTCCCGAGTAGCTGGGACTACAGGTGCCCGCCACCACACCTGGCTAATTTTTTTTGGTATTTTTAGTAGAGACAGGGTTTTCACCATGTTGGCCAGGCTGGTCTCAAACTCCTGACCTCAGGTCATCCACCTGCCTTGGTCCCAAAGTGTTGGGATTACAGGCCTGAGCCACCGTGTGCGGCCCTGGACATTTCTTATAAATGAAATCATGTGATGTGTGGCCTTAAGTGCCTGGCTTCTTCCGCTTAGCGTCATGTTTTTGGGGTTCATCCGTGGTGTGGCATGTGGAGTACTGCGTACCTTTTTGTGGCTGAGCAGGGCCCCACGGTGTGGATGGACTGCGTGTTGTTTTTCTGCGCCTCTGTGGATGGGCGTCTGGGCTGGTGGCTGCTGGGAGCGGTGCTGCTGGGAGCGCGCATGTTCGGGAACTCGCTTGGCCTCTGCTTTCAGTGGTCTCCTTTTATCCCCTCCTTCCCCTCACTCCTCTCGCTCTTCAGCCCTCCCTGCCCCTGCGCCCACTCTCTGTGTGGCTGCGTTTGTAAAGCTGAGTGTATCCTTGGACTTCGTGCAGTCCTGGGCGATTGCACAGATTCCGGAGCCTGCAGGGGTGGGTCCAGATCCCCGCCCTGCCTCCTGATGCTGTGTGACCATGGACAGGCTCCTGGAGTCTCTGGTCTCTGGTGGATGTCTGAGTCTGCCTGGGAGGCAGAGGTTGCAGTGAGCCAAGATCGCGCCACCGCACTCCAGTCTGGGCAACACAGCAGGATTCTGTCTCAAAAAAAAAAAAAAAAAAAAAAAAGAAAGAAAAAAATGTCCATAACAGGTGCATGGGAGAAAGACCATGTATTCCCGTACAGTTCTGGAGGCCGGAAGTCTAAGATCAGGATGTCGGCAGGGCTGGCTTCTCCGGAGACCCCTCTCCCGGCCTCATAGACGCCACCTTCTCCCTGTGTGCGCATATGCCCGGTGGCTCTCTGCGTGTCCTAATCTCCTCTTCTAAGGGCGTCAGTCAGATTGGATTAGGGCTCACCCCACTGGCCTCATTTTAACGTAATCACCGATTTAAAGGCCCTGCCTCCCCAGTACAGTCACATTCTGACGCACCGAGGGTTAGGGCTGCAACATGGGAATTTTGGGAGGACACTGTTCAGCTTATAATAGTAGGGTACCTATAAAATGGGCTAAAACCATGCCTTCCTATAGGATTCTGTGAGGACTGAGGGAGCTAGAGGTGGACGTGCTTTGAGCTGGGGGTGGCACAGGGAGGCCCCCTTCACGTGGCCGGTCACGTCTGAGGAGAGGGCAGCTTCTCCACGCCACGCACGGTAACTCGCGTCAACATTCCTCGTGCTGCCCTGTTTAAAATCTGTCCGTGTTCCTGTGTGTGTATCGGGGTCATTGCTTCCCGCTGCTGCCTGGACCCCCTAATTAATGTTCATCCCATTGTATTTATTCCCTTAACGATGGGGGTACCTTGGTTATGTCTGACTCCTGCCTCCACAAACAGCAAATATGCTGGACCCTGCTGCCTTGTACTTCTCCAGAATTTCCTGGGGATGTGCAGGAGTGGAACTGCTGTAGGGCAGAGGGGGAGCCAGTTTCACCCAACATGCCTTCCAGAAGGGCCACTGCTGTTCACCCTCCTGGCTCTCACATCCTCTCCAGCACCTGAGACGATTTAGCCTTCGAGAATGTCTGGGGTCCCAGTGAGTGTATGTGGTGCAGCATTGTTCTCATGTGCTTTTCTGAGGTGTGAATTTGAGTCTTCTTCCTTTCATAAGTCCTCAGGCGGGGGTCTGAGGCTCAGAGATTTTGAGGGCCATGTTGGAGGGTCACAGAACAAACTGGGGCTAGACCCCACCAGCTTGGGCTTGGAGGGCCTCCAGCTTGGATGTAGGGCCCTCCATAATCCAGGATGATCTCATCTTGGGATCCTTAACTTGGTAACATCTGTAGAGACCCTATTTTTAAGTAAGGCCACATTCTGAGGTTCTAGCTGGGTATGAATTTGGCAGGGGACATGCTTCAGACCAGCACTGTGTGTGTGGGTGCCCAATCCTCAGATCTGCAGAGCTCTGGGTTCAAATCCAGATCCCACTACTTGGGTCCTGTGGAAACTCACTTTTTTCCTAAAAGCCAATTTCCACCTCTGCACATGGGGCCAATTTTCTTCCATCTCACAAACCAGAAGTCAAGGCCAGGCACAGTGGCTCATGCCTGTAATCCCAGCACTTAGCGAGGCAGAGGTGGGAGGATCGCCTGAGGCCAGGAGTTCAAGACCAGCCTGGGCAACATAGTAAGACCCCCCATCTCCACAGAAAGTAAGAAACAAAAACAAAACAAACTGGAGGCCAAGGAGAGCAGCTGTGGATGGTCACATGCCTCTCCCTGGGTGTGCCCAGCTCTTACCCAGAAAGCCCTGGCTGGCATTAAAAATAAGGAAGGTAAAATAGGGATATGATCAAACAAATTGAAAGTGTACGAAAAAAGAGTCAGGCTTCTGGAAAGATCACAGCACGACACTGCTCCCCTGGCCCCAGCTGGTCTTTGCTCCAGAGGTGACTTGGGTTAATAGTTCCTTGTTTTTCCTTCCTGCAATAAACATGTTTGCATCCACAGAGGGGGACCCACACCCGTATCCTTCCCGTCCCTGGCACACGTCCCACAAGGGCGCACGGTTCCCATGCTTTTCTGCCTCTTGGCTGGGGCACCTAGATGGATCTTGGCATCTCTCGTTCCTGCACAGAACCCACCCTCATCCCAGCCCTGGGCCTCTGTCTCCCAGCGGGCTTTGCAAATAGGACCCTGCAAAGGACAGGGCTGTGTTTCCCAAAGGCCAGAGCAGTGAAGAGGGGCACGTGGGGTCGTGGGGCACACCTCTAGGACATTTGGGTCCGGGGGTCCTTTCCAGTAAGACCTTGCTGTGCCGGAAACACCCTCGTGTCTTTCAGGGCTTTTTTTGGGGTGGATGAGCTTCCTGGGCTGCTGTAACAGATGACCATTGACTTGGTGGCTTCAAATATCAGGCATGGGTTCTCCCGCAGTCCCGGAGGCCAGCAGTCTGGAATTAAGGCGTCATCCGGGCCACGCTGCCTCCGAAGGGTGTAGGGGAGGCTCTTTCCTTGCCTCCTCCAGCTTCTGTGGCTCCAGCCGTTTCGTGGTTTGTGGCTGTATCACTCCAAATTCTGCCTCCATCATCACCTGGCCTTCTCCTCTGTGTCTTCTCTCCCTCGCTTTTGTTTTATTTTTTTAGAGAGGAGGATCTCGCGCTGTTGCCCAGGCTGGAGTGCAGTGGCGTGATCATAGCTCACTGCAGCCTCGATCCCCTGGGCTCAAGTGATCCTCCCACTTCCGCCTCCTGAGTAGCTGTGTGTCATCTCTTATAAGGACATTTTCGTCATTGGCTTTAGGACCTGCACTAATCCAGGACAGCCTGATCTCTAGACCTTTAACTTAGTTATAACATCTGCAGAAAAGCCCCTTTTTTGGTTACATTCGCAGATTCCAAGCAGTCATGTCTTTGGGGACCACCATTCAACCCTTTACAGGAAGGATGGTGTTAACAATAGCTGGTGTTGATCAAGTGCTTGCTGTGTGCCAGACACCACACAGGCTCACAGAGGTTGAGATACCTGCCCAAGGTCACACAGCAGGTGGTGGAGGGAAACTATATCTTCACCAGAGTCTGTGTTCACCCCTACCATCCAGAGACTGTACCCTGGCTGCCCATGGTCCCAGGCCTGGCTGGCAATGTGTTTTGTTTGCTCATGCTGCTACTAAGAAAACCTAAATTGTTTGCCAGCATTAAAGATTGGCAGATTTTGGCTGGGTGGGGTGGCTCACGCCTGTAATCCCAACACTTTGGGAGGCCGAGGCGGGTGGATCACAAGGTCAGGAGATCGAGACCATCCTGGCTAACACAGTGAAACCCCATCTCTACTAAAAATACAAAAAAAAAAATTAGCCGGGTGTGGTGGTGGGCGCCTGTAGTCCCAGCTACTCGGGAAGCTGAGGCAGGAGAATGGCGTGAACCCGGGAGGCAGAGCTTGCAGTGAGTGGAGATTGCGCCACTGCACTCCAGCCTGGGCGACATGGTAAACCCCCCGTCTCTACTAAAAAATACAAAAATTAGCCAGGCATGGTGGCGAGCACCTGTAATTGCAGCTACTCGGGAGGCTGAGGCAGGAGAATTGCTTGAACCTGGTAGGCAGAGGTTGCGGTGAGCCAAGGTCACGCCACTACACTGCAGCCTGGGCGACAGAGCCATACTCTGTCTCAAACAAACAAACAAACAAACAAACAAAACAAAACAAACAAACAAAAAACAAAAAAACCCCAGAGGGGCAGGTTTTACATCCAAATCTAGATGTTGAGGCTCTGGTGACAGTTGGGAGAGCTGTGCGGCAGCTGTCGGTGGGGCCGTCCTTGGGCTGAGCTCATCCTCCTCTGCTTGGTGCTCTCCAGCTGTGTGGCTGTGGGCAAGTGAGTGGGCTTCTCTGTGCCTTGGCTCCCTCCTTGTAAAATGGGGCTAGCGGTGCCCCTTGCTTCAAGAGCTGCTGCTGCAGGGGCAGGTGGGTTGGTGGATGGGACGTGCACCGATGCTGCCTGGGGCAGACTCAGCTGCCGTCATGGGCGGTGAGGTGGCCGTGTTAGGGGCATCAGTGATGTTCATTGCTAGCCTTTGTGTGTGTGTAAATTTGGAGTCAGTTCCTAGAGGCCATCTGAGGTCCTGGGCGATGGAGGAGTTCACACAGGGTATCTGGGTCATCAGGCGTCCCATGGGGTTCAGAGGCCGCATAAGGCCTTAGGCCTGTTACAAACCTCTTGCCTCAGCTTCCTCACCTGTCACAGCACCTGGGCTTTCTACCTTGTCAGGTGAGGTAATAATGACAAGAATGAAAAATACCACTTATTACTGTGATTATTATCTCAGTGTACACGGCGGTATAGAGTGGGGGCTAAGAAAACAAGCCCAGTCTGGGCGTGGTGGCTCACACCTGTAATCCCAGCACTTTGGGAGGCTGAGGCAGGTGGATCGCTTGAGGTCAGGAGTTTGAGACCAGCCTGGCCAACATGGTGAAACCCCGTCCCTAATAAAAACACAAAAGCCAGTTGGGCAATTACAGGTGGCACACACCTGTAATCCCAGCTACTTGGGAAGCTGAGGCAGGAGAATCACTTGAACCTGAGAGGCAGAGGTTGTAGTGAGCTGAGATCGGGCCACTGTACTCCAGCCTGGGTGACGGAGCGAGACTCTGTCTCAAAAAAAAAGAAAATAGGTCCAGATTCTAGCCATTGTCTCTGGCAGTGCCCTAACCACATTGAGCCTCAGTTTCTCCATCTGTAAGGTAGGATTAGTGTTCACAGATTTTCATGACCCCAGGCAATAGCTTAACCTATTAAGCCATTGTGATGCTGGCCGGAGTTGATATCAAGGGACTGCTGGTGAGGGGACCACTTTGGATAGGCTGGTCAGGAGGGCATCTTCAAGGGGTTCAGATTTGAAGAAATTGAGCCTCTTCTCTGAGCCTCAATTTCTCCATCTGTAATGTTGATGATGTTAGTGTCGACCTCACAGATTGTCGTGGGTTTGGGCAGTGCCCTAGCCTTCCCAAGCCTCAGTTTCCCCATCTGTAAGGTGGGATAGCATTAGCATCTACTTTGCTGAGCTGTCATGAGGGTTCAGGGAGTGGTGTTGGTAGAGAGAGCCGTGCGGCGTTGGTGGTGGTGATGATGGTGGTGGGTCGTGTGTCCAGGGAGCCTTGAACCAGAGGGGACAATCATGCTGACCTGGGGAGGCGAGAGGCAGGAGGCGGCTGTGCTGGGACAGGCAGACGATGCTGGTGGGAGCTGTGGCTGTGGGGCAGAGTCTGTCCTTGGGGCAGACAACCCTCACCCCCTTCTCCTGCAAGACACCAGAGTCAGGGTTGATGTGACCTCCACGATCCCTCTGGCCCTGGCAGCTGTGATCTGTGGCTTGGGAGTGCAGATAAGTGTGATGGAGCTGCCAGCAGACCTGGGCATCTGTGTCCTTGGTGGGGGCAGGGAGAAGAGGCAGGGACTGGGATGCTGGGGCCAGGGACAGAGCCCCACTGAAATACGAGGTCCCCTTCCACCCTGGGAGGTGTGTGGGGAGGAGCTTCCTCGAACCCCTTTAGCTGGGACGAAAGGAAGAATGAGCAGCTTTGCATTTCTGGCAGCGTCTCCAGCTTTCCTGGGGCTTTCTCGGCTTGTGTTGTTGATGAACCCCAGTGCGTGAGGCCATTGGAACCTTAGAGGCCTGTTTCCCCTGGACAGGTGACTGCCTGGGCCAGAGGCAGCGCTGGCTTGGTGCCCTCTTGCCCCTGGCTGGGAGTGACACGGGGCATGGGGCACTTTGCATTCATCCCCGGCTGTTTGGGCACATTTACAACCCTCATTTTACAGATGGGACAAACCCCAGTGGAGAATCTGCTCCGGGCAGCTGTTTATGAACCAGCCGAATGGGGCACACAGGACTGTGGGAGGAGGAGGAGGGACCCCCAGGGCTGAAGTGGCAGGGAAGGTTACTCATCCTTTCGGCCCATGTTTACTGCTCACGAATTGTGGGCCAGGCCTCATGCCAAGTGTTGGAGCTACAGCCGTGGACAAGAGAGACCTGCTCACAGCAGCTACGCTTTAGCAGGAGGGATGGGCCATGGAGAAGCACATGGAAGAGCTAGGGTGGTGAGAAGAGCTAGGAAGGGGACAAGGCAGGTGAGCTGACATGGAGCAACTGCTGGGAAGGGGACTCCTTCTGATGTGGGAGTCAGGAGGGCCTCTCGGACGAGGGGCTATATGAGCAGGGGAGCAGCCGGCAAAGAGCACAGCAGGTGCAAAGGCCGGAGGTGCGAAGGAAACTGCTGTGTTGGAGGAAGAGGGAGCAGGTCAGTGGGGTTAGGAGAAGTGACTGGAGGGGGTGAGAGGGGACAGGCATGCGGGGGCCTTGCAGGACACCTGGAGGAGTTCAGATTTGGTTTTCAATTCTGTGGAGGGTTCTGAGCAGGGAAGAGCCATGATCTGACTCAGTATTTACTTTTTTTTTTTTTTTTTTGAGACAGAGTCTTTCTCTGTTGCCCAGGCTGGAGTGCAGTGGTGTGGTATCAGCTCACTGCAACCTCTGCCTCCTGAGTTCAAGCAGTTCTCTTGCCTCAGCCTCCCAAGTAGCTGGGATTACAGGTGCGTGCCACTACACTCGGCTAATTTTTGTATTTTTAGTAGGGATGGTGTTTCACCATGTTGGGCAGGCTGATCTTGAACCCGTGACCTCAGGTGATCCACCCGCCTTGGCCTCCCAAAGGGCTGGGATTACAGGTGTGAGCCACTGCGCCCGGCCTGACTCAGTCTTGAAAAGCTCTCTGGCTGCTGTCGGGAAAAAGGAGTGTTGGGGGCCAGGCTGGAAGTGGGGAGGCAGAGAGGACGGTGATTTGAGCCAGGGTGGGGGTAGTTTTCGAAATGGAAAGAAGGGAACAGATTCGTGTTTTTTTTCAGGGAGAGTCAACAAGATAGGTCAGTGGACTGGGGTGCGAGGGAAGGAGAGGAATCAAGGGTGGTTCCTCATGGTTTGAGGAGTTTGGTAGATGGTGGAGCCGTTTTCTGAGATGAGAAGATTGGGGGAGGAAGGTTGAGAGCACACGGAGTGTGGGTCTTAACTCTGGTCCTAAAATCATGCGAGGACAACTCAACAACAAGAGTCAGACAACCCCATCAAAACACGGGCCAAGCACCTGCAAAGAAGACATGCAGGCAGCCAGGCACGGTGGCTCACGCCTGTAATCCCAGCACTTTGGGAGGCCGAGGCGGGCGGATCACAAGGTCAGGAGTTCGAGGCCAGCCTGGCCAAGATGGTGAAACCCCATCTCTACTAAAAATACAAAAATTAGCTGAGTGTGGTGGCAGGTGCCTGTAGTCCCAGCTACTCAGGAGGCTGAGGCAGGAGAATCGTTTGAATCTGGGAGGTGGAAGTTGCAGTGAGCCGAGACTGCACTCCAGCCTGGGCGACAGAGCAAGGCAAGACTCTGTCTTAAAAAAAAAAAAAAAAAAAAAAAGGCTAAGTTGGTAAATTTTATGTTTACCCCAATTAAAATTAAAAAAGAACTGTGGCAGGGTTTAACCTGAAGGGAGAAATGGTACCGGCCCCTCCTGCTTGAATGGATTGAGCTGTCGGTTTGTAGATGGTAGACCAGACGGCCCAGCCTGCTGGCCAGGGTTGAATTCCAACATGGTGAGCCTGTTGCAGAAGACTTAGCCTTTGAGGCGGGCAACCCTGAGCTTCTGGTTCCTCCAGGCCCAAACCACCATTGCCCTATTTCACAAGACCTCGGCTGGCTTCATGACGTATTCTTGAACTGGAGCCAGTGGTGAGCTCAGGGAGGCTCCTGTAACAATAGTTCCCCGAGGCATGTTTATACCCGGGTGCCCTCTTCACAACAGACACATGTCCCGGGTCATCTCATTCTCTCTGCACTGCCACAGGGAGGATGGGGAGGCACTCACGTCTCCATGTGGCAATATCAGGGGACCGGGGTGGGAGGGGCTGACTGAGCCGAGGCCAGAACTAGGTCTGCAGCCCTGGCCCTCTCCCGAATGGCCAGATCCGGCCTCACCCGTGAAGCTGGCCTGGCAGGGGCCGTCCCTTCCTGAATTTCTGTGTGGTCTGGGCTGGGGTTGGCATGCTTTTCCGTACAGAGACAGATAGTCAATACGCTCAGTTCTGCAGGCGGCACGGGTTGTGTCTCAGCTACTCAGCCCTGCTGCTATAATGCTGAGGCTGCCATTGACGATACAGAAATAAGTCGAGGTGGCCGCTGTGGGCCGGTGCCACTGCATTTATGAACACTGAAATGTGAATTTCATATAACTTTCACATGTCATGAAATGGCGTTTTTCTTTCAATTATTTATTTATTTATTTTTAATATATTTTTTGGAGACAGGGTCTCACTGTGTCACCCAGGCGGGGGTGCAGGGGCACCATCATAGCTCCCTGCAGCCTACACCTCCTGGGCTCTTTCTCCTCCCACCTTACTCTCCTGAGTAGCTGGGACAACAGGCATGTGCCACCACTCCTGGCTCATTTTTTTTTTTTTTTAATAGGTTGGTGGGCGGGTGTGTGTGGGGGTCTCACTATGTTGCCCAGGCTCGTCTCGAACTCCTGGCCTTAAGTGATCCTCCCACCTTGGTCTCCCAAAGTGTTGAGATTACAGGCGTGCAGCACTGCACCCAGCTGGCTGACTTACTTTTTCCTTCCTTCCTTTTTCTTTCTTTTCTTTCTTCCTTTCTTCCCTTTCTTCTCCTCTTTCCCTTCTTTCCATTTGAAAATGTAAAATGATTGTTAGCTTGTGGGGTGAGTAGAAATAGGCATCAGGCTGGATTTGGTCCACAGGCCGTAGCTTGTTGAAACCTTTCTAAAATAGAGAGGAATAATGTTTTTGCCTGAAAACAGCCAGGTTTATTGAGGTTGGGGTGTTTGAAAGAAGGCATATTCACTGTCTGACTTGTGTGGAAACAGTGGGGCTGGGATCAGCCCTGGTGGAAATTGTTCTTGTCCAAAAAAGCAAGTAGAGGTGGCTGCCTGGAGTTCCCATCATGGAGGTGCAACTGGGGAGCAGGATGAGGCCCTGATTTGGCGGGGAAGGAGAGGTTATGCTTGATTCATCTCTGCGCCCAGGGACCAGGACCGTGTGCACCTTCCAGCATCCTCTTCGCTGGTCTGAGCTCCTTACTTGCCACGCCTGCACTGGGCCTTTACCAAGGCAGTGCCCAGACTTTGGTGTCAGACCCAAGGTCAAGACTCTGTGCTACCATTGGGTTTGTGCTCTTGGGCAAGTGAGTGGTTTAATCTCCCTATACTTCACTTTCTTCATCAGTAAAATGGAGAGGAATTGTTAGCGTTATTCTATTTTATTTTATTTTATTTCATTTTATTTTGACACAGGGTCTTGCTCTGTCACCCAGGCTGGAGTACAGTGGCACGATCATGGCTCACTGCAGCCTCGATCTCCTGGGCTCAAGGGATCCTCCTGCCTCAGCCTTCCACGTACCTGGGTCTACAGGCATACACCACCACACTTGGGAAATTTTTAAACATTTTTTGTAGAGATGGGGCTCACTATGTTGCTCAGGCTGGTCTCGAACTCCTGGGCTCAAGTGATCCTCCTGTCCTGGCCTCTCAAAGTGCTGGGATTACAGGTGTGAGCCACCACACCCAGCCTAATTGTTAGATTTAAGTAAATGAAAGCATTGTTTTAAATGGGATGCTTGGAGCTGGAAACAACATAATAAAACTTGTCTCCAGTGGCTTCTCTAATGCAGACGTTTACTGTCGTGCTTCCTGAGAGATGGGAGGTGGTGGTTTCCAGATGCATTCAGCAGTTCAGAACATCGTGCTCTGCCTCAGTAGATTTTGCCCAGTGGCTCTCCGAGGTGGTTGTACTGATGAACACTCTGGCCGGTGATGCATGCGCGAGAACTCTGGTGCTTGCCAGTGCGTGCCAGTGAATACGTGTGATGTCCCTGAGCTCTTCCTACTGTGTCCCTGAGTCACTTGTGAATTGCATGTCGTCTGCCCCACTTCCTGCTCAGTCCACGAGGGCAGGAATCCTGTTGGATTAACTTTACCCCTGTAGCACTGATCGCCCGCTTTAGGTGCTCAGGCAGGGTTGAAATGAATGAATGACTGAGTGAATGAGTGAATGAATGAATGCCACGTTCTCATCGTGTGTTACTATAGGGCAGGGATTGCAAACCGTGCAGGAACATACATGGGGGAAGGGCCCTGGCATGAGGTGATAGGGAGTGGTGGGGCCTGTTGCAAGCTGGAAGGCACACCCCAACTGTGAAGCGGCTCCTGCTTTGCTCCAGCAGGCTGGGCCACACGGCGTGCAGGCCCAGAGCTGGACATCACCCGGGTTCCCAAAAGAAGCCAGAAGGCTGGAATTTGCCTGCTGGTTTAAGATACTGTCAACAGATTCAAGTATTTTGAAATATCATGTGATTCAAAACCCATCTACTGGCCAGATCTGGCCCATGGGCCCAGTTTGTGGCATCTGGTTCAGGAAGAGACAAGACCTAGTTTGTGTTTTTTTTAGTGGGGGCGGGGACGATGGGGTGTATAAGAAATTTTGAGTGAATTAAAAAAAACTTATGAAAAATTTCAAGGGCTGGGTGCAGTGTCTCACGTTCGTAATCCAGCTCTTTGGGAGGTTGAAGCAGGAGAATTGCTTGAGGCCAGGAGTTTCAGACCAGCCTGGGCAACATAGCGAGACCCTTACAAAAAAATAAAATCTACAAAAAATGAAACAATTAGCTGGGTATGGTGACTGAAGCTGCTGTGGTCCCAGCTACAAGGAGGCTGAGGCAGGAGGATGGTTTGAGCCCAGGAGTTCAAGGCTACAGCGAGCCTAGGACTGCGCCAGTACACTCCAGCCAGGGCGACAGAGCGAGACCCTGTCTCTTAAAAAAAAAATTCAAACATACATAAAAGTAGACCGGTGTGATGGTCATGCGCCCTGTAACTTGCTGAGGTGATACCAAGTCTTGCCTTCTGCACATGCCTCCATACACTTTCCCCTTTTCCACGTTGTTCTGGGGCTCATGTCAGACATTGCCTCATCCGTCAGTGTCTCTAATACAGCCACGGCACTTCGTGGTGCACTGGAGTCCGCACGCTGGAGGGCTCGCTAAAATACACATCACTAGGCCCCAGCCCCTGAGTGTCTGGGTCGGCAGACCTGGCACGGAGCCTGAGAATCTGCTTTTTTATCGAGTTCCCAAGTGATGCTGATGCTGCTGGTTCGGAGACCGCCATTTTTTTTGGGGGGGGTGGAGAGGGTCTTGCTCTGTTGTGCAGCCTGGAGTGTAGTGGTGCGATCACAGCTAACTGCAACCTCGACCTCCCGGGCCCAAGCAATCCTCCTGCCTCAGCCTCCCAAGTAGCTGGGACTGCAAGTACATGCCACCATGCCTGGCTATTGTAAAAAAATTTTGTTGTAGAGACAAGATTTTGCTATGTTGCCCAGGCTGTTGAACTCCTGGGCTCAAGTGATCCTCCCATCTTCGCCTTCCAAAGTGCTGGGATTACAGGCGTGAGCCACCACGCTCAGCCAGGGACCACACTTCAAGAACCACTGCCGGAACAGGTACCTGGTAAACACCACCACTACGGTACAGCAAAAGAAAATCCCCAGACATGACCATGCTCACACCAAAAGTCGTTCTGTAGGGCAGTAATGAGGTTTGAAAGGTGGACCTGCTCCAAAGTTCAGAAATTGCTCGAGGCCTCATGCCTGGAGCGGGAGGCTCTGCCTGGACCCTCAGCCCCTTGTTGGTTGGGCCCCTTTTGGGGGCCTCAGGGGGTGTGGCTCAGGGACCAGCACAAGGGACCAGCACCGGTGACGTCTGTTTCTGGTCCCGGCCCAGCCTGGAAGTTTCTGGGAACCTGAGGACCCTGGAGTGGCTCTGACCTCTGGCTGCCTCCCTGTCCCCCCGTGTGCTCGTGGGAGCTCACTGGCTTTGGAGGCCTGCTTTTGACAAGACCCCTGGCTCTGGCCTTGCAGGGCTCCTCAGGCCCCTGCTGGCTGTTGCCTGCATTCTTCCTCTCGTGTGGCTGAGGATGAAGCTGGCTTAGCCCTTTTCAGGGCGGGCGTCGGTTCGTGTTTCTGGACACCCTCGTGTCACTGGCAGGCGGTCTCATGAGTCACGAGGAGGCAGTGCAGGCAGCACGGGCACGTCCGCAGCCCAGAAGGGCTTGCTTTTCAGATCCCAGTTGCAAGAACAAAGTGTCCCCGCTGAGCTGCTTGAAAGCAGCCGCGGGAGAGTGTCCTGCTCTGCAGATCATTCCCCGGCCCGGGTTTCTCTTAGGACAGCTGAGGCCGAAACACAGCAAGGTTCAAAAGCGGGGGGCGTGTGAGCATCCTGGGCGTGGAGCTTCCCATTACAGAGGCCACTGGGCTTCCTGCCGGGTCCACCTTGTCTCTAGCGAAGCCTGCCTTCCGGCCAAGATAGGGCTGTGAGAGGAAGGGGTGCACGGGGCAAATGTCACACTCCCTGGTGCAGGGGTGTTCCCTGGGGTAGAGGGGGCTGTGTGGGAGAATGCTCTGGGGTCTCTGGGTGAGTGTGGCAGGCTGAACAATGTCCCCAAAAGGTGCTGGCATCCTAATCCCCAGGACCTGTGAATATGTGACCTTCCTCGGCAAAAGTGGCTTTGTAGGTGTGATTAAGTTAAGGATCTTATACCAGGCATGATGGCTCACACCTGTAATCCCAGCACTTTGGGAGGCCAAGGTGGGAGATTTTTGAGCCCAGGAGTTTAAGACCAGCTTGGGCAACATAGTGAGACCCCATCTCTACAAAAAATTTAAAAATTAGCCAGGCATGGTGGTGTGTGCCTGTGGTCCCAGTTATGTGGGAGGCTGAGGAAGGAGAATTGCTTGAGCCCGGGAGTTCGAGGCTGCAGTAAGCCGTGATCACACCACTGCATTCCAGCCTGGCAACAGAGTGAGACCCTGTCTCAAAACAAACAAACAAAAAAAGTTAAGGATCTTGAGATGGGAGATGAACTTGGATTGTACCAGGGCCCACGATGCTTTCACAAGGGTCTTTGTCAGAGGGAGGCAGGAGGGTCAGAGTAGGAGATGTGATGCAGAAGCAGGGGTTGGAGTGATGAGGGGACAGGAGCCAAGGAATGCCGAGGCCTCTTAGAAGCTGGGAAACGGAAGGAAATGGATTCCCCCTGAGCTCCGGAAGGAAGCACCCTGCCTGCACTGTGACTTTCATCCCATCTCAGGGGGAGTCCCAGTTTGGACTTCTCCCCGCCAGAACTGTAAGATAATAACTTTGTATTGATCTGAGCCAGTGTCAATTGTTAATTCTTACAGCAGCAGTGGGAAGCTAATACGATGAAAATGCTTCCATTAAAGCCAGGTCATTAACATGATAGTATAGTCTGGTTTGGGTGGGCTTAAATAAAATATTTAAACTTAAAATAATGTTGTGTCAATATGTGAACCTTTGAAATTGTCAGTGTTTTTACAAAAAGACTTTAATGTTCTGGAAAAAGTATAAATATGGGGTGCACATTTTTTCCTTTTGCCTGAAGCTGTAATATGATGTGGTGAGGCACTGATTTGGCCCTCCCTGTATTGCCGCGACAGAGCCTGCTTGTTTTAAAATAACTTCCTGTTTTAGAACAGTTTTTTTTTTTTTTTTTTTTTTTTTTTTTTTTTTTTTTTTGAGACCAAGTCTCACTCTGTCACCCAGGCTGGAGTGCAGTGGCGCAATCTTGGTTCACTGGAAACTCCGCCTCCCAGATTAAAGTGATTCTCCTTCCTCAGCCTCCCAAGTAGCTGGGACCACAGGTGCCTGACACCACACCTGGCTAATTTTTGTATTTTTAGTAGAGACGGGATTTCACTATGTCGGCCAGGCTAGTCTCCAACTCCTGACCTCAAGTGATCCACCTGCTTTGGCCTCCCAAAGTGCTGGGATTCCACAGGTGTGAGCCACCGCGCCCGGCCTAGAACAGTTTGACTTTCAGAAAAATTGGGAAGATAGTTCTGAGTTCCCACATCTCCCACAGCCAGCGTCCCCTGCTGTTAACATCTTAAAGGAATGGGATACATTTGTTGCTATGAATGAACCAGTGTTGATACATCACTAATAACTAACATCCAGACAGGATTCGGGTTTCCTTCGTTTCTCGTTCATATCCTTTTCTGTCCCAGGACCCCACCCAGGGCCCCACATTGTGTTTTTCCCTCACGTTGCCTTAGGATCCTCTGGTCTCTGTGGGTTCTCAGACTTTCCTGGCTTTGGATGACCTGGATTGCGTTCCTGAGCACCGGCTAGGGATTTTGCAGGACGCCCCTCTGCTGGGATTTGTCTGTTGTTCTTCTATTGATTAGGCCCTAGTTCCAAGTTTTGGAAGGAAGATCGCAGTGGCGAAGGGCTGTTCTCAGCACATTATGTCAACATGACCTGTCCCTGCTGCATGGGTCCTATTCTTTATTCCTTGTGACAGGTAAAGAAACAGGCACAGGAAGTTGTATCAGGCGCCTGCTGGTAGGTGGAGGATGGGCAGGGGTTTGAGGGGACAGGGAGTGGACAGAGCCCCTTTGCTGGTAAAGAGGGGACCCCAGACCTCTCACGTCTCTCCAGGGCCCCTGGCGGTCTCCTGGCTGGCCTCGCTGCTCTGCTTCAGAAATCAGATTTGACAGGGCACTGGGACCCTGATTGGGCCTTGGTGGCTGTAGGTGCCCACTTGACACCACTTGAGGGTGTATTGAACATCTGAAGAGTACCCACCTCTGGATCAAGAATTTTTTGCTTTAGGCCAGGCTCAGTGGCTCATGCCTGTAATCCCAGCACTTTGGGAGGCCGAGGTGGGCCGATCACCTGAGGTCAGGAGTTGGAGACCTCAGCCTGGCCGACATGGTAAAACCCCATCTCTGTCAAAAATACAAAAATCAAGCCAGGCATGGTGGCTCATGCCTGTAATCCCAGCACTTTGGGAGGCCGAGGCAGGCAGATCACCTGAGATCAGGAGTTTGAGACCAGCCTGGCCAACTTGGCAAAATACCGTCTCTACTAAAAAAAATACAAAAATCAGCCAGGTGTGGTGGCACGCACCTGTAATCCTAGCTACACGGGAGGCTGAGGCAGGAGAATTGCTTGAACCCGGGAGGCAGAGGTTGCAGTGAGCCGAGATCGTGCCACTGCACTCCAGCCTGCGTGACAGAGCAAAACTCTGTCTAAAAAAAAAAAAAAAAAAATCAGCTGGGCATGGTGGCACGTGCCTGTAGTCCCAGCTATTCGGGAGGCTGAGGCAGGAGAATTGCTTGAACCTGGGAGGCGGAGGTTGCAGTGAGCTGAGATCACACCACTGCACTCCAGCCTGGGCGACAGAGTGAGACTGTCTGAAAAAAGAAAATTTTTTTTTGCTTTAATTTTTTTTTTTTTTTAAACTGAAGTATCAAATACATAAAGAAAAGTGCACAATTTCGGTTAGAGGTTGATGGATTTTTACCTAGGTATGCACGCTTGTAATGATCCCCTGTACCAAGTGTAAACAGCTCCTCTGCACCCCTCCCTGTCAGTATCCACCCCTGAGGTCCTGCTGCCCCCACCTCTATCCCCATGGATTGTTTTTGCCATCCCCCAGGACGTCACCTACATGGACTCATGCATGTGGTCCCTGTGTGTGATTTACCCTGTCATTGTGTGTCTCAGTTGGTCATTCCCTTTTGTCACTGGATAACATTCCATGGTATGAGTGTGTCCCCATTTGTCATGCATTCACTTGCTTGTAGACATTTGTGTTGTTTCCATTTTTGGGCTGTTATGGGTATGGCTGCTGTGAGCATTTGTGGATAATCTTTGTGTGGGTGCATGCTTTCATTTCTCTGGGACAAATACTGGGGGTGGAATTGCTATATTGTAGGATGAACGTCCAGCTTTGGTAGAAAAAGTATATTCCACAGTGATTGCACCAATGCACTTCCACCAGCAATGTGTGAGCACTCTGGCTGCTCCACATCCTCACCAGCACTTGTTATTGTCAGTCTTTTTCATTTTAGCCATTCTGGTGTATGGCATGGGATCTCACTGTGAGTCCAGTGGACATTTCTCTGATGACTAAGGCACCCAGGGCTGGTGGGTGGCTCCAGGAAGTCACAGGAATCCTTTCTCCTATCTCCTATTCTGCTCCGCCCTTCTTCATGTGTGGCTTTCATTCTTAAGGGTGCCTCATGATCCAAGATGGCTGCTCTAGCTCCATCCATTGTGACTGAATTCCAGGCAGCAGGAAGGGGGACTTATCAACAAATACATAGGAATTTCAGATATTGATAATGTCAGGGAGATAAAACACGGTGATGAATACAATGTGATGGGGGAAGGGCTGCTTTAGGAAGAATGGTCTTTTCGTCCATTTTGTTCACTATTGAAGTGCCCAGGCCTAGAGCAGAGCCTGCCATACAGTGGGGCTCAATAGAGATGGTTGAGGGATTGAAGAGTGCTCAGGGAAGGTCTCATGGAGAAGGTGACTTTAGACTTGAGAAGCGAGGGGCCCACTTTTGTGGGCATCAGGGGAAAGATTGCCCCTGGAGGAGCAAAGAGTCAGAGCAAAGGCCCTGTGGCAGAAACTTGCCTGCTGGCTCAGGAGCACAGCAAGGCCAGTGTGGCTGGAGCAGAGTGAGCGAGGCAGTTAGGAACGGGGGAGGAGACTGGAGCGACTACAGGGAGCTGGGTTGTGCAAGACCTCATAGGTCACTGTCAGGAATTTAAATTCTATTCTGAGATAAATAGGGGGGCATGGGGGAGGTTTGAGCAGAAGAATGACATGCTCTGACTTTAATCTTAAAAGGATAACTCGGATTCTGTGGGGAGAATGGGGCGGGGTGGGGGCAAGAGCAGAGGCAGGACAACAGCAGGGAAACTACAGCACCCATCCACACAGGCCAGGATGGGGGCCAGGATGGTGCCGGAGACAAGTGGATGGATTTGAGGCATGCTTTAAAGTGAGAGCAGCCTAGCCTTGCTGATGGAGGGTGCTAGGTGGGAGGAAAATGGAGGACTCAGGAATGACTCAACCTCTTTGCTTAAGCAACTTACACGCGTGGGTTTCTTGTAAAAACCTTTTATTTTAGTCTTCTTACCTTAGTCCTTTAAAAATCAAAAGAAGTTGGAACATGAGCCAAGGGTGTGGTGTTCCCAAGTCCCAGATTGGATTAGCCTGTGTCCTAATCGTTCCTGCATTCGAAAGCCCCACGGGGCTGGGGATGCCTGAAGCCCTGGGATTGAGGGTGTAGTCAGCGACTGACTGCTGGTCCAGAGTGGGCAGGGCCTGGCCTTGTCCCAGAACTAGGCTTCGTCTGGGCAAATTGGCTTCTTGGCTCATTTGGTCAGAGGTGTGTTTCTTGGAAGCCTGTTTTCTCTTCTCATAGTAGGAGGAATTAGACCTTGCAATTCAGTGGCCAGGCCAAGTTAATGATTCATTTGTGAAGCTCCCGTGCAAGGAGCCCAGCGGGGATGGCCTAGGAGAGAAGCGTGAGGGCACAAGCCTAGACATGGATACGGAGCCTGGGGCGTTGTCTCTCCCTGCTCCTGTGACCTCGGTCAGGCATTTGGCTTTGGAGCCTCAGTGTCTGCTTCGGTGAGATGAGCCATTGAGAATTTAAGAGATGAAGTAGGTGGAAGTGTTTTGCTACCTGAACAGTGCCGGACAGATTGTCCATATGGTTCTGCTCCCCTGGTGTCTCAGGGCAGGGGCCCCATTGTGTTCATCCTTGTGTCTTTAAATTCCTAGCATAGCATCTAGCATGGGGCAGGTGACTGTGCAGGGGCTGAACTGCAATCCCAATGAGGTCAGAGCAGGCTCACTGTAGACCAAGGTCGTTCCAGCGGGCTTCATGGAGGAGGCGGCACCTGGGCAAGTGGGGTTTTAGGTTTGGAGGTCAGGGGCCTCTCCAGGTGCAGGGGAGAGTGCCGTGGGTGGTAGGAAGAGAATGCTAAATACTAATGTCTGTGAAATCTTCATCTCATCCGTCACACATTCACCGAGTTGTTGCCACGGCCTAAGCAGGCGGCACTCTCTGCGTATTTAAAAAAAAATCCCTTCTTAAGTATGAGCTCTTTAAAATACACAAAGAAGGACTAGCATTACCACCCGGTAGACATTTCCACGTTGATTATATGGTTTCAGGTCTCACTTTTGCTCATTCATCCAGAAAATATTTACAGAGCTCCTGTAAGGTGCCAAGAGCTGTCCCAGGCCCTGAGGACACATCGCCAAACAAAGCAGCTGAGGATCTTGCCCTTGTGGGTTTATGGCCAGGCAGGCGATACAGATGGAGAGCAATAAACCTGATAAGCTAATTATACCGTGTGCTCGAAGGCCACAAGCAGCATGGAAACCACACGGCAGGTCGGGAGGTCAGGAGTTTTAGGGGCAGGTTGGATGGGCCTTCTGAGAAGGGGGCATGTAAGCAGAGATTCGAAGGGGTGAGAGATTTGACCACATGTTTAGGAGGGAGCAGTGGGTGCAAAGGCCCTGGGGCAGGAGCGTGGCTGCTTAGACAGGACAGCAAGGAGGCTGTGGGGCTGGGTTGAGTAACAGACAGTGGTTGTGGAATGAGACCACTGCTTCTCCCCAACCTCCCCTTTTCCCTAGTTTATAAGACAGGAGAAAAGGGAGAAAGCAAAAAGTTGGAAAGAAACAGAAGTAAGATAAATAGCTAGACGACCTTGGCGCCACCACCTGGCCCTGGTGGTTAAAATAATAATAATAATAATATTATTAACCCCTGACCAAAACTACTGGTGTTATCTGTAAATTCCAGACACTGTAGGAGAAAGCACTGTAAAACTTTTTGTTCTGTTAGCTGATGTATGTAGCCCCCAGCCACGTTCCTCACGCTTACTTGATCTCTTATGACCCTTTCACGTGGACCCCTTAGAGTTGTAAGCCCTTAAAAAGGGCTAGGAATTTCTTTTTCGGGGAGCTCGGCTCTTAAGACGCGAGTCTGCCGACGCTCCCGGACGAATAAAAACCTCTTCCTTCTTTAATCCGGTGTCTGAGGAGTTTTGTCTGCGACTCGTCCTGCTACAGTTGGATGTGGGGCCAGAGAGAACACAGGGGCCAGACTAGGCAGAAGGGCTTGTAGGCCAATGTTCGGACGGTGGCTTGTATGTTATTTTCAAGAAATAACATGTTCACAATGACAGTTAAAGCTTTCCCCACATCCCCAGCCCCCAGCCCTCTCCTGAGATTGTTTGCAGGTATCATTTCCCTGAATGTTTTTCTACATTTCCACATGGGTTTGTCTTCAGAAAGAATACAGAGTATTAGTTCGTGTGTTTGGAAAATTCGCATCAAGAGGCCCATGGCAATTGTTTGTTTCTTTAGCCTTTTCTTCACTCAAGATTTTTTTTTTTTCTTTAAGAATAAAAATTGGCTGGGGGCGGTGGCTCACGCCTGTAATCCCAGCACTTTAGGAGGCTGAGGCGGGCGGATCACGAGGTCAGGAGATCGAGACCATCCTTGCTAACATGGTGAAACCCTGTCTCTACTAAAAATACAAAAAAATTAGCCAGGCGTTGTGGCGGGCGCCTGTAGTCCCAGCTACTCGGGAGACTGAGGCAGGAGAATGGCGTGAACCCGGGAGGCGGAGCTTGCAGTGAGCCGAGATCGCTGCCACTGCACTCCAGCCTGGGTGACAGAGCGAGACTCTGTCTCAAAAAAAAAAAAAAAAAAAAAAAAATTGAGGCCAGATGCAGTGGCTGATGCCTATAACCCCAGCACTTTGGGAGGCTGAAGCGAGTGGATCGCTTGAGCTCAGGAGTTCAAGACCAGCCTGGGCAACATAGTGAGACCTTGTCTCTACTAAAAGCAAAAAAAATAAAAAATAAAAAAAATAGCCGGGCGTGGTGGTGCGTGCCTTGTAGTCCCAGCTACTCAGGAGGCTGAGGTGAGAGGATTGCTTGATCCAGGGAGATCGGGAGGTCAAGGCTCTCCAGCCTGGGCAACTGAGCGAGACTCTGTCTCAAAATAAATAAATAATAAAAATTATGTATATTTAAGGCATCCAACATGCTGTTTTGCTATGTACACACACATAGTGAAATGATTGCTACAGTTAAGCAGATTAACATATGTATCTCCTCATATAGTCACCTCTTTTTTTTTTTTTTTTTTTTTTTGAGACAGGGTCTCACTCTGTCACCCAGGCTAGAGTGCAGTGGGTGATCACGGTTCACTGCAGCCTTGAACTCTCAGGCTCAAGTGATCCTCCCACTTGAGGATCCTCCCACTTAAGCCTCCTGAGTAGCTGGGACCACAGGTGTGCACCACTGTGCCTGGCTAATTTTTGTACTTTTTATAGAGACGGGCTACCTATGTTGCCCAGGTTGTTCTCAAACTCCTGACCTCAAGCGATCCTCCCACCTCGGCCTCCCAAAGTACTGGGATTACAGGCATGAGGCCCAGCCACCTCTTTGTTTTTAGTGGTGAGAGCACCTGAAATCTACTTCCAGTATACAGTGCATCCGACCTCCAGATCACCCATCCCACATGACTGCAGCTTTGCGCCCTGTGACCTGCATCTCCCCACCTCCCCAGCCTCCTCCCTGTAAGCACCATTCAACTCTCTGTATATTCAATGTCTTCAGATTCCTCACCTCTAAAAGACAAATCTGAAAGTATTTGTCCTGCAGTATTTGTCTTTCTGTCAAGATTCTGCTGTTGAGATATCTCCAAGTCGATGGTGTTTACTCACCGTGCAGCCACTGTGTGTGCAGAAGCCCAACTTATCTTTGACTGAGAACCTGGCTGGGCTCTCTGTTGTTTTTCAAGGCAGGGTCTCGCTCCAGGCTGGAGTGCAATGGTGTGATCTCAGCTCCCTGCAACCTCCGCCTCCCGGGCTCAAGCGATTCTCCCACCTCAGCCTCCTGAGTAGCTGGGACTACAGGTGCATGCCACCTTGCTTGGGTAATTTTTGTAGTTTTAGTAGAGACGGGGTTTCACCATGTTGGCCAGGCTAGTCTGGAACTCTTGACCTCAAGTGATCCACCCGCCTCGGCCTCCCAAAGTGTTGAGATCACAGGCGTGAGCCATTGTGCCTGGCCTTCTGTTCTTTTTTTGAGGTCTAACAATTCTTCTGGTGCTCTCTTGCACACTTATGAGAATCTTTCTAGGGCAGAGTTTTCAAACTGTCAGATGTGATCAGATTGTGGGTTGTGAAATAAGTGGGGTGGGTGGGGATCAGCTTTTTTTTTTTTTTTTTTTTTGAGATGGAGTCTCGCTCTGTCGCCCAGGCTGGAGTGCAGTGGTGCAATTTTGGCTTGCTGCAACCTCCGCCTCCTGGGTTCAAGCGATTCTCCTGCCTCAGCCACCCAAGTAGCTGGGACTACAGGCATGTGCCACCATGCCCGGCTAATTTTTTTGTATTTTTAGTAGAGACAGGGTTTCACTGTGTTAGCCAGGATGGTCTTGATCTCCTGACCTCACGATTCACCCGCCCCGGCCTCCCAAAGTGCTGGGATTACAGGCGTGAGCCACTGCGCCTGGCCGGGGATCAGCATTTTAAAAACAGAATGGAATAGGATAGAATATCAGAGGGGTGAATAATGGAGTCATAATGTAAGTTGCATCATGCTGGGAAGGTGAGTGTTCCCTCATGAAGCTTCTGGTGGGTGTGCAGGTCGTGGCCCTAGCGTGGCAGGACCTGGGAAGCTGGTGCTCTGCACCATGTCTGAACAGGGAACCACAGACCATGGGGCTTTGCTCACACCTGACCTGGTTAAAAACTGTCCCCGACTCCGAGGTGGCCTGACCCCCGCTGTGCACAGCCGTCCTGTTTCCTAACATCTTTGCCTGTAGTTGTTTTCTTCCATGTCCTAATTTTTGCTCATCCACTGGGAAATTATATCTTATTTTAATTTGGAGTTGCTCTTTCTTTTTGAAGTTGTGATTAAGATCCAGTTAACATAAAATTCACCAAAACCATTTACAAATGTACAGTTTAGTGGCATTTAGTGCATTTGCAAGGTTGCGTAACCATTACCACGATCTAGTTCCAAAGCATTCTCACTGCCTTGTACCCATTAAGCAGTCACCCACCATTCCTTTCTCCCCCAGCCCCTGGCAACCACCAATCTGCTGTCTCTGGATTTGCCTATTCTGGGCATTTCATAGCTGTGGTCAGACACTATGCGTGGCCTTTTGACTGGCTTCTTTCACTCCGTGTCATGTTTTTGAGGTTTGTCCATGTGGTGGCATGTGTCAGTGTTGCATTCCTTTCTTTTTCTTTCTTTCTTTTTCTTTTTTTTTTTTTTTTGAGATAAAATCTCAGTCTGTTACCCAGGCTGGAGTGCAGTGGCACGATCTCGGCTCTCACTGCAACCTCCGCCTCCTGGGTTCAAGCGATTCTCCTGCCTCAGCCTCCTGAGTAGCTGGGATTACAGGTGGCTGCCACCATGCCCAGCTAATTTTTGTATTTTTTTTTTTTTTTTTTAGTGGAGGTGGGGTTTCACCATGTTGGCCAGGCTGGTCTCGAACTCCTGACCTCAGGAGATCCACTTGCCTCAGCCTCCCAAAGTGCTGGGATTACAGGCGTGAGCCACCACGCCTGGCCGCATTCCTTTCTTTAAAATTATTTTTTTTGGCTCTTTAAATACATTTCTTTTTTATGCAGTAGTAAACAGCCAACCCATGCATTCCTTTTTCTGAATGAGTCCACACTGTGTTCAGCCATTCATCTGTTGACGGACACTCGGGTCGTTTCTGCCCATTGCGAACAGTGCAGCTGTGCACATTCTTGTACATGTTGTTTTTTACACCCATTTTCAGTTCTTCTTGGGTCTGTTCTGGGGAGTGGAGTTGCAGGGTCACACGGTAACTTTGTGTTTCATCGTTTGAGGAACGGTCAGACTGGTTTCCACGGTGGCTGTTCCACGTTGCACTTCCGCCAGCAATGCACAAAGGTTCCAGTTCCCACACCCTTGCCGACACTTGTTGTTTTCCATGAAAAAAAATTCTAGCCATCCTGGTGGGTGAGAAGTGGTGGCCCATTGTGACTTTGATTTGCATTTCCCTGACGATGTTAAGCACTTTTTCATGAGCTTGTTGGCTATTTGTGTATTTTCTTTGGAGAAAGGTCTTTTCAAGTCCTTTGCCCATTTGCAGTTAATCTTTTACTTTTAAAATTTCACATTATAGTTTCAAAAGGGTTTTAGTGAAGTGTAGCATACGTATAGAAAAGCCCACATATGAAGGGAATAACACCATACATTTTTCAGTGATCATAGTCCGGGGTAACCAGCAACCAGATCAGGAAACAGAATTTTCACCCCCTTTATCCCCCATCCTCCCAGGTGACCCCTGTTCTGGCTTCTGTTGACACGTTAGTCTTGCCTGTTCTAGAACGTCACATAAATGGGATTATATGGGTATGCACGTATCTGCCTTATTTTAAAGGTAGTAATAGTATTCATTTTTTATTTTGATTTTTTATTTAAAATATTCAGGAGGTTGTTCCATAGTGGTAAATATAGCATGTCATGGTTGTTGTTGTTGCTGTTGTTTTTTTCAGACAGGGTCTTGCTTTGTAGCCCAGACTGGAGTGCAGGGGCATGATCACGGCTTGAACTCCTGGGCTCAAGTGATCCTCCCGGCTCAGTCTCCTGAGTAGCTGGGACCACAGGTGTGCGCCACCATGCCCGGCTAATATTTTTTTGTATTTTTAGTAGAGACACGGTTTCACCATGTTGCCCAGGCTGGTGTTGAACTCCTGGCTTCAAGAAATTCTCCTGGCTTGGCCTCCCAAAGTCCTTGGATTACAGGTGTGAGCCACCATGCCTGGCCTAATTTGATGAGTTGTATCAGATGTATACACTTCACCTATATGGCAACCAAAATCAAGATAGCTGGGCCAGTTCACGTCAGTCCCCTCCCTCCATCCCGGTCCCTGGCAGCCACTGATCTGGCTTCTCTCTCTAGAGTTTTCCCTTTCCCCGATGTCGCGGAAATGGTGTTGTGTAGTATGATTCTTCTTTTCTTTTTTTTACTTGGGGTAGTGCCTCGGAGGCTCAGCCGCATTGTGGCGTTTATCCATAGTTGGTTCTTTTTGATTGACAGGTAGCATTCCATTGTGTGGATATGTGGCAATTCATTTATCTGTTGATGGATATTTGAGTTGTTTCCATCTATCAAATACGGACATATCATTCCATATTTGTTTTTGGTGAACATTCGGGCAAGTCACGCTCTTAAAGGCTTCTCAGCCTTTGCACAGGCTGTGTCCTCTGCCAGGCACTCCTCCACCATCTTCTTTTCCTAGCAAAGCCCAGCTCATTTTAAAATTCCCATCTCAGATGTCCTCTCCTCCAGGCAGCCTTCCTGGGCTCAAAGGGTCTATTTCGCCGGATGGGAGGGAGTGGCGTCCAACAAGGGCTCACCTTGGCATTCTACTCCAACTTTGTGTTCCAGGGCCATGGTCTTTGACCTTGGGGGTGGTGGGGACAGAATCACAGAATCAGCCATGTTAGGCAAAAGGCCACAGTGTCCCCACCACTGTTATCTAATCAGCTGCCTGGTCTAGTGTGGTGGAAAAAAGTCATCCTGCTGATCAAAAGCAGGGCAAAGTCCATCCCTTAACCTGGGTGGAGGTGGGGCAGAGGAGGAAGGGTCACTTAACGACTGCAGGGCTGACCCTCCAGTGCCCGGGGTCTTCAGACCTTGTTCTAAGCACTTTACCTCCATGGACTCATTCAAACCTCACAGCAGCCCACGAGGCGACACTCTCCTTACACCCATTGTATGATTGAGGAAACTGAGACTCGGAGAAGGTCAGTGACCCATCCCTGATCACCCAGTTGGACGGGGCTGTGCTGGGTCTCTGAAGATTCCCTTTGGGCAAGTGCTGAATGAATGGGCTGAAACCAGGGCCTGAAAGCCTCTTCTGTTGGGGAGAGAGAGAGAGAGAGACAGAGACCCAGAGAGAGGGAGACAGAGACCCAGAGACAGAGGGAGACAGAGACCCAGAGACAGAGGGAGACAGAGACCCAGAGAGAGGGAGACAGAGACCCAGAGACAGAGGGAGACAGAGACCCAGAGACAGAGGGAGATGGAGACCCAGGGAGAGAGAGAGAGAGAGACATGGACATGCGGCCGGATCCCATGACTTCTTGGTTTAGCCCTGATTCATCTTCAGAACCAGGCCAAGCGGCCAGGGGAGGAGGAAAGCATGGTGAGATTCCAAAGGAGAAAGGTATCTCCAGCCCAGCAGCCTCTGCTGAGAAACCTGGTGGGAGAGGGAGGCTGCAAAGGGAAATTGAGGCTGTGTGTGTGTGTGTGTGTGTGTGTGTGTGTGAGAGAGAGAGAGACAGAGAGAGAGAGAGAGAGATGGAGTCTCGCTCTGTCGCCCAGGCTGGAGTGCAGTGGTGTGATCACAGATTGCTGCAACCTCTGCTTCCTGGGTTCAAGTCATCCTCCCACCTCAGCCTCCCAAGCAGCTGGGACTATAGGCACCTGCCACCATGGATGGCTAATTTTTGTATTTTTTGTAGAGATGGGGTGGTCCATGCTCAGGCTGGTCTTGAACTCCTGGGCTCAAGTGATCCGCCCACCTCGGCCCCTCAAAGTGCTGGGATTACGGGTGTGAGCCACTGCACTGGGCCTTGTTTTGCTTTTTTAAAAAAGCAGCTTTATTAAGGTGTGATTGATATAAAACAATGGCACATATTTAATGTATGCAGTTTGATGGGCTGCTGTGTGCACACTGGGAATCCCGCCCCTGAGATCCAGGTGCTGAACAAACTGTCACCTCTACGGTTCCCTCCTGCCCCCCACTGTTTTCTGTGGTGAGAACATGTAGTTCTTGCTCTACTCCCTGAGCACATTTTCCAGGGTTCTGGGTTTTGATGCTGTGTTTTCTATGAGGGGAGCACCAGCAGCTGGATGTGTCCCCCAGGCTGGAGAAGGGACCTGGCCTGTGGTGAGCAGGGTCCCCAGGGCTGCAGGGTCTGTCCCAGACAGAGGCACCTGCAGTGCACGGGCTTTGAGGCTGGGTGAAGGCCAGGACTGAAGGAAGGGCTGGGCGATCTGGGCCTGAGAGCTGGGAGGGGCTGGAGCTGGTGCCTGTGGGCGGTGGTCGCATGGGGTGGCAGGAGCCGCCATGGGGTGGGGAGGGCGTTACTGAGGGGGCAGGACTGTTCTTTGATCCAGCTCACATACCACCTCCCCCAGGAAGACCTCCTGGACTCCTCGGTGCCCTCCAACTATTGGTTGAATCTCTCTCCAGCCTTAGTTGTGGCTCAGTTTCCTAATCAGTAACATGGGGGTAATAATAGTGGAGGTGGCTGCCTCGAAGAGTCATGGTGCTGTTCAGAGGATGAGAACACGGTGAACAGCCTCACCAGGCTCATGGTGCACCCCGGAAATGCTTGCTTCTGTTACCTCATTAATATTGAATTTATGCGCCTTCGTTTGCACCTATGGGCTGCTCAGACCATAAGATGCTCCTTCTGGTGCTGGCAGCTAGGTAGGAAGACACGTTTATCAATAAACAATTATGGCACTTGAAGGCAAGTCTCTGATCTCCTGATTTTTCCAAGAGAACTCTGAAATCCAGATTTTACATTACATCTTCCAGTTTCTTGACAATGAATTCAGCTTCTTCATTTACATACCACGTAGGTCAAACTAGACACAGCTGTAGCTACAGTGTCACCAGCTCCTTCGTACAGATGAGAAACTTGAGGCTCACAGGGGCTGACTTGCCCAAGTGGCCCTGTGGAGTACGACCCAGGGTCTGGCTGCCTCCAAATCTGCTCCTTCCGGGGGACGTGGGGCTGGCCCTGACTGGCCAGCTCAGCTGTCTGCCTCCTGTAGAGCCTCTGCCTATTGGTTCTGGCTGTCTGGGGACAATGGGGGCGGCTGTCCTTGTCTTAGAAGGCCATGTTCAAAAGAGGGTGGAAGGTGACGCAGCCACCTGGCTTTGCAACGTCAGCTCTAATCTGATGGGCTGGGTCACTCCTCCCGGGCTCTGATGTGGTGTGGGCACTGAGGGGCCTGAGATATGTCCCGGCTGAGTTGAGGGTGGGGGGTCAGGTGGACTGGGAGGGACCTCCCTGTGACACTGGGGCAGTGAATTATAGATCTAGAGGAGGGAAGCTGGGAGAGGAGTCCAAGTGGACCCCAGGCGTGTTTCCTTTAGTCCCTTTAAGAAAATCATGTTTTTGCAAAATTTTTAAATCAGGAGATTTCATATACATTTCTGTATTTCTGGTTTTCATGGAAAACTTCTGTGTTCTCATCTTCCTCTGACTCCTCCCCGAATGGCTCACTCAGCCGCACAGGGAGGCTCTCTCCCAGCATCTCCCTACCACAGGGCCTTTGCACAGGCTGTGGCTGCTGTGGAATGCCCCCCGCCCCCCACCTTCTAGATTTGTGAGCTCCCTTCCTCACTGCCTTCTATTTTGGTTTTGGGTCTAGGTTGTGTTTGTGTGTGTTCTTTTTCTTTCTTTCTTTTCTTCTTTTTTTTTTTTTTTTTTTTTTTTTTGAGACAGGGTATTGCTTGGACACCCAGGCTGGAGTACAGTAGCACCATTACAGCTCACTGCAGCCTCGACCTCCTTGGCTCAAGTGACCCTCTCACCTCAGCCTCCCAAGTAGCTGGGACTACAGGTGTGCAGCACCATGCCCAGCTACTTTTTTAAAAATTAATTTTATAGGCCGGGCACAGTGGCTCATGCCTGTAATCCTAGCACTTTGGGAGGCCAAGGCAGACGGATCACTTGAGGTCAGGAGACCAGCCTGGCCAACATGGTGAAACCCTAATTCTACTAAAAAAAAAACAAAAACAAAAATTAGCCAAGTATGGTGGTGGGTGCCTGTAGTCCCAGCTACTCGGGTGGCTGAGGGAGGAGAACTGCTTGAACCTGGGATATAGAGGTTTCACTGAGCCAAGATCGTGCCACTGCAGTCCAACCTGGGCCACAGAGCAAGACTCCCTCTCAAAATAAATAAATAAATAAATACATAAATAAATAAATAATAAAATGAAATAAAAATAAATAAAAATACAAAAATTAGCCAGGTGTGGTGGTGGGGGCCTGTAATTCCAGCTACTCAGGAGGCTGAGGTGGGAGAATAGCTTGAACACAGAAGCAGAGGTTGCAGTGAGCCAAGATCATGCCACTGCACTCCAGCCTGGGCAACAGAGCGAGACTCCATCTCAAAAAAATAAAATAAATAAATAAATAAAAGTATTCTTTAGAGACAGGGTCTTGCTCTGTTGCCCAGGCTGGTCTCAACCTCCTGGGCTCCAGTGATCCTCCTACCTCGGCCTCCGAAAGTTCTGGGATTACAGGCATGAGCCACGGCGCCTGGCCTATATTTCACTTACGTGATGACTGTGTCTCAAATCCCAGTCTTTCCCCAATCCTTGCTGTGTTTTCTCTGTGCTCTGTCACGTGGCATGCGTTTTACCTGAGTTATTTGGTGCCTGCCTTTCCCTCCGCTATGGCAAAGCTCCACATAGCTGGGCTTTCGGTCTGTCCTGGTCATTCTCCCATGCCCAGCTCTTAGAACCTGCCTGGCACGTGGTAGTGCTCAGTGCGTGCTTGTGGAATGAATGAATGATCCACCTGGCCACACGGAGCCCACGTTCCTGCATGAGGCTATCCCTGCCCTGAGCCCATCCACTACCCTGAGCTCCGGCGCTCCCTTTAGATGGTGCATGGGCCCCTGTTTACCACAGTCCCTTGACTGGTGTCACCTGTTGCTGTTAGGATGTATTTTAAGAAGCATTACCACAGCATGGATAGGTTGCCTGTTTAATTCCATAAGCTCCAGGTGCGACAGCTTCATGTGCGAAGGGCTTTCCCACCACCTCCTATCCCGAGCCCCCGCCGAGGAGCCCCTTCCCTGGCCGGGCTCGGGCAGCTGTTCCGGAGCCGGTAGAGGGGTGTGGAGCTCTCACCACTCTCCCCACAAGCGTACTTGTCCCTTCCCCTGCAGAACGTGCGCATCGACCCCAGTAGCCTGTCCTTCAACATGTGGAAGGAGATCCCCATCCCCTTCTATCTCTCCGTCTACTTCTTTGACGTCATGAACCCCAACGAGATCCTGAAGGGCGAGAAGCCGCAGGTGCGGGAGCGCGGGCCCTACGTGTACAGGTGAGGCTGTGTCCAGGTGAGGGCGGAGGGACTGGCTGAGGCTGGGCAGGGGAGGGGTCTCAGAGTGGACGGGATGGGGAGGCTGCTGACGGAGCCCCAGAGGTTGTTCCAGAAGCAGGCAAGGCATAGTCGGGGTAAGTGCTAGTCCCAGAGAAGTTTTTGTTTTAGGTTTTTTTTTTTTTTTTTTAGAGATGGGATCTTGCTGTGTTGCCCAGGCTGGTTTTGAAGTCCTGGGCTCAAGCGATCCTCCACCTCAGGCTCTCAAAGTGCTGGGATTACAGGTGTGAATCACCAGACCTTGCCTAGAGAGGTTCTTTATGGAGCAGGGAAGGACCAATGGTGTGGGTCTGGGTGGAGGGTGCATGTGTGAGTTACACACATACATACACACACATACACATACACACACACATACATACACACGTACATACACATACACATACACACACACACACACACACACACACACACATGACCAGGAGCAGGGACCTACCCCCCAAACCCTATCTGGGCCAGAGGACCGGGTGGGTCAGCACAGGAAGGAGTCAGCTGTTTGTGGAACATGCTGGCCCAGGGACCACAGAGTCATGCCTTTGCTTTCTGCTTGCCCTGTACCTGGCTGTGGCCTAGGGGAAGTGACTTCATCACTCTGAGCCTCAGTTTGCCTGTCTGCAGACTGGAGAGACACAAGAGCCCCTTTGTGGAGCCTCCAGGACACTCAGGATGCACTCAGAGCTCTGAGACGGCTGGCGGGTGTGCCTGTTACAACGCCCTTACCCCCTGGAGTCTTCACAGCACCTCCCCTCCTCCACACCCCTGCTTCCCAGTTCACAGGCGGAGGAGTAGGGGCTCAGAGAGGAGAGCTGACTTGCCCCAGACACACAGTGTTCCAGGGATGGGGCAGGCAGAGGGTGTTCCCGCTGTTGGAGACCCACAGTCTGGTTCTGGGAAAGCCAAGATGAAAATCCAGCAAATGTGCCTGAAGTTTGGGAGTGGGAAACATGAGTCAGATGCTGTATTCCGTTCACTCATTCGCTCGTTCATTTAACAAATGTTTATTGAGCACCTACTAGGTGTTGGCTCCCGTTCTAAGCACAGGGGACCCAGCAGTGGACAGAATGGGCAAAAATGCCAAAGCTCTCTATACTCCTTCATTCTGTGAGCACTGATTAAGCACCTCCTGTGTGCTGGGGGCACAGGCAGACCAAGGCCCTGCCTCACCAAGCTGATGTTCTGATGGGGAGAGAGTAAAGAAGTGGACAAATAAGGGGAAATCAGGCAGCCAGCCATCAGTGTTGTGCAGACAAAACAGTGTGAAGCCGGAGTGCAGGAGGGAGGGTGGCCTTGGGGCTTGGTCTGACTGGAGGGTCGGGAGCACCTCTGCAAAGGGACACTCACTGGACCCGCATGGTGGGAAGAGGCCCTGGGGAGAGAGGGTCCCGGGCAGAGCATGTGCAAAGGTCTGAAGGCTGGGAACAGAGGCCTGTGCGGCTGGGGTTACGAGGGAGAGAGACGGTGGAGAGACGAGGCCTGAGCCTTGCTGAGGGCCTCAGAGGTCATGTTAGGATCCTGATTTTAACCTGCATGCAAAGTGGGGTTGTGGTCCAGAGCATAGCATGATCTGATTTCCACTTTTTTTTTTTTTTTTTTGAGACGGGAGTCTCTCTCTCACCCAGGTTGGAATGCAGTGGCGCATCTCGGCTCACTGCAACCTCCGCCTCCCAGGTTCAAGCGATTCTCCTGCCTCAGCCTCCCGAGTAGCTGGGATTACAGGCATCTGCCACCATGCCCAGCTAATTTTTGTATTTTTAGTAGAGACGGCATTTTACCATGTTGGGCAGGATGGTCTTGAACTCCTGACATCAGGTGATCTGCCCACCTCGGCCTCCCAAAGTGCTGGGATTACAGGCATGAGCCACCGCTCCCAACCTGATTTCCACTTTTCAAAGATTCTTCTGAATGGTGGAGAATGGCTTGGAGAGATGAGAGATCATAATGACAGCAGCAGCAACAGTCATGGCAGCCGATGTTTACCTGGTGCTTTCTCTGCACCCGGCAGCTGTGTTGATTGCTTTCCGGGTATCTGATTGCTTTACTGTGGGGAATTGTTTAATCCCCACAGCTGCCCCCTGAAGTAGGGCTTGTGATTACTTCCTTTTGTAGGTGGAGAGGCAATGGCTGTGTTGGGCGAGGGAAAGCAGAATGAGGCCGGGTGGGTGGCGACACCGTGTCCTGCAGTGGGGAGGCGTGGGGAGGGACAGACTTGGCGGAGGGGCTGAGCTCAGCTTTGGCTGTGGGGCCGGAGGTGTGCACAGACGTCCAGGGCCCCTGGTTCCCAGGCAGGCACTGCAGGCGAGTGGAAGGGAAATGTCCCATGCAGTGGGGTGGGGCGTCTGACCCGCTGGCTTCCCCCACAGGGAGTTCAGGCACAAGACCAACATCACTTTCAACAACAACGACACCGTGTCCTTCCTCGAGTACCGCACCTTCCAGTTCCAGCCCTCCAAGTCCCACGGCTCGGAGAGCGACTACATCGTCATGCCCAACATCCTGGTCTTGGTGAGGCTGCCCTGTGGCCCACGCTGCCTCACACCCTGGCCTCGTCCCCTGTCTCTCCTCCCGCCTGCCCCTTGTGCAGAGAGCAGTCCCTGAGGTGGTCGGAGCGTGAGGACTCACGCCTGGTGGGTGGCTTTCGGCCCTGTGCTGTCTCTGCTCACCCCCAGTGGGTTCTGAGTTTCCCAGGTGGGTCCACCTGTCTTGGTTTGGAAGTCCTGGCCAAAGTACTTTTTTTTCCCTTTTCAATTTACATTTCTGAGATCTCCAAAAGGGGCTGTCTTGTTGAGGGCTGAGCCACAGGCCCACGTCTGGGACTGGGGCTGGAGTTCATTTAGCCTGAGTCCAGTGGGGTGCAAGGGGGAGAATGGGTTCTCGGGAGCACATGTGGCCTTGGCACTGGAGGAGCAGAGGGTGGTTCTGGTGTCCCAGACGCCCCACGTGGCCACTCCAGGGGCCTCCTGCACCCCAGCATTTACCTTCATGGGCTCTTTGCTGTGAGGCCCAGCTGGGGCCGAGGGAGGATGGGCCAGCCACGTCCAGCCTCTGATGCTAGTGTCCCTTCGCCTTGCAGGCTGCGGCAGTGATGATGGAGAATAAGCCCATGACCCTGAAGCTCATCATGACCTTGGCATTCACCACCCTTGGCGAACGTGCTTTCATGAACCGCACTGTGGGCGAGATCATGTGGGGCTACAAGGACCCTCTTGTGAACCTCATCAACAAGTACTTTCCAGGCATGTTCCCCTTCAAGGACGAGTTCGGATTATTTGCCGAGGTACGTGTGGCCTGGTGAGAAGCCAGAGATTCAGGCCTGTGTCCTGTCTTCCCCTCACACAGCCTGGACACTGGTCACCGGCTTGCTTTGTAGCTGGCTGGGGATCTAGTGGCTGTGGGTTGTAAGTGGCCGAGAACCTGACTCAAACCGGCTTAAATGGGGAATGTTGGGGCTTATAGAACTGAAAATGCTAGGGTTGGATTCAGGTACAGCTTGATCCAGGCTCAAATGATGTGACTGGACCTTAGCAAATGGGAGGCTTTGCTGGTTGAAGGGGGCATGGCTGCTGGGGAGTAAGATCACAAGCTGACTCTTAATCTCGACTCCTGGCAACCTGGTAGGGTCACTGACTGGGCTTTGGAGCCAACATCTCGTCCATGGAGGGTCTGACTCCCTCACCTCAGCTTTCAATGAGTCCTTGGGACTGCTCCAGCCTCAGCCATCTCTTTGGTCTCTGCTGATCAGGGTAGAGTGCTGCGGGGGGGATATCGAGGTGCTGCACGTGATAGATACTCAGTGCATTTTTGTCAAGGGTGACGGGCTCCTGTCGTGTGGGTCAATTAGCAAGTTTGGGCTAAGTGGCACGATGCTGTAAAAGCATCTTGTAAATCCTGAAGTGCTTTGCAAATGAAAGTTATTACAAAGTCCCTAGTTTAGTATAATCTACGTTTGACCGCATATAATGAAAACCTCACAGGAACAGTCTAGCGGTAGGCTGTTCAGTGTTGGTGTGGCAGCTTCATGGTCTTAAGTGATCTGGAAGCCTTCTACTGCTCTGCTCTGCCATCCTTGGTGTGTGGTTTTCATCCTCAAGATAACCTCATTGTCCAAGTTGGCTGCTAGAGTGTCAGCAATCACATCACATTCCAGGCAGCACAGCAGGAAAGAAGTGGTGGGGCTTTAGGGAGCAGATGGAGGAATTGGGGGTAAAACAGCATGTCCTAGTTTCCTCCCTCTTAGGGAGGAAGAAAACCAATGTCCACTTCCTTTCTATCGGCCAGAACTGAGTCATGTGGCCACACCTAGCTCCAGGCGAAGCTGGAAAGGTAGCCTTTTAGCTGTGTGTGCTGATGCCCTGAGTACGGTTTGCGTTTTGTTATGAAGGAGTAAGGAGAGAGTGGGCTTTGGTAGTAACTGGCAGTTTCTGATGCTCTCTGTCCATTAGAACGATCATTTAAGGATCCTGTTGGGTGAGCATTTATTAATAATAACAATAATAATGAAAATAAAGACTAGCATTTTGAGCTGTTACTGTGTCCGGGGCACCGTACCTGGCCCTTTTTGCACATGAGCCCCTTTAATGCTCCCCTTGGTAGTGGCTCTGGTTATTCTTGGCTCCACATGGGCAGGTGACAGACACACATGGGAGGCTGGGCCAGGGCTTTGTGCTGGGTCCTGCTCTGGAGGTCTGTGATGGGTGCAGCCTCTCAGTCGGGCAACCTTGGAGCTCCTCAGTGTGCTCCACCCTGCAAAGCACTTCTAGATATTTCCTTCAGTCACTCATACCACTTTGTGCTTTGCATGTCTTTGGGATTGCAAACCAGCTTCTGGGAAATGCTCTCAGAGCACCAAAGCCTGGGCCCCACTATCAAGAACCTTGATGGGTTAGGACAGGCCAGGTTTTGCTGCTGTGACAAGCAGCCCCGGAATCTCCATGGCTTAGAACAACCAAGACTTTTTCCTTTGCTTGCACTCCACGTCCAGTGTGGGTGACTGGGGCACCCGCGCTTATGGTAGTCACTTGGGGACCCAGGCCGAGGGAGGCTCTGTCTTGACACACACCTCCTTGGCTGCTATAGCAGTGCCAGAGAGCCTGGTGAAAGGTGTGTGCACAGTCCTTAAAGCATCCCCCAAGTGACATGCCACTTCTTTTTCATTGCTCAGGGAGCTGACCTGGCCATGCTTTATTTTATGCTGGAGTAGGGTGTGGTGGGGGTGATCTGCCATTCACCTGAGACGAAAGCCAGACTTTCCCGGAGTTAGGAAGGGAGGGTGGAACACTGCAGCCATGGAACCCGGGACCGTTCCTCCTAGAAAGCTCCCAAGCCTCTCGTCAGTCCCCGGACACTGGGCATGTGGCAGTGAACCAGATGCCAGGGGCCCTGTCCTTCTGGTGGAGGGGGAGGAGGGCTCAGCCCAGAATGTTCAGACCAGGCCGGCTCAATGGGAGGCCCGAGCCTTACGATGCTCTTCCCTGCTGTGTCTGTAGCTCAACAACTCCGACTCTGGGCTCTTCACGGTGTTCACGGGGGTCCAGAACATCAGCAGGATCCACCTTGTGGACAAGTGGAACGGGCTGAGCAAGGTGAGGGGCGAGAGGCGGCGAGGGCCCCCATCGCCAGGGAGAGGGGAAGGCGGGCCGGGCCGTGACTGCTCGGGAATGGCAGGGACCACAGGGCTCCCTCCTTTGTCGTGAAGAGGGTGCTGGGAGGATGAACACTCTTGGAGGTGGAGGAGGGATTTTACCTCTGGTTAAAGCTTGACCAGCCAGAGGGGCAGGTGGGGTTAGTGACTGCTCACTGAGCTCACTGAGCACCTGGCGTCTGCTGGGAACTGAGCGCTTCCTTCCTTTTGATTCTTTACTCACAAAAATGTTTTGAAGGCTGGGCATGGTGGCTCATGACTGTAATCCCAGCACTTTGGGAGGCTGAGGCGGGGGGTGGGGGGATCACCTGAGGTCAGGAGTTCGAGACCAGCCAGGCCAACATGGCAAAACCCCGTCTCTACTAAAATACAAAAAATTAGCTGGGCGTGGTGGTGCATGCCTGTAATCCCAGCTACTCATGAGCTGAGGCAGGAGAATCGCTTGAACCCGGGAGGTGAAGGTTGCAGTGAGCCAAGATCACACCATTGCACTTCAGCCTGGGTGAGAAGAGTGAAACTCAGTCTCCAAGAAAAAGAGAAGAGATTCACATTACAAAATAAAACAAGAGAGAAAGATAAGTGCCCTTAGTATCACCTCCCACCCCTACCCCTCGCCCCAGAGGACACCCACATTACCAGTTCGGGATATATTCTTCCCGTCCATTTTTACCCATGTGCACGCCTGTATGTACGCAGAGAAATATGGAATTGTTTCTTCTTTGAATATCATGAAATCATACTACGTGCATTGTTTTGCAAAACTTGCTTTTTTCACCTTCGTGACCTTTTTTCAATATGCGTGAAAATGACTGTGTGACTTCCCACTCCCCACTCCCCGTGGTAGTTACCGCAAAGACCCTGAGGGCTGGGGACAAATCGTACCCCAACCAGTGCCCAGAGTGGCAAAAATCACCATCTGCAACCGGCACTAGCCATTCACGATAGCTGGAGTTCACGTTCATCGTGGCTTGTATATTCCAATATACCATACACGTGCACGTGATTTTAAACATCCTCATCATACAGAAGATTGGAAAGTGAGCAGTTGGTTTTGTCGAGTCTGGGTCTCGCTCCCCAGAGTCAGTTAACCTGATAGGTTCTGTTTTGGGGTTGTCCGGTGGTGGCCACCATTATGATTTTAAGTAGTTTGCCTGCGTGCCGATTGTTTTCAGGAGGTGCCTGTTGACGTCTGCTCTGAGGGCTGAGCACAGCCGCGCCCCACCTCTCACCTCACCTGCTCACCGCACTTCTTTCCCAGATTCAGGCTGGAAATGTGGGTGATAGGCCCATTTTGCAGATGAAAGAACTGAGTCCCTAGCGAAGTTGCACATTCAGGGGTCTGGGAGTGGGAAGCTGTGGTGGGTATTCTCTCTGTGTGTCTACACAGCCTGCCCTCTTCCCACCATGCCAGTATTGGGAATTGAGTGGCCATGTGTGCACCAGGGCAAGTTAGGTGTGCGGCACCTGAGAGGGCTTAGTAAGGGGCCTTGGCCCTACTGAGGGGTCTAGTCTGGATGCTTCCCCCCAGGTTGACTTCTGGCATTCCGATCAATGCAACATGATCAATGGAACTTCTGGGCAAATGTGGCCGCCCTTCATGACTCCTGAGTCCTCGCTGGAGTTCTACAGTCCTGAGGCCTGCCGGTAATCACTGGGACATGGGGCCTCCTGGGTTTCCTGGGTAGCTCATGGCCAAATTCTGTGGTGTTGGCTGTGCACTTGGAAAGCATTTTGACTCATCGTGGGTTTGACTCAGTAGCCCTTGGCACCAGCTTGAATTCTCTTTGGCCACACCACCAAGAGCCAAACTCCAGCTGCCAATGCCTCTACACGGCCCAAAGAGAGGCTGCTGGTGGTGGTTTGCAGCCAGGTGGTGCTGGGCTGGGAGGAGGGGGCAGGACATGTCAAGGTCACAGGGGGCCATGAAATGGAGGCGAGAGGTGGGCTCCCTCTGGCATCTGGCTGGTGGGCCCCGTGACCATCTGGGTGCTGAGACATCAGCTGGCATTGCTTGGCCCCTTCAGGCTCAGCTCTGTGTGTCCCATGGTCCCAGTTGTGGGGTAAAGTAGACAGTGGGTGGCTCCTGCAGCCCTTTTCTGGAGGCCTTGGTGTGTCGCGTTCCATTCTGGTCACTCTGGAAAAGTCCTTTACTTGGGAATTCACTCATGTGGACATTGACTTATCTGCCCTCCCAGCAAACCCTGTGAAGCCCTACTGTGTGCCAGATGCCCGGTAGTGAGAGGGTGGGCCAAGTCTCCATTCCCCAGGAGGTTGTATCCTATCAGGGCAACTCAGACAAATGCAAAAACACTAGAGTATCAGAGAGTGACAGTGCTTTTGCTCTGTGTGGCCACTTTTTACTGTTTTAAGTTTTTACTTATTTAATTTTTTAGAGATGGGGATCTCGCTATGTTGCCCAGGCTAGACTTGAACTCCTAGCCTCAAGGGATCTTCCTGCTTCAGCCTCCCAAAGTGCTGGGATTGCAGGTGTGAGCTACCGTACCCAGCTGACTTTAAAAGCTGAATTTTAAACTTGAAGAAAAGTTGCATGAGAAATACAAGTGGCCCCCGTCTCCCCTTCACCCACGTTCACTAGCCATGTTAAGCCCCCCACCCCCTCCTCTTGCTAAGTGTCTTTTTCCTGAACCATCTGAGAGTAGGTTAGAGGCTGTATGCCCCCTTACCTCCAAATACTCAGTGGGTGTTTTTCAGAAACGAGGACATTTTCTTACATAACCATAATGCTGTTATCAAAATGAGGAAATTTGACATTGACATAATACTATTATCTAAGCTGGCACTTTCCTATAAGTCAAAATATGCAAGGCACACATGCACTTTAAAATTTTTTAGTGGCTGCATTAATACAAGTAACAAGAAATTGGTGAAATTATTTTTAATAATGTATTTTATTTGACCTCATATATCAAAAATGGGATCATTTCAAGTGTTATTGATGAGTTTGTTTTTTTTTTTTTCGCTAGCAAGTATTAGAAATCGAATGTATTTTACACTTGCATCCCAATTTGGACTCGCCCCATGTCAAGGGCGGGATGGACAGCCATGCGTGCTGAGTGGCTGCCATGGACAGAGTGGGTAGCACAGTGCATGTTCAAGTTCAGAAGTGCTTTTGAGAAAGCACAGGAGCATGAACTGATGGAGGGTGGATGGGGTGGGTGTGGGGGACGGTGCTGCCACCCGAGGAAGTGATAGCTGAACTGAGATCTGACTGAAGGGTTGAAGTCTGGTGGATGAAGATGCCAGAGGAGACTGTTCTTAGGCAGAGGGAGCAGTGATGCAAAGGGCCTGGGGCAGGAGTGAGTGTGCTTAGGAACTGCAGGGAGGCCCTGGGCACAGGAAGGTGGGGCGGGGCTGAGCAGAGCTTATGCAGGGGCTAGATAAGAACAATGAATCCTAATGGTAGGTTAGACTAGAAAGGGTCACAGATTTTCAGCAGGGGCATGATACATTCTGTTCTTTTTTTAATTTCATAACTTTCAAAAACAATTTTGTTTTTAGAGACTGGGTCTCACCATGTTCCCCAGGCTGGTCTCAAACTCCTGGGCTCAAGTGATCCTCCCACCTCGGCCTCCCAAAGTGCTGGGATTACAGGTGTGAGCCATAATGCCTGGCCTCTGTTCTTTTGTAAAACTCCATCTGGCCGTAGCTAATACATTGGCGTGGGTGGGGAGGCAGAGTTGGAGCAGAGAGGCCTGTTAGGAGGTCGCTGCAGCTACCTGGGTGAGAGATGGGGGCGGTTTGGACCCGGGAGGTGGTAGCACCCGTGGGGAGAAGTGGCTGGATCTGGGCAGCCTTCGGCAGCGCCTGGCTCTGGCCGCCGGGTCTGGGTGTCCCCTCTCACCCTGTCTGTCCCCTGCAGATCCATGAAGCTAATGTACAAGGAGTCAGGGGTGTTTGAAGGCATCCCCACCTATCGCTTCGTGGCTCCCAAAACCCTGTTTGCCAACGGATCCATCTACCCTCCCAACGAAGGCTTCTGCCCGTGCCTGGAGTCTGGAATTCAGAATGTCAGCACCTGCAGGTTCAGTACGTGCCGTCCCCTGTGCTGGGATGGCGGGAGGGTGCGAGGGTGGGGTCAGCTGAGGGTTTATCTGCCCCGTGCTGTCTGCTTAATCTCTGGCCTCTGTACTCTTGATAATTCCATTAGGCTGAAGATAACGAGGCTGCAGGAAGATAATCTGAAAAGGAAGAAATGCCAGGTCTATTAGTTGCTGCCACAATAAAGTGACATGAATTTCATGGCTTAGAACAACACACACTGGTTATCTTGCAGTTCTGTAGTTCAGAAGTCTGCGTGGGTCTCACCGCGCTCAGATCAAGGAGGCTGTGTTCCTTCTGGAGGCTCTAGGAGAATCTGCGTCTGCCTTTTCTGGCTTCTAGAGGCCCCCCTGTGTTTCTTGGCTCCTGGGCCCTTCCTCCACCTTTGAGGCCAGGAACATGGCATCCTTCTGATTACTCTGTCCTCAAATCTCTTCCTGTGCTCCCTCTTCTGCCCCCTCTCCCAGTTCTAAGGACCCTTAAGACCACATCGTGCTCTCCTAGATACCCCAGGACAATCTCCCCATCTTGTTTATTATTATTTTTTTTGAGACAGACTCTTACTCTGTTACCCAGGTTGGAGTGCGGTGGCACCATTTCAACTCACTGCAACCTCCACCTCCCAGGTTCAAGTGATCCTCCCACCTCAGCCTCCCGAGTAGCTGGGACCACAGGCGTGCGCCACCACACCTGGCTAATTTTTTGTATTTTTGGTAGAGACAGGGTTTCACCATGTTGCCCAGGCTGGTCTTGAACTCCTGATCTCAAGTGATCTGCCTGCCTTGGCCTCCCAAAGTGCTGGGATTACAGGTGTGAGCCACCACGTCCAGCCTATTTTTATTTTTTGAGACAAGGTATCACTCTGTAGCCTGGAGCTGGAGTAGAGTGGTGCGATTATAGCTCACTGCAGCCTCGACCTCATGGGCTCAGGCGATCCTCCTGCCTCAGCCTCCTGAGTAGCTGGGACCGCAGGTGTGGGCCACGATATTAGCCATGGGCTAATTTTATTTTTGTAAATTTTTTGTAGAGATGTTGTCTCACCATGTTGCCCAGACTGGTCTCAAACACCTGGCCTCAAGTGATCCACCTGCCTCTGCCTGTTAAAGCAGTGGGATTACAGGTGTGAGCCACTGTGCCCCACCCATTTTCTGGACCTTCAAGGCAGCTGCTGAGCAGGCCCAGCGCCCGTTTACCCTGTGACCTGACATAGCTATGGGTTCTGGGGCTTAGGGCATGTACGTGTCCTAAATGACATGAAATGAGGCTGGCGAGGGTCTGTGTGTTACGTAACATCCTCTTGTTCCGCAGTGTGGGTGGCTAGGCAGATGTGATGATTGCTGTTGGCGTCGTGTCCCCTGACATTGTTGGTGTGTCTCAATTGTGTGCCAGTCCCTGAGACACCCTCGCCTCAAGTTGCTCAATTTGGACCCTCAGGCGTCAGTTTGATTCCCTGTCCTCACCTGGCTCTTCCAGTGCGTCAACAAGCCCAGATGGCTTTACCTCCAGGTTGAGTCCTCACTCCTTCCTCTCTCTTGCTCCCCACCCCAACCCCCGCCTCATTGTCCAGGCCACGGACACATCCTTCCTGGTGATCCAGCCCTTTCAGTAGCCCATCCCTCAATGGAGCATTGCTGCCGTACCATCCACCCCCTAGACCATCCAGTGCGGTCACTGCTGGTCTCTTGCGGCTGTTTAAATTGACATTGATTTAAACAAAATCAAATTAAAAGGCAGTTCCTTGGTTGCACTGGCCGGAAGTTAAATGCTCATAAGCCATGTGTGTCTAGCAGCTACTGTCTTGGATAGCACAGATAGAGAATATTTCCATCATCATAGGAAGTCTGTAGCACTCCCAACAGCAGCCGAGGGATCTTTTAACAACGCAGGCCGAGTGTGGTGGTTCACGCCTGTAATCACAACCCCGTAGGGGGCCGAGGTGGGAGGATCACTTCAGGCCAAGAGTTCGAGACCAGCCTGGCAATATAGCAAGACCTCTCTCTAGCAAAAAAAAAAAAAAAAAAAAAAAAAAATTAGCTAGGCATGGTGGTGCATGCCTGCAGTCCTAGCTACGTGGAAGGCTGGGGTGGAAGGACGGCCTAAGCCCAGAGGTCAAGGCTGCAGTGAGCTGTGATCACCCCACTGCATTCCAGCCTGGGCAACAGAGGAAGACCCATCTCGAAAAAAATGCAGATTGCCACCATACTCTTAAAATGTCTGGCAGCTCTGTCTGCATTCATAGTGAAGTCCAAACTCCCACCATGGACCTGGGCCCTGCAGGATCCAGCCCCTACCAGCCTCTCTGAAGGATCCAGCCCCACCAGCCTCTCTGACTCCATTTCTCCCTACACATCCCCTGTTCATTATTCTCCAGCCCTGATGCCTTCGCCCTCTTTCTAAAATATACCGAGGTCAGTGCTGCCTCAGGGCCTTTGCATGGGCTGCTTCCCCTGCTTGGAGAGCTCTTTGTCTGGACTTCTGAGTGGATCATCCCTCACCTTCTTTTGGTCTGCATGCAAATGCCACCTCCTCCGGGAGGCCTCCTCTGAGTTCCTGTTCTAAAGTTGCCCCGTCTCCCAACTGCTGCTCCCTGTGGCTTCCTCTTCTTGTCTTCTTGGTGCTCATTGCTCCCTGAACTCATGCACTGTGGATTTTATTCATTGCCCCTTCCATTCACTGTCATCCCTGCAGGCAGGACCCCAAGCTCCTCTTCTTGGTTTTATTCTTAGCTTCTAGAACTGTGCCCCGAATGTAATGGGTACTTATACAGTATTTGAATATAGGGATGGTGAGTGCGTTCTGTACTTAGGAAATCGAGGCCCAATGCTGGATGCGACCAAGGTCACAGGGTTGGTAGGACCGGAAGCGGCCCTCTATTTGACTGTGTCTTGCCTTCTGGGAGCCTTTTTGGTTGAAGCCCCGTCCTCCAGCTGGAGATGGCGACTCTAAAGGACTGGTCTGCAACAGGGGTCAGGAGGAGGGACTGTCAATAGATTGGATGCTTTCCCTCATTTCAGGCAGAATGGAGCAACCTATGAGCGAATGGTTTGGAGCTGGGGCCTGGGATGCCCGCTGCTGTCTCCTGGTCCTGTCTGGCCCCCCTGGGCATTGGCCTCTGCTTGCTTCCTTCTTTGCTGGTATCGGCGGGGATTTCTGCTCGTAAGGTTGAGGATGTTACACACCCAATAGGTGTGCTACAGCAACTGTCGCAAGTGGCAGATGCTGGACTCCACTTGATTTAGGCCAAAAGGGCACTTCTTGGTTTGCGTAATGAAAAATTCCAGGGCAGATCTCTGCATTAGGCACAAATCCAGAACTTAGATGTTGTCTGGAAGCTGCCTCTGCCAAGTCCCAGCTCAGTTTTCTGCTGGACTGGCTTTGCTGCCAAGCAGGCTCTCCCTCCTGGCTGCCTGTGGAGGCTCCAGGCTCACCTCCGCCCAGCTGCGAGTCCTGCAGGAAGGGGGCCACCTGTGTTTCCTTCACTCCAGCAGAAGTTCCAGGGTTTGCTCTAATTGGTCTGCCTGGCTCCCATGCCCAGCTGTAAACCAATCACGGTAGCCGAGGTGGACTGTGCTGATTGGCCAGGCTTGTGTCACATGGTCAGCTGGCTCCTGGGTGGGCCGGCCCCACTCCAAGCACAAGGCTTAAGTAGGGGTGTAGGTACCAGGAGGAGGGGGGAAACGACATGCCCATCCCCTCCAAGGGTGTGGGATGAGGTGTGCCCTGCCTTCTCTTAGCACATCTGCCGAAATAATTTCAAAAGCGCAAGGGAATTTTAAAATACTTATTTAAATAAAGTTTTTTCTTTTCTTTATTTATATTTTTGAGACAGGGTTTCTCTGTTGCCCAGGCTCAAGTGCAGTGGTGCAATCACAGCTCACAGCAGCCTTGACCTCCTGGGCACCAATGATTCTCCCACCTCAGCCTCCCAGGTAGCTGGGAGCACAGGTACACACCACCATACCCGGCTAATTTATCTTATTTAATTTTTTTTTTTTTTTTTTTTTTTTGTGGAGATGCGGTTGTGCCGTCTTGCCTGGGCTTAGTTTTTGCTTCTAAATAAAATATACATAGATACAAAGAAGTTCCCAGATGACTCATGCAGTTTTTGGGGTTTTTTGCTTTGTTTTTTGAGACAGGGTATCACTGTCGCCCAGGCTGGAGTACAGTGGTGCCATCATAGCTCACAGCAGTCTGACCTCCATCACTCAACTGATCCTCTCACCCCAGCCTCCTGAGTAGCTGGGACTGCAAGCGGTTGCTACCATGCCCAGCTAATTTTTAAATTTTCTTTAGAGCGGGGTCTCACCATATTGCCCAGGCTAGTCTTGAAGTCCTGGGCTCAAGCGATCCTCCCGCCCAAAGCGCTGGGATTACAGGCATGAACCGCTGCGCCTGGCTGACACGTGCAGTTTGAAACTTCACAAAGTCAACGCACCCGGTGGCCAGCACCCTGACTGAGAAACGGACACAATAGGCCCTGGATGCCACTCGCGCTCCTCCCCCCGCCCTGGCGTCCAGCCCCAGAGCTCAGCTGGTTTGCGTCTTCACGTGAATGGACCCATAAAGCTAGACTCCTTTTCCGGCCCGTGCACCCCTTAGCACCCTGGTGCGATTCGTCCGTGACGTTGTGGGTGGTCGCAGCTCCTCCTCTCCATTGCTGTGTGGTGTTCCATCATGGGCGCCACCTCCATCTTCTCCTTCCATTGCTCCTGGGCATCCAAGTTCCTATTTTTTGACCATGACCGTGGTGCACACGTGTCGTTTGGTGCACCTGTGTCTGTGTTTCTGTGGCATGTTATCTAAAGAGTAAAGGTACCATGCCTTTGCCTTTCTGGGCCTTGAAATCTGTTGGACTCAGACAACTCCCTCTCAAACCTCCCTGTGGCGAGAGGGCATCGGACTTGCCTCACAGAGCCAACTAATTATCATCCGTGGCAATCCTGGGCAATTATGTCTGGCTAGATATGCCATAAAGCTATAAATTAATTATCGCTTACAGCTGGGAAGATCTCTCTCGGCGTGTTTGGTAATAAAATTGGAAGAAACACATGCGTGGGATCGTGCAGGCTCGGCCTCTGAAGCAAGGGCGGGGGCTGGCAAGTTGTTCCATCCCACCTTGGTCTCCATCTGGGGCTGTGGGTAGGCCAGGGCTTGGTTGAGATTCCTCCAGAGTCTGGCTCCGTGGCTGCCGCCTCCACGGAGGAGGCATGAGAGGCAGCGTTTTCCAAATTGTGGAGGACACTGTCCCTGCGGGTGCTTGGGATGACTCCAGAAGGTCCAAGGAGGTGAGAGTGAGCTTCTGGGTCCATCCTCTTTTCCTCCTTGCCATCACGTGCAGGAGAAGGTCTCTGTTGGTGTTGAGAGGACTTGAAGAGCGTTCCACACTCATCAGCCTTTTTTGTTTTTTTTTTCTTTCAATAGAAAAACAGCAGGGCTCCCAGTTAAAGCCGCGTGCAGTAACAGGTTCTAGTTAGAACTTACAGCATTATTATTTTCCGCGGTATTTTTAAAATATGTCCTTTTTTTTTTTTTTTTTGAGGCAGAGTTTCACTCTTGTTGCCCAGGCTGGAGTGCAATGGCACAATCTCGGCTCACCACAACCTCTGCCTCCTGGGTTCAAGCGATTCTCCTGCCTCAGCCCCCCGAGTAGCTGGGATTACAGGTGTGCACCACCAGGCCTGGCTAATTTTGTATTTTTAGTAGAGACGGGGTTTCTCCATATTGGTCAGGCTGGTCGCGAACTCCCAACCTCAATTGGTCCACCCGCCTCGGCTTCCTAAAGTGCTGGGATTACAGGCGTGAGCCACCGCGCCCGGCCTTTTTTTTTTTTTTTTGAGACAGTCTTGCTCTGTTGCCGAGGCTGGAGTGCATTGGTGTAGTCTTGGCTTACTGCAACCTTCGGAAACTATCGTCCAGGCTGGAGTGCAGTGATGCAATCTCAGCTCCCTGCAGCCTCCGCAACCTCTGCCTCCCAGGTTCAAGCAATTCTCCTGCCTCAGCCTCCCGAGTAGCTGGGATTACAGGCGCATACCATGCTCAGCTAATTTTTGTATTTTTAGTAGAAACGGGGTCTCACCATGTCCAGGCTGGTCTTGAACTTCTGACCTCAGGTGATCCACCTGCCTCGGCCTCCCAAAGTGCTGGGATTATAGGTGTGAGCCACAGTGCCCGGCCCAAATATGTACTTTCTAATTGCAGCAAGTGTTCGCACAGCTGTAAAGCTTCCCTTTAAAATACAGAGACTTAAGGAAGGCACTGGCAGCTGGTTGAGAGCAGCACATTATATAACAGTGCGGGGGGCATTCAGATGTGATGAAATTGAAACGGTGTTGGCATGAATGATGCTTGAGAAACCTTAAGGGCAGGGATGCACAAGGACTAAGAAAGAGGAAGTCCGACATCGATAATCCCAGCTTTTATTTCAAACCAGTGCCTGGCTTTGCTAAGAAAAGCAGAGATACTTTAGAAGTGTGAGGTTGTGAGATGCATGTGAGCATGATTGCCGGTCACCTGGCCAGCAGTGAGGGATGGCTGATACTTTGTGGGAAGGAGACTGTGTGAGTTTGATGAGGGTTTTTTTTTTTTTTTTTTTTTTTTTTTTTGAGACGGAGTTTTGCTCTTTCGTCCAGGCTGGAGTGCAGTGGCGTGATTTCAGCTCACCGCATCCTCTGCCTTATGGTTTCAAGCGATTCTCCTGCCTCAGCCTCCTGAATAGCTGGGACTACAGGTGCCCGCCACCGCGCCCGTCTAATTTTTGTATTTTTAGTAGAGACGGGGTTTCACCATGTTGGCCAGGCTGCTCTCAAATTCCTGACCTCAAGATCTGCCCGCCTTAGCCTCCCAAAGTGTTGAGATTACAGATGTGAGCCACTGCGCCTGGCCTTTTTTTTTGGAACGAAGTTTCGCTCTCATTGCCCAGGCTGGTACACAATGGCACAATCTCAATTCACTGCAACCTCTGCCTCCTGGGTTCAAGTGATTCTCCTGCCTCAGCCTCCTGAGTAGCTGGGATTACAGGCGCCCACCACCACCCCCAGCTAATTTTTGTATATTTAGTAGAGACGGGGTTTCACCATGTTGACCAGGCTGGTCTTGAACTTCTGACCTCAGGTGATCCACCTGCCTCGGCCTCCCAAAGTGCTGGGATTATAGGTGTGAGCCACCGCACCTGGCCTCTGATTCGGTTTTTTTTTTGTTTTTTTTTCCTTTCTTATTGAGGCAAAATTCTTGTAACATAAAATTAACCATTTTAAAGTGAACGATTCGGTGGCATTTAGCAGGGTCACAAGGTTGTGCAGCCATCACCTGTATCTCGTTCCAGAACATTTCTGTCACCCCAAAATGAGACCCAGACTCATCAGAAGTCACTCCCCGCCCCCACCCCCAGCCCCTGGTCACCACCCGTCAGCTCTGTCTGTGGATTAGCGCCATCAGGATCCTCGTGAGCTTTTTTTAAAAAAATTGTTTTTCTTTTGAGACAGGATCTTGCTCTGTTGCCCAGGCTGGAGTGCAGTGGCACGGTCACGGCTCACTGCAGCCTCAACCTGTGAGCTCAGGCAATTTTCCTGCCTCAGCCTCCTGAGTAGCTGGGACTACATGCACGTGCCACCATGCCCGGCTAATTTTTATAGAGATGGGGTCTTACCATATTGTCCAGGCTGGTCTCCAATTCCTGGGTGCAAGTCATCTGCCTGCTGAGGCCTCCCAAAGTGTTGGGATTACAGGCGTAAGCCATGGCACCTGGCCCTCGTGAGCTTTCGAGAGAGGCCCTCTCGCTGTTCCTTGTTAACTTGTCCTTCAGGCCTGGTGTCCATTGTCCCGCGGGTGAGCTGGTGTTTGCCTGGTTTGGTTGGTCAGTGGCGAGGTTGAGCTCACGTTTGTAGCAGGTGTGTCTACAGGGACACACTCCTGTGGACGCAGGGAGATCTGGCCACAGGTGCGTACACCTGAGCTCCGATCATTGCTGCGTGGACTGCAGGGGACAGTGTGGGCTGCTTGGCTTGTGCTCAAGACTCCCCTCCCCACACCCAAGTTCAAATCTGGTGTCCCTTTTCCATTCCTGCCTCTCTAGCACCCTTGTGCACCATGCATTCCCCCTCCCCGCGCTTGCTTCTGCCTTCCCTTCCACCTGGAATGCGCTTCCCAGGCGTCCTTCACCTGGCTCCTGTGAAGAGGCTTCTTCCTTCCTTTGGTCTCTCCTGTCAGAATCAGTGGCTCCTGCCTCACCCCTTCTCTGGCGCAGAGCTTGTCCCTCATCGTAGGGCCTGGGGCTTTTTACAGAATGGAGGAAGGGATCCTGTCTGGTTATCTTGTCATTGCCACAGGGGTGCTCTGCAGACCGCAGCTCTGTGCAGACCTCTGGCCTGGCAGGACCTGCCAATACACTGTCCTTGTCTGATGTCCCCTCCCTGCCCCTCTTCTAGGTGCCCCCTTGTTTCTCTCCCATCCTCACTTCCTCAACGCCGACCCGGTTCTGGCAGAAGCGGTGACTGGCCTGCACCCTAACCAGGAGGCACACTCCTTGTTCCTGGACATCCACCCGGTGAGCCCCTGCCATCCTCTGTGGGGGGTGGGCGATTCCTGGTTGGAGCACACCTGGCTGCCTCCTCTCTCCCCAAGCACAGAGCTGCTGTGGGCTGGGGGTGGTGGGAAGCCTGGCTTCTAGAATCTCGAGCCACCAAAATTCCTTACTTCACCCCGACTCCATAGTTCAAGGTAGTTCGAGGGTTTTATATCCCTGTACTGGGTTCTATAAATGGCCCTAAGACAGTAAATTAATTAGAACTTATCAGCTGGGATGTCTCCTACATGTGAGCTGGAGGCAGCCCTCTGGATGTGTCAAGATACCATAAAGATCTTCAGGTACCAAGAAGAGCCTGGAATATCTTGCAGATAAATCACACAGGGAATTTGTCCCGTGTGAAGTTCTGTCTACAAGCAGGGAGCTGGACATGTGGCCCTCCCAAGGACATGCCTTCAGCCTGTGGCCTCTTCTCTCGGCACCTCTGTTCTCTGTAAAATATGCCCAGTTGGACTTGGTGGCTGCTACCATTGATTCAGAAATCTGTGGTTTTGTTTCCTGGGTGGGCACTTGTGGTCTCTCCCATGGGAGAAAACCTTTAACAAAATTATTATTGTTATTATGATTTGTGAGACAGGGTCTCATTCTGTTGCCCAGGCTGGGGTGCAGAGGCATGATCATGGCCACTGCAGCCTCGACCTCCCTGGGTTCAGGTGATCCTCCCACCTCAGCCTCCCTAGTAGCCGGGACTACAGACTGTGCCACCATGCCCGGCTGATTTTTATATTTTTTGTAGAGACGCGGTTTCGCCGTGTTGCCCATGGTCTCGAACTCTTGGGCTCAGGTGATCCTCCTGTCTTGGCCTCCCACAGTACTGGGATTACAGGCATGAACCACTGTGCCCAGCCAAAATTAATTTTCTAAATTGAAAAAGAAAAGCTGTCTATTTTTGAGGTGTACAACATGATGTTATGATGTATGTATATACCTTGTGGAATGCCTAAATCAAGCCAATTAACATATGCATTACCTCACATACTGATGATGAATTGGTGGTGTGAACATTTAAAATCTACCGTCAGCAACTTTCAAGCATACAATACATTGCTATTCACTATATAGTCACTGTGTTGTATTGTAGAGTACAATGCAGTGACTATTGCTCTATTTCCCAGTAGATTTCCTAAACTTACTCCTCCTGTCTAACTGAAATTTTGTATCCTTTGACAGACTTCCCTCTCCCTGCCCCTGGTAGCCAGTGTTCCACCCTCTGCTTCCATGAATTCAACTTTTTTTTTTTTTTTTTTTGAGACAGAGTCTTGCTCTGTCGCCCAGGCTGGAGTGCAGTGGCGCAATCTGGCTCACTGCAAGCTCCGCCTCCCGGGTTCACGCGATTCTCCTGCCTCAGCCTCTCCGAGTAGCTGGGACTACAGGCGCCGCCACCACGCCCGGCTAATTTTTTGTATTTTTAGTAGAGACGGGGTTTCACAGTGGTCCCGATCTCCTGACCTCGTGATCCGCCCGCCTCGGCCTCCCAAAGTGCTGGGATTACAAGCGTGAGCCACCGCGCCCGGCCTTTTTTTTTTTTTTTTTTTTGAGATGGAGTTTCACTCTGGTTACCCAGGTTGGAGTGCAGTGGCAGGATCTCGGCTCACTGCAACCTCCGCCTCCCAGGTTCAAGCAATTCTCCCTGCCTCAGCCTCTCAAGTAGCTGGGATTACAGGCACACACCAACACACCCGGCTAATTTTTGTATTTTTAGTAGACACAGGGTTTTACCACGTTGGCCACGCTGGTCTCGAACTCGTGATCTCAGGTGATCCACCCGCCTCGGACTCCCAAGTTGCTGGGATTATAGGTGTGAGCCACTGTGCCTGACCTGAATTCAACTTTTTTAGTTTCCACATACAAGTGAGGTCATGCAGTATTTGCCTTCCTGTGCCTGGCCTATTTTACTTAGCGTAGTGTCCCCAGGTTCATCGTGTTGTCACAAATAACAGGATTTCCCTGTTTTTATTTTTATTTATTTACTTTTCGAGACAGAGTCTTGCTGTGTCACCCAGGCTGGAGTGCAGTGGCATGATCGTGGCTCCCTGCAACTTCCGCCTCCCGGGTTCAAGCGATTCTCCTGCCTCAGCCTCCAGACTAGCTGGGATTAAAGGCACACACCACCACGCCTGGCTAATTTTTGTATTTTTAGTAGAGACGGGATTTCAGCATCTTGGCCAAGCTGGTCTGGAACTCCTGGCCTCAAGTGATCCACCCACCTCGGCCTCCCAGAGTGCTGGGATTCCAGGCGTGAGCCGCTGCGCCCAGCTGGATTTCCCTCTTTTTAAACGCTGAACAGTATCCCACCGTGTGTGCACCTGTGTGCACCAGGTTTGTGGTGCCCATTCATTCACTGATGGACACTTCGCTTGATTCCGTATCTTGGCCGCAGCACACATGGGAGTGCCCCTGTCTCTTTGACAGACTGATTTCATTTCCTCTGGGCAGATGCCCGGCAGTGGGATCACTGATCCGATGGTAGTTCTGGTTTTCGTTGTCTGAGGAAGCTCCATACGTTTGCCACAATGCTGCGTGCCTCAGGCCCTTCCCGAAGCTCCACGGCGGATGCTGTTCTGCACCATTTTTCTTTGTCCTCCCAAGCCTCCTTAGCCACTGACTAGACCCTCTCGGCCCCAGCCCCAGCCCTGGTCTCTGCCTTCTCTCTTTTAATTAATTCCTCCTCCGGCCTCTCTTGCTCTGCTGGCTTCCGGAGAATTCCACCATGAACACAGTCTCCTGTGTGCTCTCAGTGGTCACTTTCCTTTCAGGGCACGGATTTTCTTTTTTCCCCCTCACATCAAGAAAGAAGGGGTTAAGTTTGGGAGCCCAGAGAGAGCAAACAGCTGTTCTGCCACAGCCGCTTTAGCTGCTGCGTGCAATTCTACCTCCAGACCAGCTTGAGGCTGACAGGGAGAGGAAGTGGCCTTTATTTCTTTGTTTTTTTGAGCTGGGCACGTTGGGGAGGGGGATCATGAGATCAGCTTGCTGCCTGTTGGCCATTAGCCTTGAAAACCGAGCGCGTGTTGGAAGCTGCTTCCGTGTGGCCACTTTTCTGCTCCTGAAACTGGGGGAGGGCATGCGGACGGGGGACTCAACAGGACGCCGCTTATGGTGGTATCACAGCTAAGACTTATTACAATGACAGAATTCAAAGCAAAATTAGCAAAGGGAAAAAGCACCTTGGGTGAAGTCAGGGGAGGCCAGGCTGGAGCTTCCAGAGTCCTCTTCCAGGGGAGTCCTACAGGATGCACTTAATGTCTTCAGCAATGAGTTGTGACAACATGTAGGAGATGTTGTCTAGCAGGGAAGCTCATTAGAAATTCAGTGCCCACAGTGTTTTGCTAGGGGCCGGTTACGTGGGCACCTCTGCCTGGCAGGTCCCAAAATTCTAGACTCTGGGAAGGAAGGCAGGTGCTGAACACGAACCATATTGTTTGTACAAATAATTTCGGCCCAGTGTGAACTACTCTCATCGGTTAGAGGATGGTGGGGACCCTCCTGAAATCTGGGTTCCCAGATGCCAGCAGAATTCCTAAGGAGAGCAGCTTTGGGCCTGCGGTGTGAACTCTGTTCTACTCACGGGTAATCTCATGCCCATCCCACCAGGCTCTCGAGGGCAAGCACTCCCCAGTCGTGGGCGTAAGTGAGGCCTTTGATGAGCTCTTCTTTGCCACAGGGGCCTGGAAGGGCGTCAGCATGCTGGGCCATAATGAAGAAAACATCCTTTCCCTACAGTGTACGTGATAATAACCCAGGCATTTATGGCTCCGAGTGTGGCTATCCTGCAAACCTTACTTTTGCTCTTGCAAAAATTCTGTCAGGTGGGGAGAGTTCTCCCTGTTTTACAGATGAGGAAGCGACTCTCAGTTAAGAAGCACCAACTGCAGTTCTCTGACCTCAAGTCTAGTTTTATTTCCACTATCATTTCCTGACTTCATTCTGGAACCACCTTCCTGTTGTTTTTCATGACACATGTGTGTCACTTCTGTTATTTACTTAAAAAAAAAAAAGTATCATTAAAAAAAAGAGTTGGGTGTAGTGGCTCATGGCTGTAATTCCAGTGCTTTGGGAGGCTGAGGCAGGAAGATCACTTGAGGCTAGGAGTTTGACGCCAGCCTGGGCAACATAGTGAAACTCTGTCTCTACAAAAATAGTAATGATAAATAGGCTGGGTGTGGTGGCTCACGCCTGTAATCCCACTTTGGGAGGCCAAGGTGGGCAGATCGCTTGCTGCCAGGAGTTTGAGACCAGTCTGGTCAACATGGTGAAACCCTGTCTTTACTAAAAATACAAAAATTAGCCAAGTGTGGTGGTGCACACCTGTAGTCCCAGCTACTGGGGAGGCTGAGGCAGGACAATCGCTTGAACTCAGGAGGCAGAGGTTGCCTGCACTCCAGCCTAGATGACTGAGGGAGACTCTGTCTCAAAAAGAAATAAAAATAAAAATAAATTTCTGCACAAGGGAAGCTTTTTCTTACTACCTCAAATAGGAAATTACAAAATTCTCCAAAAAAAGAAGACAACCATAAAAATGAACAGGGAAAAAAATATTAGGCTCTATGTAAAATATTGTTGTCTGTCAGCAGGGGTGAACCTGGGGCCATCTCTCAGCACCATTGTTAGAAGTGGAGATTTTGTGTAGTTGTATTAGAGGGGTATTAAAGACCATGCAAACATCTGGCTGAGACCTACTCTTCAAAATGATCAGGAGGAGTTGGGAGTGAATTGAGAAGGGACTTTTGTCTGTTTTATTGAATGTGGAGGTTGAGAGGGAGCATGGACAAATTGCCATTCTGCACTTTGGGAAACGCTGTCTTAGGAGTACAGGTGAAAGTGATTAGGTGTTTTCCACCCTGAGACAGGCTTGCTTTATAGAAGGAACCTCTTTGAGGCTGTGGACATAACTGTGTGGGAAGCACTTCTTTCCCTATAAGGGGTTAGAACCGGGAGAGGAGATCCCAGTGCACCTGCCCAGCATTTCTAGAACTGTGGACCCCCCCAGCCTGTGGCTTGTTTTAGGTAAGATACAAGCAAGCTCCACTGGGCAGTTAGCTGGGATGCCCACCCTCTTGACTGGGACGAGGGAGAGGAGGGTTGATGGTGTCCCTGGAGCTTGGGGGTGGCCAGTCTTCTCACTGTGTTTGTTGCCGCAGGTCACGGGAATCCCCATGAACTGCTCTGTGAAACTGCAGCTGAGCCTCTACATGAAATCTGTCGCAGGCATTGGGTGAGTGGGGACTGGGAGCTGGGGCTGCAATTGCTCATTGAGAGATTAGGGGCTCAGTGCTCCAGTGGTCCCAGACTCCAGTGACATACTTCAGGAACCAGGGCATGGGGAGGGGAGAGGGTCCTGTTGGGGGTGGAATCCAGTCCCTGCTGATCTTCTCCCTCAGGGGTCTTGGTTTTGAGCCAGGTCCTGACCTGCATCCTGATATTCCTTTCCCAGAATGCCACTTTTCTTTCTCTTTTTTGTTTTGTTTTGTTTGAGATGGAGTCTCACTCTTGTTGCCCAGGCTGGAGTGCAAGGGTGGGATATTGGCTCACCGCAACCTCCGCCTCCTAGGTTCAAGCGATTCTCCTGACTCAGCCTCCTGAGTAGCTGGGATTACAGGCGTGTGCCACCACGCCTGGCTAATTTTGTATTTTTGGTAGAGATGGGGTTTCACCATGTTGGTCAGGCTGGTCTCAAACTCCTGGCCTCAAGTGATCCACCCGCCTGGGCCTCCCAGCGTGCTGGGATTGCAGGCGTGAGCTACCACGCCCGGCCTCCACTTTTCTTTTTTAACATTCACCCCCTCCCCGCCAGTTAGCCAGAGCTTCAATCCAAGCTGTTTCCTACGCGACAGAGTGGCAGAAATGAAAGCCTGGCAAAACCAAACGTTTGAAAATGGAAACTTACCAAACAGCATTCTTAAGTTTCACTATTCATTTTACAAGAATTTTTCAAGCACTGATTTCCTCTTTTTGATTTTTAAAGTAAAACAGCTTTATGGAAATATAATTCACGTACCATAAAACTCACCCCTTTAAAATGCACAGTTCAAAATAACCCCCCCCCAATAAAATGCACAATTCAGTGATTTGTAGTATATTCACAGAATTGTGTGTCTATCACCACAATCAATTTTGGAACATTTTCATCACCTCCAAAAGAAACCCCACACTCATTAACACTCACTTCCCTGTCCCCTCAGACCCAGGCAACCACTCATCCACTTCCTGTCTCTGTGGACTTGCCTATTCTGGGCATTTCATATAAATGGAATCACACACTATGTGGTCATTTAGGATCATGTTTTCAAGGTTCATCCATGTCGTAGCATGGATCAGTATATTTTATGGCTGGATAATATTCCATTGTCTGGATAGATCACATTTATTTATCGGTTGATGGACGTTTGAGTTGTTTCTACGCCTTGGCCATTATGCATAATGCAGCTGTAAATGTTCCTGTGTCAGTCCCAGTGTGGACATCTGTTCTCATTTTCCTTAGGTATGTACCGAGGGGTGGAATCGCTGGGTCCTATGTTAACTCTTTGTTTAACCGTTTGAGGAACGGTCAGACTTTTGCACAGCCTCTGCCCCATCCCCATTCTTAGCAGCAGTGCAGCAGGGTTCCAGTTCTTCCCCACGCGCACCAGCACTTGCTATAACATTACACGTTGCTAGAACTTGGTGAGGGATTATACTGATTTGTTGCTATGTCAGCGTCTGTACTTCTTAGCATATCTGAAATAGTTTCGTTAAAAAAAAATTCTCTTAGAAAAATCCCTGGGTTGCAGGAATGTGAGCATCTATTCAGCTTTGTCAAATGCCTCTCGGCTGGAAAGAATAACACTTTGTCAGAGCACGGCAGCGAGTAATAACTGTCAGCTTGCTTCCTTCATCCCGCCCTTGCATTTTATTTTTATATTTTGAGGCCACTTAGGGAAGTTGTTCTTGATGGATTTGTGGGTAGGGAAACAGCCCCAGGCACGGAAGAGGCGTCTGCAGCCCAAGTCCTCCCTCTGGTTCCACCGCATGGCACCTGGGCTGCTAAATGGGATGCAAATGGGGCCAAGTGGGTGACCCAGATAGAAGAGGCAACCTGTGGCCGAGGATACAGCCCCTTGCCAGCACCAGCTGATTGTAGCCCCATGGAAATGCGGACTCAGTGTGGCCACATCCTCTGCATTTTTCAAAAGGACCTCCAAATCTGACTTTTAACAGGAGCTCTGTCAATTTTTACTTATTGGCAGGTAATTCACATTCTTTTTTTTTTTTTTTTTTTTTGAGACGAAGTCTTGCTGTGTCACCCAGGCCAGAGTGCAGTGGCATGATCTCAGCTCACTGCAACCTCTGCCTCCCAGGTTCCAGCGATTCTCTTGCCTCAGCCTCTCAAGTAGCTGGGATTACAGGCGCTCACCAGTACACCCAGCCAATTTTTGTATTTTTAGTGGAGACAGGATTTCACCATGTTGGCCAGGCTGTTCTCGAACTTGTGACCTCAGGTGATCCGCCTCCCAGAGTGCTGGGATTACAGGCATGAGCCCTGTGCTGGGCCTAATTCACATTCTTAACAAACAGTTCACGCGGGCAGCTGGATTGTGCCTGCCAGTGACCTGTGGACCAGTCACCCAACCTCTCTGGGCTGCACAGCTGCTGACCTCCCTGTGGACTGGGAACAAGGCACTCCAGGAAAGTGGTCTCAACAGCAGATATGGAGGGCCACGAGGGATGGCCCTGGGAAAAGTTTAGAGACACAGCTGCCGGGAAGCAGAGCTGTCTCGTGACCTGTTGGGGAAGCTTCTGTGCTCCTTGCTCGCTAGGTAAAGGCAGTGGGGTTGCATGTTACTTGCATACAATTCCCATTGCTTCTTACAAAGTCTTTCAGAGAAAAGCAGCCAAAGTGAATGGTACCGTCTGTTGTTCTCCCATCGTGTTTCGTCCTCTGTAGGGTGACAGTGTGAGCCCATTTCACTGTGCAATACTCTACTTAACAAGTGGCCCGAGAGACCTCCAATAATTGTGATTGGGGGATTTAAGCCTTTTTTTTTTTTTTTTTAAGACAGATCTTGCTCTTGTCGCCCAGGCTGGAGTGCAATGGCACGATTTTGGCTCACTACAACTTCTGACTCGGGTTCAAGCGATTCTCCTGCCTCAGCCTCCTGAGTAGCTGGGATTACAGGTGCCCGCCACCACGCCCAGCAAATTTTTGTATTTTTTGTAGAGACGGGGTTTCACTGTGTTGGCCAGGCTGGTCTCAAACTCCTGACCTCAGGTGATCACCTGCCTCGGCCTCCCAAAGTGCTGGGATTACAGGCGTGAGCCACCACTCCCGGCCTGTGATTGGGATATTTGAGCCTTTTGTGCTGACTTTGGTCACTGCCCCTCAGTGACTTCCATCTCCCCTCCCTACTGCTGCGCATGGCAAAGTGACAGAATATTTGTGTGTCCATTTCTTTGCTGGGATTTAACAATTATAACAACAACAATAATAAATGTGCCAAGCACTTTTGTATGCCGGGTAGTTTTCTAAGCACTTTACATGTATTACTGCATTTAATCCTCCCTAGAGTCCTAGGAGGAGTTACATTATAATATCTCCCTTATACAGAAGGGACACAGAGAGGCTCAGTAGCATGCCCAAGGTCACAGAGCTCATAAGTGGCTGTGTCAGGGGTCGCCAAGGCCACTGCAGGCTCAATGATTTGCTGGGAAGCCTCAGGACGAAGCATATGGTTGTACACATGGCTATGATTTATTACGGTAAAAGGATTCAAAGCAAATCAGCAAAGGGAAAAGCCACACGGAGCCAAGTCCAGAGGAAAGCAGGTGCCAGTTTCCAGAGCCCTCTCCCAGGGGAGTCACCCAATTCTTGCTGCAAGGAGTTGTGACAACCCACGTGACATGTCGTCTGCCAGGGAAGCCCGCTAGAGAGACTGAGTGCCCAGGGTTTTTACTAGGGGCTGGTCACATGGCCACCCTCTGCCTGGCAGGTACCAAAATTCCAGACCCTTAGAAGGCAAGCTGGTGGTCAGTATAAATCACATTACTTGTACAGATCGCTCAGGCACAGTGAGCCATCCTTGTCAGTTGGGGAGCAGTGGGAAGCCTCCCGAATCCAGGCTCCCAGACGCCAGCTCCGGGCCAGCCTTGCCAGCAGCCGGTGTGGGGTGGAAGGGCTCAGGCCTGCCACGTGAGTACGTGCCTGCACAGCGGCCCAGGTGGGATTCAAACCCAGGCAGCAAGGCTTGAGTGTGCGCCATTAACCACCTCGCCACACTGCCTTTTCTGCTAGACACCTGTTGTGGGGGGGTCTGTGCGGGGCAAATGGTGAGCCAGCCCACCCTGCTGCTCCATACTGGCTGTATTCATTTCCTTTTGCTGCTGTCACAATTTTGCCACAAATGTCGTGGCGCACTTTTAAAAACCATCTTGCAGTGTTGGGGGTCTGAAGTCTGAAAGGGACACAACAAGGCTAAGATCAAGGTATCGGCAGGCCTTGTTCCTCCTGGAGGCTCTAGGGGAGAACGTGTGCCTTGCCGTTTACAGCTTCTAGAAGCTGCCTACCTTCCTTAGCTCATGACCTTAATCCTGGCCCTCCCTGTTTTGTTGTTGTTGTTGAGACACCGTCTCGCTCTGTCATCTAGACTGGAGTACAGTGGCATGATCTATAGTTCACTGCAGCCTCGACCACCTGGGCTTAGGCGATCCTCCCACCTCAGCCTCCTGAGTAGCTGGGACTACAGGCATATGCCACCATACCCTGCTAATTTTTGTGTTTTTTTGTAGAGGCGGGGGTCTCACTATGTTGCCCAGGCTGGTCTTGAACTTCTGGGCTCAAGTGATCCTCCTACCTCAGCCTCCCAAAGTGCTGGGATTACAGGCATGAACCACTGCACTTGGCCTTTCCCTCTTTAAAGCCAGCAGCGTAGCATTGTCCAATTTCTCTCTGCCTCTAACCTCCTGCTTCCCTCTTTTTTTTTTTTTGAGACGGAGTCTCACTCTGTCACCAGGCTGGAGTGCAATGGCGTGATCTTCGCTCACTGCAACCTCTGACTCCCTGGTTCAAGCGATTCTCCTGCCTCAGCCTCCCGAGTAGCTGGGATTATAGGCATGTGCCATCATGTCCGGCCAATTTTTATATTTTTAGTAGAGACGGGGTTTCACCATGTTGGCCAGGATGGTCTCAATCTCCTGACCTTGTGATCCACCTGCCTCGGCCTCCCAAAGTGCTGGGATTACAGGCGTGAGCCACCACACCCCAGGCCCTCTTTTTAAAAATTAATTTTTCTTTTTTTAGGGTTTAAAAATTTGTTTTTGTTTTTTCGTTTTTCTTTCTCTTGCCTGATTGCTCTGGCTAGGACTTCCCGCTTCTCTCTTTAAGGACTTTTGTGATTCTCTGGGGCCTACCTAGATATTCCAGGACACTCTTCCCATCTCGGAACCTTGATGTAACCACATCTGCATGGACCCACCTAGATATTCCAGGATGCTCTCCTCATCTGAGAGCCTTGATGTAGTCACGTCTGCACAGTCCCCTTCGTCGTGGCAGGTCACAGTTTCCCAGGTGTCGCATTGGTCTTCCGGTCTCCTTAGGCACCTTTTGGCTGTGACAATCTCTCATCTCCTTTGTTTTGATGACAGTGACACTTTTGAGAAGCACTGGTCAGGTATTTTGTAGGATGCCCCTCTACTGGGATTGGTCTGGTGCTTTTCTCATGATTAGACTGGGGTGATGGGTTTTGGGAGGAGGACCACAGAGAGAAAGTTCCAATTTCAGAGCATCTAGGGTACATTCCGTCAACATACTGTATCACTGTTGATGTAGACCTTGATAGCCTGGATGAGGTCATGCCTGTGACGTTTCTCCAGTGTCAAGTTAACTTTTATTCTCCCTTCGGATTTTATTATCTTTTTAACTTGATGTGTAAGTTTTAATTTCACAGATAATAAGAACATATCTTCTTGAGGGGAAGAATATGGTTTCCTGTGACTCCCTGCCATCCCCAGCCATACCCACCATCATCAATTTGCTGTGCTTCCTTCCAGGCCTTTTCCTACTTATTTACATTCATATATATGTCGCCATAGAGAAGATACATATTGTCGTTTGTCTGTTTGTCTTTGCTAGTCCAAGCAACACTGAACATCTTTGTGCCTCTGTGTGCATGTGTGAGCATCTCTAGGGCAGTTTCTGAAGAGCGTAATTGCTGGGTTGTGAGGTATATTGGTGGAATTAGGTTTGGCAGTATAGATCAGAAAACTCAACAGTTGTGGCTCAAATGGGACAAAGGTATACTGTTATTTTAAAAATCTTTTAGAGGATGTCTGGAGGCAGACAGTCCAAGTATGGCAAGAGACATTCATGGTCCAAGTTCCACTCATCTTTCTGTTCCATTTTCCCAACACATGGCTTCCATCCTCAAGGTCACCTCTGGTCCCAGTGGCTGCAGAGCTCCAGCCCTTGCATCTGCGTTTCAGGCATCTGAAAGGGAGGAGGGAAAAAAGGTTCACGTCCCAGCTGTGAAAGCTTCTTTTTAAGCAGCCCTCCTGGCCATCCCACATAACGCTTCTGTGAACATCTCATTAACCAGAACTTGGTCACAGAGCCTCACTTGCCACAAGAGAGGCTGAGGTGGAGTCTTTAACTGGGTACATTGCCATCCTGAGTAAAATTTGGGTCCTGTTTCTAAAAGGGACCAATGGATTTTGGCTGGGTCACTGGTGGTCTCTGCCCTGTAGGAGGTGTGAGTTTTTAGTTTAAAAAGATTATTATCAAGTTGTCAAGCTCTTTGCCAGGGGAGATTCCTTCTAGCAGCACATCGAAACGCTGGTTCCCTAAGCCCACACCAATCAAGTACTGTGGCCCCCTCATCCCCGGGGGTATATTCCAAGACACCCAGTGGATGCCTGAAGCTGGGGATTGTACTGAACCCTGAATAGCATATACTATGCTTCTTCCTATACACACACACATCTATGATAAAGTTAATTTATAAATTAGGCATAGCCGCAATTAACAATAACTAAGAACAGAGTAATTATAACAAATACTATAATAAAAGTTATATGAATGTGGTCTCTCAAAATATCTTATTGTACTGTACTGAGGGTAAGAAATGGCAGAAATCAAAACCATGGATAAGGTGGGATGACTGAGATTGCAGAATCAAGTCTCTCCTGGTCTCAGAGCTGATGATCACAGGTTCAAAGCTGTGTGATGTCAAACAGCCCTGTGGGAAAACATCTCACCTTGTCAACTAAAGAAAAAAACAACAACAAAAAAACGCCTTTTAAAGAATTAAAGTTAGTCTTATTTACAAGTATTATTGAGAGCTGTAGACCGAGACCTTCAGCCTGGGGACAGTTTTGTCTTGTGGCTCCTAAAGTGTTTCAGCTCATTGTTTATATTAGGTGGTGAGGGTTTAGTGTGTGCAAAATTATACTAAAGCTGTTTAGATGTTGTATTCAAGCACAATTATATCAAGGTTTGGGTGTAAGACTTTGTTTCACACAGCTATGTCTTGCTTATTTCCAGACAAACTGGGAAGATTGAGCCGGTGGTCCTGCCGCTGCTCTGGTTTGCAGAGGTAAGGGTGCGTTGGGCACAGTGTCAGGGGCGTTTGTTAAGAGCCAATGTGGGCATTTGAGGCAGGAGGCGGGGAGCAGCTTGTAGAAAGGGAGAGGGCTGGGCCAGGGTAACCGGACTGTGACATGGACCAGCCTATCAGAAACTTCACACTGTCCCAGCACCCAATGTCAGTTATCCCACCAAGGTGAAAGGGATCCCTTGAGATGGGGAAGACAGAAGCTGCATGAAGAGGTAAAGTCCCTGGCCTTGGGTGTAAAATAATTTTGTTGAGGCATATGACCTCTTCTGAAAGTGGGGAAGCTGGTTTCCAAGGTGTCAGCTTTTCACTTAAACTTCTCTCGCAGCTTTACAGAATTCCGTCTGGCCTAGCTTGTTATTTTATTTTATTTATTTTTTTATTATTTTATTTTATTTTATTTTATTATTTTATTTACTGTATTTATTGTTTCTTGCCTACCTCGTTTTAAATCAGGGCTAGCTAATGGCCAGGACAAACAAGCCTCCGAATGTCAAGTTTACTTCCTGCTCACAGCCGAATCTGAAGTGGGTTGATGGGGAGGCAGAGCTCTGCTCCCTGCAGTCATTTAGGGTTCCAGGGCCCCGGTGGCCGCGCCCTCCTGGAGATACTCCATTCAGTGGCAGGGAACGCGATGGAGAGTCACGTGAGGCCAGGTCCCCCTCCCATTGGTCAGGACACGATCATATGGCCCTGCCCAACTGCAAGGGAGTCTGGGAATTGTAGTCTCACCTTGTGTCCTGGAGAGAGGAGGTCCCTGGCAGGCTCCAACACATGCTTTAGCCGGGAAGCTTGAGGTGGGGAAAAGCTGAGGTGGGCACAGAGGAAGGTGTTGGGTAGTATCTGCGCTGTAGCCCGCAGCCTGCGGCCCCAGCTCATGTGTTTGTCATTCTGCCTCCTCAGAGCGGGGCCATGGAGGGGGAGACACTTCACACATTCTACACCCAGCTGGTGTTGATGCCCAAGGTGATGCACTATGCCCAGTACGTCCTCCTGGCGCTGGGCTGCGTCCTGCTGCTGGTCCCTGTCATCTGCCAAATCCGGAGCCAAGTAGGTGCTGGCCAGAGGGTGGCCCGGGCTGACAGCCATTCGCTTGCCTGCTGGGGGAAAGGGGCCTCAGATCGGACCATCTGGCCAACCGCAGCCTGGAGCCCACCTCCAGCAGCAGTCCTGCGTCTCTGCCGGAGTGGGAGTGGCCACTGCTGGGGGCTGTGCCGCACGCTTGCGTCTTTTGCATGCCGCGTTGCCACTACTCTGCCTGTTCTGGAAGGCCTGGGACCCTCCCTTGGAGGGGGTGCAGGTGGGCTTTGAGTAATGAGACCTGGTACTTGCATCATTCATTCATCAAGTCAGCACCCGGGGATGCCAGGTTCTGTTAGGGGCGAGGGGACGTACAGCAGTGGAGGAGACAGCTGAGGTCTCTGCTCAGGGGGATTGAGGGGGGCTGGTATTCCAGCCGGGGAGACAGATGAAAACCAAGTAAATCAGCAGAAAAGATAATTTCACTCATTATAGGAGATATGAGGGGTTAGAGCCAAATAGAAATACAGCGTGAGCTACGTGTGAGGTTTTCAGTTTAAATTTTCTAATAGCCACTTAACAGTCAAAGGAAACAGGTGGAATTAATTTTAATGTTATTTAACCCAAATATATGCAAAGTATTATCACTTCAACATGTAATCAGTATAAACGGTGTCAATATTTTTGCAGTGTTTTTGCATGAAGTCTTTGAAATCCTGTGTGTACGATACATGTGCATCAGGTCTCGTTTTGGACTGGCCCCGTTTCGAGAGCTCACCAGCTGAATGCAGCTTCCAGACTGGACAGTGCATGTCTGGGGCAAGTGGGGACAAGGACAGATGGAGCTTCAGGAAGGCCTCTCTGAAGAGGTAGATAGTGAGCTTTGATGTGGAGGCCAGGGAGGCACTCAGCCCACAGCCACATGAGGAATGCTGCCTGGAGCGGCCACTGCAAAGGCCCTGCGGCAGGGACAGGCAAGGTACATCGGAGGGTCAGGCAGGGCCAGGGTGGCTGGAGGGGAGTGAGGGTAGGGACAGAGATAGGAGGTGGTGTCTGAGAGTGGACGGGGCAGGCCGCCCAGGGCCTCGTGGTGCAGAGTGAGCAGTTTGGAACTGATTCTGGGAGTGACAGAGCCGTTGGAGGCTTTTAAAGAGGGGAATCACTAGGTCAGCTGCTGGCTGGGGAATGGGCCCTGGGCTGGGAGGGGTGGAAGCCTGGGCCTAGCGGGGAGGCCCCAGTGGGTGAGGAAGTCGGTGGCTCGAACAGGATGGGGCAGCTGCTATCAGGAGGGAATGGAAGCAGGGAAGAGCTCCAGCCCTGGGCTTCAGACCTCCAGAAGCGGCAGGAAGAGGGGTGATAACAGTGCCCCTCCTTGCTTCGGGGTCATTTATTTATTCATTCATGCATTCACTGCAAGGCCTTTGCACAGGTCAGGGGATGCAGAAATGACCAGAACATGAGATCTGTAGCAAAGATGGGCAAGGCAGGCCTTTAGGCAAGTTACTACAGTCACACGAAGGACAGGAGAGCTGTGATCACAGAGCTCAAGGGGCAGTGGAGATGGGCGAGTGGCTGCCATGGCAGGGGAAGGGATGCTGTCCACTGGCAGGGCATCAGGAAAGGCTGTTTTTGGATGCATGGACCAGAAAGCCACTCTCTGAGGTGGCCCCCACCTGCGTCATCCTAGGGCCACAGGCCGAGGCCTTCTGAGGGGCCTTGGGGCCGCCCCGCTGCTCTGCTGGTCTTGGCTCCTCTGCAGCACCTGCTTCCTTTAGCACTGGTGAATGATTCTTCCTCTTCCCGTCTCTCAGGGAAGCCTTGCCTGCTTCCATGCTTGCATGCTGGATGAGAATAAAGCATTCTTGGTTCTTCACCTTGGCTTTCAGACCTGAAACCCGACTTCCTTTCAAAATTCCTGTCCTTGGGGGGAAAGGTTTCTACAATGTGAGGTGGTAGTCTGGACACCAGCTGTCATCATGTTGCTGCTCTAGCGTTTGAGCTCCTGATGAACAACGACCATTGGGTCCAACCAGCCCTTTTGGGAGCCCCTTCTCTGTTACTGCCCTGGGGGGAGCCAGGACCCAGCAGGGCTGTGACTCCAGCGAGCAAAAGGGAACTCCCTCCAGTTTCTAGACTGAATTATGTAGGGAGGAGAGAAGGAATCAGAACCCACTCTCCCAGACCATGAATACCTTCCCGTGGCAGAGCATCACCGTGGGTTTCCACAGGCGAGGACGCACAGCCACGTGAGGGGTGTCCCTGGGGACTGACTGAGGGGCTGGGCCAGAGGAGGCCACGACAGCCTCATGCCTCTGTCTCCTTCTGTCTCTTTCCAAATTGTCCATCAGAATGGGGACAGGGAAGGACAGTCAGGAAGCACAGAATGTATAGGCTGTGGCTAGGGTCCCATTCCCTGCCGCAGCCCCCAAATCAGCATCCCACCCTCAAATCCAGTAAGAATGCTACGATCGGCAGTGTGGCTCCCCTCCCTGCAGGTTTCATTGGAGGCCACGTAAGTGAAATTTATCCCATTGTGTGTGTTTTGATTTAGCAGGGATTTACCAGTTTTTTTTGTTTGTTTGTTTTTGTTTTGTTTTTGTTTTTTTGATTTCTTTGTTGAGATGGAGTCTCGCTGTGTTGCCCAGGCTGGAGTGCAGTGGCACAATCTTGGCTCACTGCAACTTCAGCCTCCCGGGTTTCAAGCGGGAGCCTCAGCCTCAGCCTCAGCCTTTCCAGTAGCTGGGATTACAGGCACCTGCCACCACGCCTGGCTAATTTTTGTATATTTAGTAGAGGTGGGGTTTCACCATGTTGGCCAGGCTGGTCTTGAACTCCTGACCTCGTGATCTGCCACCTTGGCCTCCCAAAGTTCTGGGATTACAGGTGTGAGCCACTGCGCCTGGCCGGCCTTATCAGTTTTTATGTAATTTGTCCTGATTAAAAAAAAAAAAAAATCACATGTGGGTAAACTCAACATATTTTAATTTCTCTTTAGAGAAATTTCCTCTTGAACCGGGTATGGTGGCTCTTGCCTGTAATCTGAGCTACTCGGGAGGCTGAGGCGGGAGGATCACTTGAGCCCAGGAGTTGGAGGCTGCAGTGAGCCATGATCACACCATTGCACTCCAGCCTGGACAGCAGAGTGAGATCCTGTCTCAAAAATTTAAAAAAGCAATAATTTTTTCTTCTCAAGTCATTCTTTAAAAAAAAATCAAAAGTATTTCAACAGAACAATCTGTTCCTGGTTTATTTTAAACAAGCCCCCCAGCTCAGTCCACTGGTTGTCGGTCTCCATGGCCCATCTCCCCACCTTACTTCCTCACTGGCTTAAATTTTCAAGTGGATGAGCCCTTTTCAGCTTGGCTTGTCCACCTCCCAGGTGTGTTTCCTGAAGATGCTTGTCCTTCTGTCTGAGAGCAGCAGCTCCCCACAACTCAGCCACCTGCAATCGTTGAGGGTTGTTGGACTCTAAACTTCTGTGCCTTTCCTGTTTCCTCTTTGCCTTTTGCAAATCGAAGAACCGTGTAAAACCATTTTTATGTGGCTTCAACGTCAACTATAAATTAGCTTGGTTATCTTCTAGGAGAAATGCTATTTATTTTGGAGTAGTAGTAAAAAGGGCTCAAAGGATAAGGAGGCCATTCAGGCCTATTCTGAATCCCTGATGACATCAGCTCCCAAGGGCTCTGTGCTGCAGGAAGCAAAACTGTAGGTGGGTACCAGGTAATGCCGTGCGCCTCCCCGCCCCCTCCCATATCAAGTAGAATGCTGGCGGCTTAAAACATTTGGGGTCCTGCTCAGTCCTTCAGCCTCAACTTCACCTGGAGTGTCTACAGACTGAAGATGCGTATTTGTGTATTTTGCTTTTGGAGAAACTGCCCTTCCTATGTTCTGAGTGAATAGCAGTTTTTTTGATCCCAGAGGGTGACTTGTATTCTGTGGGCTGGTGCCTATTTGCAAGGTCACATTAGAAAGGCAGGAGCAAGGCTTAGGCCTGCTGCTTCTGGGACTGAGGGTAGGATTGCCAGATTGAGCACAAACAAACGAAACACAAGAAACAACAGAAGGGTGCCTGTTAAATATGAATTTCTGGTAAGCAATAAGTAATTTTTATTGTGTCCCATGCAATGATAGGACGCACGTATCCTGAAAACCTGTCTGTGGTTCACCTGAAATTCACATTTATTTATTTTATTATTATTATTTTTTTATTATTTTTTTTTGAGACGGAGTCTTGCTCTGTCGCCCAGGGTGGAGTGCAGTGGCGCAATCTCGGCTCACTGCAAGCTCCGCCTCCCGGGTTCACGCCATTCTCCTGCCTCAGCCTCTCCGAGTAGCTGGGACTACAGGCGCCCGCCACCACGTCCAGCTAATTTTTTGTATTTTTAGTAGAGACGGGGTTTCACCGTGGTCTCGATCTCCTGACCTCGTGATCCGCCTGCCTCGGCCTCCCAAAGTGCTGAGATTACAAGCGTGAGCCACCACGCCCGGCCTGAAATTCACATTTAACTAGGCATCCTGATTTTATGTGGCCGCCCTATCTGCCGGGGACATAGGCTGATGCCCCTGGGGGTTCTGCATTTCTTTGGCCAGGTTCCTGTAGGGCTGAAGTCGTGGGGGAGCCGTGGCCAGGCATGGTGTCCTTGCCAGGGGAGGTGACGGGCAGAGCCGCAGGCCCTACAACTTGGGGTTGGGCAGGGGCGAGTCGCTCTACGGTGGTGCCTCTGATAATAGCTGTTATTTTAGTTTCTGAAAAATGTGCTGCCCTCAAGAGCTTCTGAGGCTAGGCCTACTTGGGTGAAAATAGCTTTCCAGGGAGCCACATTGTGGGGACGTGAGGCAGCAGCCCCACTCTTTGGGGCCACTTGCCAGGGCTGGACAAGGACATGAAAATGCCAAGGGGTGGGCAGGCAGGAGCCTGGTGGCGTTGGCAGGCGCTGCCAGCCCTGTGTCCCAGTCAAGCTCTGGGGCGCCCTTCCTGTCCATCTGGGAGTAGGGGGCGGAGTCTGACTATGTTGGGGCGGAGTGTTAATATTAGGAGGGGATTTTCTCTGGGACTGGGTCCCCAGGCTTGGGGGCAAGGCCTTCTGGCTGGACCCCCTTACCTTCCTCTCTCCCAGGATTCCTCCAGGACACCGTTGTGCTGTGCATGATTTGGCCCCATCGGTGTCCCTGCTCCTTCCAGCACTGCTCCCTTCTGCAGAAACTTGCCTGGGATTCCCAGGGTGCAGGGGTGGGGGCTGGTCAGGGCCTGGTCAGTGTAGAGGAAAAGTCAGGGAGCTTTTCACTTTTAGCACAGAGTGGCCAGGGCACCATGGCTGCACCTCCCTGGACATAACCAGGATGTCCTGTCATCTGCCCCCCAAACAAAACTGGGGTCTCCCCTTTATTTTGCCAACAGAATCCAATTTTTAGGTGATGAGACAAGTGTTTGACTTAAAAAGACCCTCCTGCCTTGCCTTCTGGAAGGTCTGGAGCCCAGCCCAGCGCCCCGGATCCCCTAGGCATGTGAAACGGGGAATGCAGTGTCCTCCAGTGGCCGGCTTCAGCTTGGGGTGGGCACCTGGGTGGTGGCCGGTGGTCCCCCTGCAGGCTACTGCTGCCCCCTCTTGGGTCCTGGTCTGCGGCTCAGGCCTGAGTCCCTGGGGAAGGCCCCACACCTTTGCCCTGTACCTGGCTATGGGGAGGGCCCTGAGGGGCTGCCTTGCTTGGGAGAAGGGGGGAAAATGGATATTTTTATATAAATAAGAAAAAAACAGCCCCTCTGGGCAGATGAGGCCTGCTATAGGGCAGGGAGCTTGGTAAATTGTGTGTCCACTGGTCTGTAACCCTTCAGCTGGGTCCTTTTGTGCAGTGAACAGCCTGGACAACTGTCCAGGTGGCCCTTCAGGGATATGTTCCTGGACCTTTCTTAGCTTCTCACCGATCTTTCTCCCACGCCAAGTCTGTGTTCCTCAGTCAAACAAGAGGCGAGGAGGAGGAGGAGGAGGAGGAGGAGGAGGAGGGGGAGGAGGAGGAGGGGAGGGGGAGGAGGAGGAGGAGGAGGAGGGGGAGGAGGAGGAGGAGGAGGAGGGGGAGGAGGAGGAACCGGCTTCACCCTCTGGCACCTGGGGGTTTTGTTCCACGTGTCTTCCTTGGGAAAGACCAGGGGTTCTTTTACAGCCTGGGGGTGGTTTCCCTTTTCTACTTTTGAGTGAGACTTTCTCAAGTCACGGCTCTTTGGGCCCACATGGCTAAGGTCTAGCCACCTGTGGGTGTCCTGTGCTGCCTCAATGGGTGGCGTAGGGGCGGGGCTGGCCTCCCCTGTGCCTGGCTCAGTGTAGCAGACCCTGGCCCTTGTGCCCGCTCTCTGCCCTGCGCAGGAGTTTGATTTTCCTACCCCGTGGTGAAGCAAGCACAGGTGGGCGGAGGTGGGCAGCGATTTCCAGCCCCAGCCCCTGGGGCAGGGAGGCCTCTGTTGCTCAGGGCAAGGGAGGCAGGGGGCTTAGTGGGACAAAGGCTCACCCCACACTCTTATCATTAGCATTATCTGTATTTTTAATTTTTAAGTTGAGAAATTTTCTACAACTGCCAAACTAGACAAATGACAGTATCCAGTTCCCCTCAGCCAGACTCAGCCATTGCTGACAGCTGTCAGTGTTGAAGAGGGTCAGCATCTTGTGCCCTTGGTTTCACTCGCTCCCTGTGTGGCCCTCGTCCCTCTCCCCACGTCTCGTGCCCCGTGCGCCCTGAGCAGCCATCGCCAGGAACTTGGCATGTGGGTTTGTTTTTTCTGAATCTGCATGTGCGCAGCCATGAGCATGAGGTCACTTTTTGAATGTGACCGAAGCTGCATCCTGCTGCGTGTATTGCTGTGTGGCTGGCTTTCCTCCCTGTCTTCTGTTCGTGAGTGCTGTTCAGGCTGAATACCGTCCTGTGACATTGGTTTAAAAACATAGACCAGGCGTGGTGGCTCACGCCTGGAATCCCAGCACTTTGGGAGGCTGAGGTGAGAGGATCGCCTGAGCCCGGGAGTTCGAGACCAGCCTGGGCAGCGTAGTGAGACCTGATCTCTACAAAAAATAAAAAAGTGAGCCGGGCGTGGTGGTGGCACCTGTTGTTGTCCCGGCCACTTGGGAGGCCGAGGTGGGAGGATCACTTGAGCCCAGGAGTTCAAGGCTGTGGTGAGCCGTGATGGCACCACCGTACTCCAGCCTAGGCGACGGAGAGACCCTGTCTCTAAAAAATAAAAAATAAATCAACACATAAACATACGTTCTCTTCCTGAGGGACAGAGCTTGCCCTGGTTGTTCCGTGTTGACTGTGCTGCACACAGGCCCCCCCTTGCTCTGCCCCTCACTGTATTAAGTCTCTTTGGGCCTCAGTTTCTCCATCTCTAAAGGAGGTCGGGGAGGCCAGGCGGGTATCGAGTGAGATGAAGAGGCCCTTGGAGACATTCCAGGAGTCTATAGGTGACTCCAGTCTCTTCTCACCTCTGACAGCCTGGTGGCGGGGGTGGAGTCTGTGCTGGGGATGTGGGTATAGGGCTGGGGTGGGCGGGGATGAGGGTGGGGTTTGGTGACAGGGCGTGGGTGGTCACCCAGCTTTGCCTTTCTCCACAGGGTCCAGAGGACACCGTGAGCCAGCCAGGCCTGGCCGCTGGGCCCGACCGGCCCCCCAGCCCCTACACCCCGCTTCTCCCGGACTCCCCCAGCGGACAGCCCCCCAGCCCCATAGCCTGAGCCTCCAGCTGCCACGTGCCTGTTGCACACCTGCACACACGCCCTGGCACACGTACACACACGCGTGCAGGCTTGTGCAGACACTCAGGGATGGAGCTGCTGCTGAAGGGACTTGTAGGGAGAGGCTCGTCGACAAGCACTGTTCTGGAACCTTCTCTCCACATGGCCCACAGGCCTGACCACAGGGGCTGTGGGTCCTGCATCCCCTTCCTTGGGTGAGCCTGGCCTGTCCCGTTCAGCCATTGGGCCCAGGCTTCCTCCCCTTCAAGGTGAAACACTGCAGTCCCGGTGTGGTGGCTCCCCATGCAGGACGGGCCAGGCTGGGAGTGCCGGCTTCCTGTGCCAAATTCAGCGAGGACTCAGTGCCCAGGCCCTGGCCACAAGCTTTGGCCTTGGTCTACCTGCCAGGCCAGGCAAAGCGCCTTTACACAGGCCTCGGAAAACAATGGGGTGAGCACAAGATGCCCCGTGCAGCTGCCCGAGGGTCTCCGCCCACCCCGGCTGGACTTTGATCTCCCCGAAGTCTTCACAGGCACTGCATCGGGTTGTCTGGTGCCCTTTTCCTCCAGCCTAAACTGACATCATCATATGGACTGAGCCGGCAGCAGGCTGTGCCCCCAAGCTGCCCCCATGCCCTCACAGGGTCCCTCAGATTATAGGTGCCCAGGCTGAGGTGAAGAGGCCTGGGGGCCCTGCCTTCCGGGCGCTCCTGGACCCTGGGGCAAGCCTGTGACCCTTTTCTACTGGAATAGAAATGAGTTTTATCATCTTAGAAAAATAACTCACTCTTGAAGTAATAAACCTTTAAAAAAATGTGATGCCTGCCTCTGTGACAGCCTTGTTTGCTGAGGTCGTGGGGGTGGGGGCCTCTGGGAGGTTCAGGGCTCTTCTTCTCTTGGTCAATAGCTCCTTTCTGGTGGCTGCCAAGAGCGTCTCTCCCAGGGCCGGGCTGCTGGCTTACCTTCCTGTTGTTTTTAAATTTCAACCTTGTGCAATGTTGAGTTTAATAGAAATACTGCATGAGTACGCCGTTGTTTAGAAGCAGCAGGGTCTGAGTGCCATTCCCCCTCCGCCCCCGGCCATGCCCACAGCCCCCAGTGCAGACACTTTTGCCACTTTTGCATGGGGCCCCCTGGATGTGTTTCTGTGCATTTATCTACAAATCCTGGTGCCCGTGGGACATGCCCCGTGTTGTTCTAGGCCTTTGCTTTTTGCTTGTTACATAAATGGTGAAGAAGAGAAGTGGGTAAGAGAACAGATTGGAGCCGTCTAAAAGTTCTCATCTTGAGTGTAGAACATTGCAAAGGATGGAATTTTCTCCGATTGTCATCATCGTTGATGTCTGAGTATGAGACCATTTCATCAGTATTTAAGTGTGCCCGCTGGGATCTAACTAGGACAGGAGAGGGTATTCACTGCCAAACATTTCAAATAATACACGAACAAGCTCTTTTATCGTCAGAAATGTTATGCCCTTTTCCCCCTTAAACTTGTATTTCATTTCTTCTTCCCTCCTAAAATTGTATCTAAATGATATTTATATTTGATGCTTTTAAACCTTTTATTAATCACTTTTATACTTGCCTGCAACATAAATATATAAGTTGAAGCAAACTTTTTTTTTTTTTTCTTGTAACCATCAAGGGTAAATTTTTTTAGGTCTGGGGCTGCCATAACAAAATACCATCAAGGCCGGGCGTGGTGGCACATGCCTGTAATCCCAGCCCTGTGGGAGGCCAAGACTGGAGGATTGCTTGAGGCCAGGAGCTCAAGACTAGTCTGGGTGATATGGTGAGACCCTCATCTCTACAAAGAAATACAAAAATTAGCCAGGCATGGTGGTGGGTGCCTGTGGTCCTAACTACTCAGGAGGCTGAGGTAGGAGGATTGCTGGAAGCCAAGAGGTTGAGGCTGCAGTGAGCTGTGATCGTGCCATTGCACTGCAGCCTGTGAGACAGAGCGAGACCCTGTCTCAAAAAGAAAAAATACCATCATTAGGTGGCTTAAACCATTTATTTCTCACAGCTCTGGAGACTGGAAGTCTGAGACCAGGGTACCAGCAGGGTTGGGTTCTGGTGAGGTGTCTCTTCCTGGCTTGCAGATGGCCGCCTTCTCTGTGTCCTCACACAGCCTTTCCTCGGTGTGAAAGGGGGAAGGGAGAGGGAGAGCGAGAACTCTGTGGTGTCTCTTATAAGGACACTGATGCTATCAGGGCCTCATTTAATTATTTTCTTAGAGGCCCCATCTCCAGACACAGCCACACTGAAGGTTAGGGCTTCAACATAGGAATTTTGGGTCAACAGAAACATTTAGCCTATACCATCTGGATTGCCTGTCAACTCTCAGGACACAATTGGTCAAAACTATATCATTATGTTTTATGTTACATATCAAAGAAACAAAATTTTATTGGAATGCATGTCCTTTTGGTATGCATTTTATATATCTTTTTCATTTACAGATTAGACTGTGAGTGTGTGTACAATTCCATGAATTTTGACATGTGGATAGAATCATTACCCTACAATCAAGACACAACAATTTCATCATCCCCCAAGACTTCCTCGTGCCTTCTCTTTGTTTTTTGTTTGTTTTACAGTGGGCTCCCATTTTTTTTTTTGTTTTTTTTGAGATAGAGTCTCGCTCTGTTGCCCAGGCTGGAGTGCAGTGGTTTGATCTTGACTCACTGCAGCCTTCACCTCCCAGGCTCAAGAGAGCATCCTGACTTAGCCTTCCGAGTAGCTGGGACCACTGATGTGTGCCACCACACCTGGCTAATTTTTTTTGTAGAGATGGGGGTCTGGCTGTGTTGCCCAGGCTGGTCTCAAACTTTTGACTTCAAGCATTACTCCCACCTCAACCTACCAAAGTGCCTGGGATTACAGGCGTGAGCCACTGCACCCAGCCTGTGACCTGTGCTGCCTTCCTCCCACTTTGTAGGGAAGTCCCTTGTCCCCATGCTTAGTCCTTGGCCACTAGCTATTTTTACCTTTTCCAGAATGTTCTAAATGGCATCTGCAGCCTGTAACCCTCTGAGCCTGGCTTCTTTCACTCAGCACTGTCTCTAGATGCATGCCTATTGTTGTGTGTAGCAATAGTTCATTTCTTTTCGCTGCTGAGCGGAACTCCATGGGGTGCACACACCAGTGCTTTTCAGCCGTTCACTTATTGAGGGACATGTAGAGTGGTTCCAGCCTTTGGCAATTGTATTAGTTGGTTTTCACGCCACTGATAAAGACATACCCAAGACTGGGTAACTTTTAAAGAAAAAAGGTTTAATGAACTCACAGTTCACATGGCTGGGGAGGCCTCACAATCATGGTGGAAGGCAAAGGAGAAGCAAAGTCATGTCTTACATGGGACCAGACAAGAGAGAATGAGAGCCACGTGAAAGGGGAAACCCCCGATCAAACCATCGGATCTTGTGAGACTTACGCACCACCAGGAGAACATTATGGGGGAAACCGCCCGTATGATTCAGTCATCTCCCACTGGATCCCTCCCACAATATGGGAATTACAGGAACTGCAATTCGAGATGAGATTTGGGCAGGGACGCAGCCAAACCATATCAGCAACTATGAACAAAGCTGCTGTGAACGTTCATGTACAGATTTGTGTGTGAAGGCGTACGTTCATTTCCCTGGGGTGTATACGTCGGAGTGGGGCTGCTGAGTTAAACTGGAGCTCTGCGTTTCACTTTTGGGGGACTGCCGGTTTCACAGTCGCTGCACCAGGCTGCATTCCCATCAGCTCTGCGTCCTCACCAGCATCTTGGTGCTTTCAGATTTAAAAAACTTCAGCCCTTCATAGTGGTTTCTCACTGTGGCTTTTATTTGCTTAGAAATACTTCTTGTCCTGAGATGAGTGGGACTTCCTCTCCACCCCCAATTAATTCATGTATCCGTGAATGACTGCAACGTATTGCTAGAATGAAACCATTTTTTACCATCAATTCTTTGTCGCTGCAAGTGCAGAGAAGCCTTGTTTTCATAAGGAAGTTGCCGGGAATGGAATTCTTATACTCCTTCTGGGTAGCACGTGAATGTCACACAGCGATCTGTCATGGGACGTGATTTTCACTGATCTCCCAGCTGACAGGTCCGTTTGACCTTTCTTCAAATTTGTAGAAAGCAGCAAAGGGGAAACCACCGGCTTGCAGAAGCATTTCTTACCCAATCTTTAGATGGGTTCTCGAAACCCGTGTCCGGGAAGTTCCCTCTGATTGGGGCTGGAGGTCAGGGAGGCTTTGCCCATTGGCTGTAGAGTGGAGGGGTGGGGGGTCTTGTGACCTGCCCGGGGGGACTGGCAGGCGAGTGACAAGCTCAGGAGACAGTCCAGGCCCCGAGGATGCTTCCCTTCAAACTCCCCATGTCTGATCCTCTGGGAAGCTGAGCCCAGCTGAGCCCAGCTTTGGTTGTTTGATAGCCACTGTGAGGATTTTGACTTAATCTGCATATGCGACACATCACAGATGCTTTTAACTCTTGCATTCAGGTCTAACTGCTCATAAAACAGAAAAAAAGACAGTCCCCAGAAGGCATTCGGGTTTTGTTTTGTTTTTTTTCTTTTTTTTTGGAGACAGGGTCTCACTTTGTCACCTAGGCTGGCACAATCACTGCTCACCGCAGCCTCGACCTCCCAGGCTCAGGCGATCCTCTCACCTCAGCCTCCCAAGTAGCTAGGATTATAGGCCTGTGCCACTACACCCGGCTAATTTTTTGTATATTTTCGTAGAGATGGGGTTTCGCCATGTTGCCCAGGCTGATCTCCAACTCCCAGGCTCAAGCGATCCGCCCACCTCTGCCTCCCAAAATGCTGGGATAATAGGCATGAGCCACTGCCCTGGCCCTTAAGTCAGTCTTGTGTTTGTGTGTGGGGTGTGTGTGTGTGTGTGTGTGTGTGTGTGTATGTTCCCGAGGGACTTAGCCTCCCCTGTGTCTCATTGGGTGAACACCTTGCTTCTGAGTGAGGTCTGATTTTTTTTGTAGGGTGTGTGTTTGGACACATCCTTGGTCTTAAGCCTAGCCAACGACCTTAGCCAGGGCTCAGGGAGGGAAGCACCGCCTGCCCCACAGCCGGAGGGCTCGGCTTCAGGACACCCGGTTGAGCTTCAGTGTCTCTGACTCTGAGCATCTTTGACTCTGCCAGACTTTCTTCTCATGCCTTCACTTTAGGCCCCAGCCCCCGGCAACGATGGGACTCCACTACTTACCATGTTGATTTAATTTGGCTTACTTTTTTTCTTAAAGAATTTTATTTTAAAAGGAAGGCAGTTGTATCTGTGAAATTATAGGTCCTTTGGGCAAGTAATGTTTTTCCAGTCTCCATTAAAATAAATACCTAACTATTAAGGATGTTCCCCCCGGTACCTCGAAGCAGCCTGCTACCTGCGATCTCTGCACCATCCCATGATTGTGTCCCATGCGCCCTTCTTCCTGCTCGGACTGTGTCGCCCCTGCATGGCCTTTTCCCCCCTCTCTGCTTCACTCAGTCTTCGCCATCATCAAAGGCGCAATTCCAGCCATGCCCCCTCCTCCAGGAAGCACCCCTCCCTCATCACTCCTGCTTGCTGTTTTTCCCTGTCTCAGGACTCCTGGGGCATTTTGTATCTCAGTTGATACTAGAATGTTCTAGAATACCAGAAGTCCTAATTCCAGTTGCTGTAACCCCAAACTCCAAGGACCTGCAACATAAACTCTGGTACCTGTCCTTGTGCTGGAAATGAATATTCTTAGCCAGGGTGGTTACTCACATTCCTTAGCTCACGCAGACACCCATTCTTTCCACACATATTCATCCAGTGCCCAGTACGCGCTAGGCGAAGGGGGTGCAATTGTGGACCAGATAGAGGCGGCCCTTCCTCTTAAACAACTTTACAATTCTGCCACTCACTAGCTGTGGGACCCTTGACAAGTCATATAGCCTCTCTGGAGACCTAATATTCTCCCCTTTAAAGCAGGTGACTCAGACCTGCTTTGAAGGGCTGTGCCAGGAGAGATGGGTGAAGTGGATAGTGAATGCAGTGGGCCAGGGCGGTGGTCCTCAGCTGAAAACAATGCCTCTCGGGGTCAGCGTGGGGCTCAAGAGGTGGCGGCCCCATGGATGGGTCTAGGGCCAGGGACCCTGCGCTGAGCCACGGCCCTGGAGCCATCCTGTCTCACCTGAAGGCTCTGCCAGTCTGGTCCACTGGCCTCCCGGCTCCCACGCGTGTCCCGAGCCGTCCATTCTCCAGGCAGCGGCCCTGAAATGTTAATCTGTCACAAGGGCCATCTTTGCTTGAATCGTGGGTGACTTTTCCCCATCCTGGGGGTACAGTCCCCCCCACTTGTCTCTCCATCCGCTATCCCCTGCAATCTGGCTGCAGCACGCGAGACTTCAGGACGATTCCGAGCTGGGCCACTGGGGGGCGAGCTGTGCACGCAGGTGGTCCAGAGGCTGCTGCCTAGGAGGGGCTGCGGATCACCGGGTTCCTGGAACGGAGTGGATTGATTTTAAACTGGGGAAGTCTATGGTCCACAGCCTGGCTTCGGAAACCCGTGACCCCTAGAAATTATATTTTACTGTGTGTCTGGGCGTTTTACTCTGGGAAGCATTTCTTCAATAGTCTTCAGATTTTCAAAGGGGGCTTAACCCTTTCTCTCTGGGGCCTTGGGAACAAGAGTGACACCCCTACAACAGGGTGACCAGGGTCACACGATGTCTGCTCCTCCTTAGCGTGCTACTCCCTGCTCCCAGTACCTGCGTGCTACTCCCTGCTCTGCTCAAGTTGCTGGGTGACCTTGGAGCAATTCATAACCTCTCTGAGCCTCCCATGAGATGGGAGTGAAGATTGCTACTGCACGAATCTCTGAGAACCCCTGTGAGGGTGGAATCAAAATGGACGTGTGAGGGCTGAGCGCGGTGGCTCACGCCTATAATCCCAGCACTGTGGGAGGCCAGGGGTTCGAGACCAGCCTGGGCAGCATGGTGAAACATCGTCTCTACTGAAAATACAAAAATTAGCGGGGTATAATGGCGGGCACCTGTAATCCCAGCTATTCGGGAGGGTGAGGCACGAGAATCGCTTGAACCCAGGAGGTGGAGGTTGCAGTGAGCTGAGATCATCCCACTGCACTCCAGCCTGGGTGACAGAGTGAGACTCCATCTCAAAAAAAAAAAAAAAAAAAAAAAAGAAGAAATGGATGTGTGAGCATTCTGTACAGAGCCTGGGACAATTGTGAAAGCTCTCAAATGCTGAGCCTCCAGCAAGCATTTATCAGACACCTACTGTGTGCAGAGCACTTGCTGGGCTCTGAGAGGGAGTCAAGCTCTGAGAAGTCTGTGTCGATTCGTTCATTCCTTCATTCAGCAAACGCTGTTTGGGTGCTCACTGTGTGTCACACACCCTCATATTTATTGCGAATCGGCTTGAGTTAGGTTCCCCAGAAGCAGACGCTGAGACCAAGATTCCTGGCCAGGGAGTGTCCCAGGAGGGCAAAGGGGACTCTAGCAGCCCAGGGTCACAGACAGCTCTCAAAGGCAGACCAACAGGTCTTGGGTTTTGGATACAAAAATGCTCCAAAGTCAGGGGTGTGCAAATACAGTAAAAAGAGAATTCATTTGGATCTGCTTAGAACACCAAGGGTATCTGCTTCAGAAATACAGAGGTGACCGGGTGCAGTGGCTAACCCTTGGGAGGCCGAGGTGGGCGGATTACTTGAGGTCAGGAGTTTGAGACCAGCCTGGGCAACATAGTGAAACCCCATCTCTACTAAAAATACAAAAATTAGCGAGGTGTGGTGGCACACGCCTATAATCCCAGCTATGGGAGGCTGAGCCACAAGAATTGCTTGAACCCGGAGGCAGAGGTTGCAGTGAGCCGAGATCTCACCACTGCATTCTAGCCTGGGCGACAGAGCGAGACTCCATCTCAAAAAAAAAAAAAGAAAAGAAAAGAAAAACAACAACAACAACAAAGTTGGACAAAGCTAGAAAGCTCCCTGCCCTCACAAACTTGCCTTCTAGTGGGAGAGACAGCTGGCGAGTAAATGCATGAGTAAGGTCACACATGAGTAAGGTCACTCTGGGAAGCAACGATGCCAGGACAGAAAGAAGATCGGGGGTGCGCCGGAGAAGAGGTGCTGGGCAGGGGGGTTACTTAGATGAGAGTGCATTTCCGGAAGTTTCCTCTGAGAAGTGCCTACTCCTGAAGGCTTCATGGGAATCTGGAGAAGAGTGCTCCAGGAACCGGGAAGTGCATGTGCAAAGGGCCTGGGGCAGAACAGAAACAGCGCGCTGTGGCTGGAGCCCAGAGGGTGGGACTGAGTAGGAGAAACACAAACTGCTTTTCCTCCTCTGTTCACCCCACAATAATCAACACAGAAGACTTCTGTGACCAAATATGGGGGGCTCCCCCCATGGCAGATCAAATGAACACCTAATTCTGCAGCGGATGCCAGCTGGGGGCCCTCTGATTCAACTCAATTCTGCCGCTGTCTACCTGGAGGCAGTGTCAGACCCCACAGGTCGAGGGTTCAGACCCCAGGGCGGCCCCTCACTCCCGATGCCCCTCTCAAGCCCTGGGTTGCTTCACCTGTGCTTCTGACAGACCAGCTGTAAATTGGGGTTCCCACGACCCTGTCTTTGGGTTCAATTAACTTGCTAGAACGGCTCACAGGGCTCATGGAAGCACTGAGCTTATTTATTATAAAGGGTGTTACAAGGATACAGATGAAGGGATGCTAGGGAGAGGCATGGGGGAGGGACACAGGGGAGGGGCACGGTGAAGGGGCATGGAGCTGCCATGCTCTCCAGGGCACCGCCCTCCAGGAGCCTTCCCATGCTCAAAAACTCTGTCCTCTTGAGTTTTTATGGAGGCTTCATTAGGTGGGCATGATTTTTAAAATTATATCATTTTAAATTTTTAAATTTTTAATTTTTGTGGGTTCATAGTAAGTGTATACATTTGTGGGGTGCATGAGATGTGTTGACATAGGCATGCAATGTGACATAATCACATCATGGGAAGGGCGTATCCACCCCTTCAAGCGTTTAGCCTTTGTGTTACAAACAATCCAATTACACTCCTTCAGTTGTTTAAAAATATACAATCAGTTATTCTTGACTATAGTCACCCTGTTGTGTGATCAAATAGTCGTATTTGATCATTCTTTCTCTATACATTCATTCTTTCTCTCTATATGTGTTTTTTGTATACATGGGCGTGATTGATTAAACCACAGGCAATTGGTGATCAGTTTGACCTTCAGCCTCTCTCCCCTCACTGCTGGAGGTTGGGGATGGGGCTGAAAGTCCCAGCCCTGTAGCTCTGACTTGGTTTTTCCTGAGACCAGTCCCCATCCTGACGCTGCCTAGGGACTGCCGGCCACCAGTGAGTCATTGGCAAACAAAAGGACATCACTTTGCAGATTCCAAGGATTTTAAGGCAGAAGACCAAACAAATATTTTACACTATCACAGTGGGAGGGGGTTGGAGGGAGATGGAGGTAGAGAGCTGGGGGGCCTCGCAGTTAGGATTTTAAGTACAGTGGGAAACCACTGGAGATTTTTCCATCAGGGAGGGCTGCATTTGCTGTTTCTGCTGTGGGAGAGGCTGCGGGGGCAGGCGTGGACGCTGGAGGTCCGGCTGGAGGCAGTGGCCCTCCTCCTGGTGACAGGTGGTGGTGGTGGTGGCCTGGGCTAGGGCAGAGCAGTGGATGAAGAGCGGACAGATGCGGGTGTATTTTTAAGGGCTGGAGCTCATAGAACATGATGCTAAACTGGATGTGGGAAGCGAGGGGTGAGGAGGCGTCCAGTGAGACTCTCAAGTGTCTGAGCCTGACGGCCAGGGGGAGGGAGGGGCCGCTTTTTGTTTGTTAGTTTTCATTTGTTTTTGTTTGTTTGTTTGTTGTTTGTTTTCTTTTTTGAGATGGAGTCTCACTCTGTCGCCCAGGCTGGAGTGCAGTGATGCGATCTCGGCTCACTGCAACCTCCGCCCGGGTTCAAGCGATTCTCCTGCCTCAGCCTCACAAGTAGCTGGGATTACAGGCGCCCGCCACCATGCATGGCTAATTTTTGTATTTTTAGTAGAGACAGGATTTCACCATGTTGGCCAGGCTGGTCTCGAACTCCTGACCTTGTGATCTGCCCGCCTCGGCCTCTCAAAGTGTTGGGATTACAGGCGTGATCCACCGCGCCCGGCCATTTTCATTTGTCTTTGAGACAGGGTCTCTGTCACCCAGGCTGGAGTGCAGTGGTGCGAACATAGCTCACTGCAGCCTCGACCTCCTGGGCTCAAGTGATCCTCCTGCCTCAGCCTCCCGAGTAGCTGAGTCTACAGGCACATGCCAGGACACCTGGCTAATTTTTAAATTTTTGTTTGTTTGTTTGTTTTAGAAAGAGGGTCACACTATGTTGCCCAGGGTGGTTTTGAACTCCTGGCCTCAAGCGATCGGCCCACCTCAGCCTCCCAAAGTGCTGAGATTACAAGTGTGAGCCAGAGCCAGGTGTCACTAACTGATGAGGGAGGCAAGAAGGTGGGGCTGGGAGCACATACAGCCCCCATACCCCAGTGCAAACCTGGGCTTACCTCAGCATGGATTGAATGGCTGTGAACTCCCTGTGGGGGCTGCGGAGGGAGGAGTCAGGGCCCTGAGGTTCTTGTGTCACTCACACCGGATCCATCCCCTATCCTAATCCACCCACTTCCAGAGTGTCTGGAATGTGAGACCAGAGAGAGAAAACACCACCAAGAATCCCAACATAGCAACAGCATCAGTAGCAGCAGCCCTTTTGGATGCTCAGGGGAACACATGTTTCATGGAGCTATTCGGTGGCCTGTACAGCAGGGGGTCTTGGGCGGACCATTTCACAGATGGGAAGACGGAGGCTGAGGGGTGGGGCTATATTTGCAAGGTGGATCTTTTTTTGTGTGAGCATTTGGTCGCGCTGTCTCCCTCTTTAGACTTCACGCTGCTGAAGGCAGGCACCGAGTTCTGTGGCGTTCATGGTTCATGGGCATGCATGCAAATCAGTCTTTGCTGAGTTAATGAATAAATGATCTGGGGTGTAGCGAGGCTGGGGATGTGGTTGCGGGAGGGGAGTTCTGCAGACCTGCCCAGGGCCTGCCAGAGGCCGCACGTGCGGATTGTGGCCGCCAGGGGGCGCTGTGGGTCCAGCCTCGCTGGGCGGCCCGATTCAGATGTAGAGGCCCCAGCAGCCCGGGTCTCTCTGGCGGTCCCAGGGGCTGGGAAACGTCTGTTGTTTGAGGCTCTGGACACAGCAAAGATAAAAAATGAAAAACTGATGAACTAGGGCTGCAAGAACTATGTTCTCTTGTATGTTTACATGTAAAAATTTAACAGCTTCCATACATGAAATAGTCATGTAATATATTTTTGTGAAGTTACAGGGCTTGCAAAATTCTTAATGAACCATGTCCAGAGAGGGCAGGATTTAGAAAGAGGCAATTATCACAGTTCTTTTAATCTTGGTGGTGTGGGGCTTTAGGACAGTACATTCAAGATCTTCTCCAAAATCTGATTTGTGGTGTTCTTGTGAACTCAAGAGTCCAGGCCAAATGGCTGGCTGTGGTCTTCCAGGGATGGTCAATCCTGATCCAAACCTCAGATGCCCAGAACATATAAAATGTCAACACTGAGCCAGGCGCGGTGGCTCACACCCCTAATCCTGGCACTTTGGGAGGCCGGGGTGGGCGGATCACCTGAGGCCAGGGGTTCAAGACCAGCCTGGCCAACATGGTGAAACCTCGTCTCTACTAAAAATATAAAAATTAGCTGGGCATGGTGGTGAGCACCTGTAATCCCAGATACTGGGGAGGCTGAGGCAGGAGAATCACTGGAACCTGGGAGGTGGAGGTTGCAGTGAGCTGAGATTGTGCCACTGTCCTCCAGCCTGGGCGACAGAGTGAGACTCTGTCTCAAATAAAAGAAAAGAAAAAAAAAAAGAAAACCTCAATGCCGGCCACTCCCAGCCCAGTCAGGCAAGCTCAGCTCTGGCATCCTGGCTTGCTCTCCTGGGACAGACTGTTGCTAGTATTCATTGAATCTTTCTGAGTGCCATGCACTATTTTAAACCCTTGGCATATGCTCACTTAGTTTTCATCATAACCCAGGTGAGTGCTGTTATCATCATCATCTTCATTTTACAGATGAGGAAACTGAGGCACAGAGAGGTGAGGTCATTGTCCAAGGTCTTATGGCTGGAAAGGGTCAGAGTCTGCATATGAATATTGGCCACTGGATGGGGGGCATGCATGCTTATCAGCTACTCTGCATACCTCCTCACTGACTGGGAACCAGAGCTTCCTGTGGGTGCTGGCTGAGGCATCCCACTTTGTCTTATCCCTTATCGCAAGTGAAATTGAACCTGGGAACCCAGCTTCAAGAAACATCATTTCCAAGCAAAGGCAATGAATGCACACAGGTCCTGGCTCTGGAGCTTCTGAGGAGCCTGGGAGAGGAAAGGAGGTTGCAAGACTCATTTTCCCCAAATCCAATCCCAGCTCCATCTAGAAAGAGGCCCCGCATTCCAAGCATGTGTCCAATCACTCCAGAAGAGCCCCTGGCAGGGGAGCATCCAGGCTCATTCCAGAGAGGTCGAGAATGGGAGGGGAAGAAGAGGAGTAAGAATAAACATGTCTAAAAATAGTGCTTGGATCTCCGAAACCCACAACCAAACAGGAAAGAGAGGGCAAGAGAACTGGGAGGGAGAAGCCTGGAGGTTTGGCGGAATAAGGTGCACTGCCCTGGTGGGGGCTGTTTCTCTGACTTTCCTCTCTGAAGTCTTGGGAGCTAGGCTGGATGGAGGGTCTGAGGGTGAAGGCCAGATATCTCTGGAGTCATGAATGTTTCCAGATTTCACAACACGTTTGCCGTGAAGGCTTAGCCCTAGCAAACTTGATAGCATTTAGAAGTCTTCGGCTGAGGCAGAGGGAGGCTTTTAAGAGGGAGCTTTTTTTTTCTTCTCCTCTTTCAGGAACAGATGTTTGAGCAACATTGGCCATGATGCACATGTTTCTGCAAACCAGATCTCACTTACCTCCTCAGCTTCCATTGCAAAATGGGACTTCCACTCCCCTGGGAAAACATCTCTGCAGATGGACTGGAACAACTTGGCGTGGAAGGTATTAAGCCTGAGGCTTGTGGTCGGGCCTGCAGTGGTTTCTCAGAACTATGCAACACCCTTCTGGTCTCTGGGATTTTCCCTCTGCTTCTATGACCAGCCTCATCTATTCTTTTCTGGGCCACAGGAATTTCTTCCATTTCAGGGAACAGGGACTCTGAGATTAAACACTGGCATCTCTGGTCATACACTGTGGTGTGCTTGGCCCTGTGGTCTCTCTGTCTGTGGCAGTAACAGCTGTTCGAGGGAAGGACATAGTTTCCTTCATGATGTCAGCCTTGGAGATTAGGCAGATGGCAGGGTTTGGAAGCTAGAGCTGTGTGCTGAAGAAGATTGGATTCACCGTGTCCCTCAGGCAAGTCACTTTGACCCCTCCGTGCCTGTGTCCACTTATGTCCAACAGGAATTCTAATTCCTGCCCCATCAATTTCAGATTCTCATGAGGGTCATCAAGAAAAACATTTTATGCACTTTCAGTTGAAAATAGTTTGGGAAGATTTTCAAGTGTGTCATAAAGTACTCTTGGAACAAACCCTAACATCCATGACCCAGTTTAGCTAAGTATTTACAAGGTCTAGTGGAGCTGAGCTGTAATACCACACATCACCAGCAGGTGCCACTGTCAAACACATCATGAGTGTTCTTGCACAGGGGAGTAGTGTGGTTACCGTACGTTGTGTAAAACTAGTTTTTTTAAAATGGAAGGATGCATGTGGATCAGTGGAGGCAAGTTCAAATGCTTACAGAACTGGGAAGGCAGTGTAAATAGGCTCAACAGACCAGGTGCTTGTTCATGAGTGGTAGGGTAGTTTTTGCGGCTGGCTAGAGGGTAAAGGCATGTCCTGCCCACAAGCATGGCTAGAGATCAAGGGGGTGGGTGTGGGAACAGCTGATGGCTTACCTCCCCAAAGTGGCACCTGTTCATCACTTTTAAAGGTACACTCTTGGCACCATTATTATTATTATTATTTTGAGAAAGAGTCTCATTCTGTCACCCAGGCTGGAGTGTAGTGGTGTGATCTCGGCTCACTACAACCTCTGCCTCCCAGGTTCAGGCTATTCTTCTTGTGCCTCAGCCTCTCGAGTAGCTAGGATTACTGGTGCATACCACCACACCTGGCTAATTTTTTGTATTTTTAGTAGAGATGGGGTTTCACCATTTTGGCCAGGCTGGTCTCGAACTCCTGGCCTCAATTAATCCACCCACCTTGGCCTCCCAAAGTGTTGGGATTACAGGTGTGAGCCACTACGCCCAGCCAACACCATTATTGTTAAGACCATGATGAAAACATGTTAAAGTGTGAAAGTGAGGCTGTTAGACCTGTGGTTAAAGAGAGTGGCATTTTGTGTGTTGGGTTCTGGGGTAATGACACCCCCTCCCTCTGCACTCCGGCCCAGGCTGCCTTCCTGTGATTGCAGAACAGATTCCTGCCTCAAGGGAATGCAGACCAATGTTGCCAGATTGTCTTTTTTTTTTTTTTTTTTTTTTTTACAAGAGAATGTGGTTTTTTAAAATGTGAAATCTCCTGAGTTTTAATTATTGGCAACAAATTCCAATTATAATACTATATGGGCCAGCCAAGTGCAGTGGCTCATGCTTGTAATCCCAACGCTTTGGGAGGCTTTGGCAGGTGAATTGCTTGAGCCCAGGAGTTCGAGACCAGCCTGGGCAACATGGCGAAACTCTGTCTCTATAAAAAATACAAAAATTAGCAGGGCGTGGTGGTACACACCTGTGGTCCCAGCTACTTGGGAGGCTGAGGCCGGAGGTTGGCTTGAGTCCAGGAGGTCGAGGCTGCAGTGAGCTGAGATTGCGCCAGTGCGCTCCAGCCTGGGCAACAAAGCAAGACCATGTCTCAATAAAAAAAAAATACCATATGGGCCAAATGAAACATGTCTTGGCCAGGACTCAGTCTGTCAGTTTTGAGGTGGTATTTGCCTCTGCCTTTTAGGTGTGTAACTTGAGTCTAAACGTCTGTGGCTATCCACCTCTTTCTGGAGGTGTGTGGGTGGCTATACCTCATCAGCCTGATTCACTGAATGTGGTGTTTTTTGCATAAGCGGGGCTAAACAGATCCTACTGAGGGCTTTGAATGATAACAGCTAAGACATTAGCTTCTAGAGTCAGAGAGAACTGGGATGGAATCCTGGGTCTATGATTCACTAGCTGTGTGACTTTGAGAAAATCACTTAACCTCTCTGAGCCTCAACTTCCTCATCAGTAAAGATGAGGATAATAAAAACACCACTGTGGTGGCCATGAGTTCTAACTGTTACCTTCTGGGCACACGGGGGGATAGCACTTCCGGGCCTGCCTGTGGATGAGGGGGTGGGGTGTGTGACTCGTTTTGGCTGATGAGCTGAAAATGAAGAATCACTCAGCTCACTTCTTGGGCTGCAGCATTTAGTTGCTGGTGCAAGAAACTTCAGAGTTCTTTCCTTCCACCATGGTGACAGGCAAAATGTCTGAGACATTGGTGGATGTATCGCCTTGAATCCCAGAATGAGGACTACACGGAGCAGAGCCCAAGCTGGCTTCTGCAGCATGAGCAAGAGGCAGACTTTTGTTATTTCAAGCTATGGAGATCCAGGGGATTATTTGTTACTGCAGCATGACCTAGACCTCCCTGACTGACACACCTTCTGCGTGGGCAGGGAGGAGTCGATGAAATGATGCATTGAATGGGCTTAGCACAGTGCCTGGCTCATAGCAAGTACTCAGTAAATGGCAGCTTCCTCTTCATTCATTCAGCAGATGTTTATGGAACACATGCTCCTGGCCAGGCTCGGTTCTAGGCACTGGGGATAGAGGATTGAACAGAACAGACCCAAATCTCTGCTGTCAGAGAAATCCCTTCCGGTGACAGAGTAGCTATTCTCTGCCCTCAGCTGCAAGCCCAAGGAAAAAGGAGCCGTTCCCTTTGCTCTGGGGCCACAGTGCCTTGAAAGGCAGATCTGCAGATACCACTGGTGGCGGACAGACGAGGGTGTGGGGAGCCCCTCCCTTTGGAGAAGGCAGCAGACAGACTGTGAGGACTATGGGGTTTCAGACCAGGTCAACCCAGGCTGCCCACAGTGACGTCAGTGATGGCACCGGGCCAGCACAGACTGCCTGGGGAGTGGGTTGAAAAGAGTTGGTACAAGACACACATGCACGAAGCTGGGGGAGGAAGTCGCCACACATCTCTGAACACCTAAAGGTGTAACATTTTCCAGCCAAGCTCTCCACTCTTTGATGCAACAGCCAGGGCTGTGGTTAAAATAGACATTGGGAATTTCTGAAAGGGCGCTCACATTTTCCAAGTGCCTTTTATGTGCTCGGTGCTTGCCTTCTGTTGCATCTTTCCCTCCATACACAAATTCTTCAAGGAGGAGTTCTCCCCATGTTACAGATGAGGACACCGAGGCTCAGAGAGGCTGAATGAGCTGTTGAAAGCTGCACAGTGAGGTCATGAGGCCGCTGGGATCCCAACCCGGGTCTCCCCGAGAGCTTGTGAGTGTCCCCTTGGCTGAGGTCTCATGGCATTCTTGAGAACAAGGGGAAAATCCACACAAAATACTGGAGGCGTCCTGAGCCCCCTTCCCTTCCAGAGACCATCCCCCAACCCACTGGGGCCATCTTTTATTCTTCTTTCTGGTTTGAATGACTTTTTTTTTTAATTTTTTTTGAGATGGAGTCTTGCTCTGTCACCCAGGCTGGAGTGTGGTGGTGCGATCTTGGCTCACTGCAACCTCTGCCTCCCAGGTTCAAGTGATTCTCCTGCCTCAGCCTCCCAAGAAGCTGGTATTATAGGCACGTGCCACCATGCCCAGCTAATTTTTGTATTTTTAGTAGAGACGGAGTTTCACCATGTTGGCCAGGATGGTCTTGAACTCCTGATCTCAAGTGAAGGTTTGGATGATTTTTGCCTGGTTGAAGACCTACTGTGGGCTGGGCCCTGCTATGCATTCTACCTGAGTTCCCTCGCTTCACGCTCGCAGTGGCCCACAGAGGTGATTGCCAGCCTTACCCCATTATATGGATCAGGCAGCTGATGCACAGGGAGGGTCAGCCACTTGCATGGGTCACACAGCCAGGAGGGCTCGATGTGGACTTGAACCTGGGGAGCTGGGCTTCAGTCTGTGCTCCGTTGCTCCCGCTGCTTCTTGCAACCATACGCTGGTGCCCTTCCCCTTCCTGGCGCCTGTGCGGTGCTTGTTCTGCTGCTGGTTATTCTCCCAGAGGCCCCTGTGGTGCCCGCTCCACACTCTCTATGGGGAAGGGGACCCTGTGGACTCCATACGCCTCTGGCGTCAGGCTGGGTGGGAAGCAGAGAGGCTGGAGTATTCAGCCCCTAGAGCCCTCCCTGCTTCCTGGGGTCTGGCTGTGGCTGGTGCCCAGTGACCATGACCATGGGGCCAGCTCTGTCCTCTTCCCACATCTCAGCCCCTGCTGGGAGGCCCTTCTATGGCTCCCTCTCTCCCCTGCCTGCAGGTGAAATTCCTTTCTCCACCTCTTCCTGGCTGTGGGGGGCAGCAGCTCCCCACCGTTCTGGCCCCTGAGCCCCAGCACCTCCCTGACCTTCCTGCCTGTGTGGTCGGTAGTTCCCCTCATGATAGCCTCGAACCGTCGGACTTGCGTTCTCTCCCTGCTGGAGGAGCTGTGTGAGTCCAGCCCATCCCTGCAGCAGCCTCCAGGGTGGGCTTATCAGCCTCACTTACAGGTGAGGAAGCAAAGGCCCAGAGAAGTCAGGTTGTTCACCCAAGGTGACCAGCCTGTGAGCCCAGGCTGCCGTCTGACTCCAAGGCTGAATCCCTCGGTTGCCCTCACCACCATGGCGCCTGGGCACATGGTCTTCCCGAAGCCTTGGTTTCCTCATCTGTGAAATGAAGAAGAAGAAGAACCTCCTCAAAGCGCTGATGGGAAGATGTTTCCCCTTCTTGGCCTTTAATGGAGCCGGGGCCGGCCCCCTCACTTCCTCCCCTCCCCTGCCCATCTGGAAAGCATAGATTGTCTTCCATCCCTTTAGCAGCGATCCTCAGATGTTAAAGCCTCATATTTAATATTTACACATCTTCTTCCAAAGCTGACAGCTATCTGGTATTTCTAGACTTTTCTTAACCACGTCAAGGCACCTAACATTCTCCAAATACCCATCAACCACTTGCCTGTGTGGCTGTTTGGACCAGGGTCACTCAGCCTCTGCTCTGCTGGCGCTGGGGCTGTGGGGCTGCCCTGTGTGCTCTAGGGTGTTTATCAGCATCCTTGGCCCGCGAGGTGCCAGGGCCACCCCAACTCCCAGTTGTGACAACTCAAAGTGTCTACAGACATTGCCAGCTGTGCCCTGGGGGGCAGAATTGCCCAGGGTGGAGAAGCCCTGGCCCGGAGGTTTTGTTTTTACTGGTCTGTGTTTGGAGCCACAATGATTTTTAAAGCACAAATTCACTTGCCCCTTCTTGTCCCCAGAAGTGTCAGGTTCCCATAAATGTTAGTGCTGACTTTTGGTTGTACTGTGGGTCTTTCTCTTGCTTTCTCTCTTTCTCTCTCTCTTTAAGTAGAGATGATAGAGTCTTACTATGTTGCCCAGGCTGGTCTCGAACTCCTGGCCTCAAGAGATCCTCCCCATCTTGGCCTTCCAAAGTGTTGGGATTATAGACGTGAGCCACCGTGCCTGTCCTCTGCTGAGTCCCTAAAAGCCATGTCTGCTGTTCCACACAGGATGTCCTTGTTCCTTTCTTGAGCCATCCCAAAGCCTCTGTTTGCCCCATCCCTCCTAGAAGCCTGTTCTCTCTGAACTTTGGGGACTGTTTCGCCTGCCCTCAAGAACCCAAATGAGTTGCAAAATGAGATTTCCTCCAGGTGGCCCTTCCCTCAACCTCCATGCCTCTTAACGCTATTAATTTCCTGATTTAAAAAAAATCAATGCCTGTCCCTCTGCACTAAATATTAAACTGTTTTTGCAGGACTAGAGTTGGCAGGCTGCTGATTGGTGGTGGGAGTGAAGTGCCCTCTGATTTGGGGGATGGGGAAGGGCACCCTGGGGACTGGTGGAAGCCCAGCAGATGCCCTGAAATCCTCACCTCCCTGCCACCTCTCTGCCACCCTGCAAGCTTTGTCATTGAGGAGGCAGGACACACAAGGTCCCCAGATATCCATTTGTCTCCCCTCATTTGCAAGTGCTGAATGAAATCGTTCAGCGTCCCCCGACAGGGCAGAATGCAGCAACTCCAAATGAGCTATTTATGGGCCATTTTTTTCAGCATTACTTGCATATTATAATTAAGAGATAATGTCAGTGGAATAGAACATTGTCACTGGGTAATGTCTCCTTGCTGCTTCTGAAATGTCAAGGCAAAGTCACAGCATTTATCAAAAATAAATGTTGGCGGGAAGACGCGACGTTTGTTTTCACAGCAGGGACATCAATCCTGGTTCAACGATATGGCAATGTCTTTATTTCTCTTCTCCGGAGTGATGGATGCCAAGGGATGATCCTGCTTGACGGATGAGGGGTCTCGCCGGTGCGGGGAGGCCAGCTGGGGCAGGGCGCCGGCTGCCTGACCAGGTGGCGACATGCTGATAGGGTTGGCAGGAGTATTCTGGCCGCCCTCGGCCAGGGCTGGGATCAACAAATTTGTTTTCCACTGATGCGTTGAAGGTGGCCCAGGGCATCATGCTCCGCTTGGGCAGGCATCTTCTGCAGCTGGCGGCCCCGCTGATTGGGTAGGGAGCGGGCTGACAGTTGGCAGAAGTCCTCCTTCCTGCCACCGCGTGGGTCCCGGGAGCCGGGCTAATGATGGAGCGGCGTACCCTTGGTCAACCTCCGTTTCTGCCATCGCTGCCCAAGAGGGAGCCAGCCTTGGAAAGGGCGCGGAGACAGCCAGTCGCCTGCTGGCGACTCCTGGTGATGGGGGCATCTGCACTTGCAGCATGGAGGAGGGACCTCGCTCTCACCGCCCTGCGTAATTGCATGCTTGGCTACATCTCTTCTGCACTGCTGCCTCAGTGGATCTTCTCAAGTGCAAATCTGCTCATGTAGCTCCCGGCTAAAATCCCCCAGGCCCTCAGGAATAAGGGTCCCAGCTCTGAAATGGGGGGCACAGGGCCCGCATGATGCGGCTCCAGCACAGATTCCCAAAGGCCTGCAATTATTCCAAGCAGCCAGGCTGTGACATCCACTGGCTCCCCGCACCCAGCCACAGCATTTATCCTTGTTTTTTTCCACCCGGGACTTCTTCTGTTCCTGCCTGGATGCAACCACCAATCTGTCTTCTCCCCCCTTCTTCTTCGGGCCTCTATTCTGATTACTCCTCCTCCAGGAAGACTTCCTTGATCTCTCAAGCCTTGGCTGTGTGCTCTTGCCATAGGCTATGTCTGGGCTCTTCATTTAATCATGCTGTAGTGAGCACTTGGGTCTTAGTCTTTCTCTCTCTTCTGAGCTGTGGGCTCCACGAAGGCTTTGCCTGAAGCTCTATCCCTGGATATAGAGTGGGTGTGTTTCACAAAGGTTGTGTTGGAACAGCTGAATATGCGGTAAACAGATGGGGCCTTTATATGAGTTTGTATCAGTTATCTATGACAAAAATAATGCTGCCATAACAAATCACCTCAAATATCAGTGACCTCAAACAATAATCATTTATTAGGCTCATGCATCTGCAGGTCAGTGATTAAGGCTGGGCTTGGCTGGGCGGTTCTTCTGTCTCAGCTGGGGTGGTTCTTCCGTCTCAGCTGGGCTCGCTCGCATGTCTGGGGGTGCTGCTATTGGTTGCTCCAGGGTGGCCTTAGCTGGATTGCTGGGAGAGCTTCTGCTTTGCGCTGCACATCTCTCCTCCAGCTGGCTAGCCTGGGCAGGATCTGAGATGATGGCAGAGTGGAAGAGTACAAGCAGTTGCTCCAGGCTTCTCAAGGCCCACCTTAGCCCTAGCACATTGTTACTTTTATCAGCTGACACCAGTCACAAGGCCATTTCAGATTCAAGGGGTGGGGGAGTAACTTTACCTCTTTGGTGAGAGGAATTGCAAAGCCACACAGCAAAGGGCATGCATACAGGGTGAGGTATAAACTTGGGGCCATCAACACAATCTATCAGAGAGGTTAAGTCAAGTCCTTACAACAGTGCAGTTGGTGTCCAAAAGGTGCTGTCCAAGCATGGCAACTCTTCTGATGGTGACAACAATGATGGTGTTCCGTTTTTTAAAATTGTGGCAAAATACATCTAACATAGCATTTACCGTCTTAACCATTTTTGAGTGTATAGTTCAGGGGCATTGAGTACATTCACATTGTTGTGCAACAGATCTCCAGAACTTTTTCATCTTGCAGAACTGAAACTCTGTCCTCATTAAACAAGAACTCCCCATTTCTCTCTCCCTAGCCCCTGGCAATTGCCATTCTACTTTCGGTCTCTGTGAATTTAATGACTCTAGCTACCTCCTCTAAGTGGAATCAAACAGTATTTGTCCTTTTGTGACTGGCTTATTTCACTTAGCATAATGTCCTCAAGGTTCATCCATTGGGTTAGCACATGACAGGGTTTCTTCCTTTTCCTGGCTGAATAATATTCCGTTGTATGGATGGACCACAGTTTGTTCATCCATCCATCCGTCCGTCCGTCCAACCATCCATCCATCCATCCATCCATCCATCCATCCATCCATCCAACCATCCATCCATCCATCCATCCATCCAACCATCCATCCATCCATCCATCCATCCATCCATCCATCCATCCATCCAACCATCCATCCATCCATCCATCCATCCATCCATCCATCCAACCATCCATCCATCCATCCATCCATCCAACCATCCATCCATCCATCCATCCATCCATCCATCCATCCATCCAACCATCCATCCATCCATCCATCCATCATCCATCCATCCATCCACAAACCCTTAGGTTGCCTCCACCTTTGAGCTCTTGTGAATCAACACATCAGGCTGCTATAAACTTCAGTGTGCATATATTTCTTTGAGATCATCTTTTCTATTCTTTCTTTCGGATATAAACCCAGAAGTGGAAGCTGAGCATGGTGACTCATGCCTGTAACCCCAGCACTTTGGGAGACAGATGTGGAAGGACTGCTTGAGCCCAGCAGTTCAAGACCAGTCTGGGCAACATCTCGAGACCTTGTCTCCAATAAAAAATTAAAAATTAGCTGGGCGTAGTGGCACATGCCTGTGGTCCCAGCTACTTGGGAGGCAGAAGTGGGAGAATCACTTGAGCCCAGGAGGTCGAGGATGCAGTGAGCCATGATCACGCTGCTGCACTCCAGCCTGGGCGACAGAGTGTGACCCTGTCTCAAATAA